>NW_003852432.1:12239847-12256572 GCF_000181295.1 Otolemur garnettii | reverse complement strand
TATGTATACTTTTACTTTATTTTGTTCACAATCCTCCAGGTATCTTTACATATTTTTTAATCATTGTATTTGTGTTCATTTTATCAGTGGGCCAGATAAATTTAGCATTTAAAACTTCAGAAGAACTCTAAAAACTATTTTTCATAAAAATAAGTGTATGTGTAAGTACGCAATCATCACACATTTAACTGTGAATATTTTCAGTCAGTCATAATGACGACTGCCTACATACACATTGGCCACACATATTGCCAAATATGTGTATGTGTGTAGGCAGTCAACATTATAACTGAAAGCATCGTTCATATTTGTTGTAGATTTAAATTGTAAAATCTAAATTTGTAAGACCTATTGTAAGTAGGAGGTCTTATAAACTTCCATTTGGAATATAGTATGGCATATCTAAACATATATATACCCAAATGAATAGATAGATAGATAGATAGATATGGCATGATTATTAGCATTGCTGTTTAGAAAAGATTTTACAAAATACACAATGGTAGGGTAGTGCCTGTGGCTCAATGGGTAGGGTGCCAGCCTCATATACCAAGGGTGGTGGGTACGAACCCGGCCCCGGCCAAATTGCAACAAAAAAATAGCCAGGCGTTGTGGCAGGTGCCTGTAGTCCCAGTTACTTGGGAGGCTGAGGCAAGAGAATCGCCTAAGCCCAGGAGATGGGGGTTGCTATGAGCTGTGTAACACCATGGCTCTCTACCAAAGGTGATAAATTGAGACTCTGTCTCTACCGGGAAAAAAAAAAGAATGCTGCAATGGTAGAGACTGCAAAAGTACTAATCTCATTTGAAATTTGTTAAGTGAGTACACACTTGAGGTCAAGTTTTTGCACCTATAATCAGCAAATTCTTGAGAATATAAAGCCTCTTTTAGAGTCAATATAGGTCTTTCTGATCACTCAGAAAATTGAGATACTTTCAGGCAATGAACACAGAAATTAAAGAAGGATATATAAAAATTATAATCTAGAAACAATTGAGTATATAATAACTGAAGAGTAAATACAGTCTGCATAATGAGTATACAACTTGACACATTGGTAAAACCTTCTTTGCACATACTAAATCTACATAGCCTACGATAAAAATAAGTGAATCATGGCATTGCTATCTATCCTAGCAGAGGAAAAGTTATGTAAGAATCGAGAAAGTTAATGGAAAATTAATAATAAAAAAGAAGGGCAAAAAATGATACAAATTGTGTGTTGGATGAGATATAGGGTCATAGACATTTATATAGTCAAGAGAGGAGAAGATTGAGGGGGATTTGATCACAGTCTATAAATACCCTACAAGTATCTGTATAAATGAAAGAATGTGATTATTCAAAGCATCAGAAGACGGAAGGACAAGAAGCACTGATCTGAAACTAAAGAAGAAAATGTTTCAGCCTGATATTATATTAGGAAAGACTTTGCAACAGTAAGAAGATTTGGCATTAGAAATAAAAATCAAGGACGATGCATAAAGTTTAGAGAAGGACCATAAATGATGGGAATGTGTGCACGGGGAATAAATCAGAGATGATGGGGAAAAAGAACAGAAAACAGTGAAGCCTGCAGGATCAGAAGACACACTTGTTCAGGACGTGTGGAGCGTGTGAGCTGTCGTTCTTTCTGCTACGTGTGCTGCTCCCGTGATTCTTATCCTGGGAAACTCCACCACAGCTTGCAATGCAGTTGGAATAAATGACACATTTTAGCTACACTCTGACCAACTATAGTTTGACACCCAGCGATTTCAGTTATTGGCCATGTACTTGCATTTGATAAAGTGCAATGCGCTAAGTGCAGATGCCTGTAGTTTATGACAGTTGATTTGCGTGCATTTTTTGACTCACGCAGAGAGATCCACACGGAGCATCTTCTCTTAATTAATGACGCAGGTGCAGGCCGCCTCCTAAAGGAAATGATAAATAACAATCTCAATAAAGTGATCACTGAAAGAAATCTATTTCTTTCCACACATGAACCTCTCCACTTCGCAAAAAAGGAAAACCCAATAACAAATTATGTATTTTCCTTTCAAAAAATACATCATACAGAAATAAATGTTTTCCAGCTCCTACCATGTGAACATGAAAAACATTTATTTCTGTATGATGTATTTTTCGAAAGGAAAATACATAATTTGTTGTTGGGTTTTCCTTTTTTTCGAAGTGGAGAGGACTAGTTTGATGGAAATGTCATGGATTGTGTGTGAAAACACCACACTGTACCCCCAAAGTGCATCAATGTACACAGTTACCATTCAATTAAAAAAAAAAAAGAAAGAAAAAACCTGTTGGGCCCATAGACAGCCTCAAATAAATGTTACCTCTTGTTAAAAAAAAAAAAAAAAAGAAAAGAAATGTTAATTCGTTAATTAAATGCTGAACCATCCGTTGTGTATTTTTACACCGTAGCATTGTTCAAACTTTAAATTTGGCTTGCTTCCTCTATTCTTTCCTTTTTTGAGCAGACCTTTTATAGCCTGATCAAAAGCTCTAGAGTTTTTCAGTTTTAAAAGAGTTGCTTTAAAGAGGAATAAGGCACTTGGTCCTCCCTTGAAGCAGGATGTAGTCAAAGGTCAATAAAGGGATTATTGTAACCAAGGGAGTGTTTAGCTGATATCAAATAAGAGGAATTCACTGCACACCAAATTCATTAATTCACTCTAAAAAAAAGGAAATAAAAAATTAAGTTTTCTAATCATCTTCTCTGTATCAAGAGTTGTAATAAGTAGATTTACAAATGTGGGAAAGTTCTAGTTAAAGATGATTTTGATGCAGTCCAGATGACTGACCTGGGTTTTATGCACTCCCCAAATTCCCCATACCCATGAAAGTATGAAGATGCCTTACTGTAAAGAGTGGTCATCCGAGAGTACTGATGGGGTAAAGGAACTGCTAGCTGGTTGTGTTTGTACTTTGATTGGGTTGAATTTGTCTGAAAACTGGGTAGAAAAAACAAAACTAGAAACATATGGGATCTTTAGAGAACAGAGAATGTTTAAAGAGAGCACATGGGTCCAGGCGCAGTGGCTCGTGCCTGTAATTCTATCACTCTGGGATACCGAGGCTGGTGGATCGCCTGAGCTCAGGAGTTGGAGACCAGCCTGAGCAAGAGCCAGACCCGCTCTAAAACATAGGCAGCATAGTAGCTGGTGTAGCTACTCTAGAGGCTGAGGCAAAAGGCTCACTTGAGCCCAAGAGTTTGAGGTTGCTGTGAGCTGTGATGTCACAGCATTCTACTGAGGGCAACGACGTGAGACTCTGTCTAAAAAAAAAAAAAAAAACCTAAAAAATGCAAAAATAGCATATGATAAGGAAAAGGTAGATTCAAAGGAATTCAAACTTGAAAAACATGTAACTGAAAGTGATAATAGTCTGAAATGGAAATGCAGAAATCCTAAATACTGGGCTCTAAGGTGAAATCAAAGTGGAGGGGCTACTAGGTATCCCTAAGGAATAAATAAATTAATTCAGGTGATTAAGAAGGAAGTCAAAAGTTCCTAATTGGTGAAGTAACGAATTGTAATAATGATACATTAACATTATAAGATGTTCTTTATAGATTTTGGAAATTACGTATGAAATCTAAGAAGTATCCTAATAGGTGTTCAAGAGAAGTTAGTTCTGTCATTTCACTTTCATATTAAGAGCATTAAAGTTCACATTCCCCAAGTTAAATATAATTCATTCTTCTGTCAGATTTTCTTTTGTAGCACATGATTAGATCAATTAGAGCAGGAATTGATGTTTAACTTCACTATCTTACTCATAGTACCAAAGCATGTAACAAATGTTTAAAGATGACTTAAAGAGTTAGATGAAAAAAGAAAAAGCATGGAGCGAAATATGTAATCTTACTATATTGGCTTTGTGACTTCTCTTTTTTGCTTTTCCTAAAACAATGTATAGCTGTTGCCTCAATGATAAAATAGCACAATTCCCAATCCTCTCTCCCTCTCTCTCTCTCCTCTTAATCACGTATTGAAATGTTTCTTAATAAGTTTAAATCAATTATGCGTCTCATACTTAAGGCTGGCCTATAATATTATTTCTTAAATCACATATTTTACAAGACTTCAGTGCCTAACTAATGGAATTCTTGAAAAACCTATCAAAGTGTTTCAGAACATACGAAATACATCAATTGGACAGAAGCAGTTCTTCATTATGCTTTACACACAATTTTGCTCAACTGCTTATTTTAATTAGAGCAGAACTCCAGCTTCTGCTCATTGGTTTAGGATGAGCAATAAAATGAAGTTTATTTAATTTTCTAAAATAAGTAAAGCAGAGTAAAGTTAATTAAAAGTTAATTACAGAATAATGAATCATCTCCTCTCGCTGTGCTAGTGTTGCCCAGATGATTAGATGCTGTCCTTCCTGAATACACTTCCATTCCCAGAAGCTGGGCAGTTCCTTCGTTCAGCACGAGGATTTTCATTTGTGCATTTTATCTGGAAAGTTTCGGTTGTCTGTTTCCGAAGGTGTCTCCGCAGGAAACGCACACCCACGTCGAGGTACACACATTCCTCTTCCTGCTTTCTCTCCTTTCATATTCGTTCCTCAGGCATAATTTTCATTTAAACTTCTGATTGCCTTTTAAATTTGACAGAATATACCTATAAAATTCGTTAGTAATTGTTTCATTTCCCAGCCTGGCATGTGTAGTTAACCTTGAAAGACAGATTGGGCGTTAACTGTAGTGAACCCAACCTTTGCCAGTATCACAAAGGTCACAGATCTGCTCTCCCTGCTCCTGTGTTTTTTAAACAGAGGATTTCTGTACATGTTGGAATTAGAATGCTTTTACTGCTCATTAATTCATCATTAAAATGATGTTAACTAATCATTCTCTATAAGAGTCTGGTGTATAGATTTTCTGGCACGAACTGCCTCAGCTTGGCTCCGGGCCACTTATGAATGACTGAAAACATCATTCATGTTTGTTGTAGACGGAAATTGTAAAATCTGAATTTGTAAAACCTTATCGTAAGTAGGAGGTCGTATACACTTCCATTTGGAATATAGTATGGCTTATACCAAGACTATCTTAATCTTTATGAATAGCTGTATATGTGAAAATGCTTGAATTTCTATTTACTAGCAGGGTTCACTTAATATAAGGAATAAAGTGTAATGGATATTATGCACTCACCTCAAGTGTGCACCTTGTATTGTGACATTACATAAGCTAAGACATTGTAACAAACATTTCTACTGAAAAAAGGGAAAGACAATGAATTGGTGTAACTCAGTATTTAAACGGATATAATTCACTTGACGGCTATACCTTCACTTTAGGTTTTTTAGTCATTGATTTTGTTTCTACTGTATTTAAGAAGCTACAGACATTTATTTTTACAAATATAGAGATGAAGAGAGTCTAAAAAACAGGTTGAGTTCCTGGATACTTTTTTAAAAGTTCATTCTACATTCTATTCTTTTGGTAATTTTGAAATACATATTCTATATTTTAATTTCTCAACCTTCAAAATGTATAGGCTTTTGTTTCCCCACACTTCGTTACTCAGATGCTGTATAGGAAGGAAATAAACAAGAAAGATCTGACAAACAAGTTTCAAGAGAATCATTGAAACATAGGCTGAGAAGTTGGCGGTGGGGGTGCAATCCTGCTTTCACCATTTCTTGCTGTTCTATCTTTGTCTTCACTATTCAAACACATCCCCTCATTCTTCCTTCAAGATTTATTTCCTCTTCCTTTATAGTTTAGTTATGTATGCAGCTTTTTCCCATTAGTACGTCCTAATTTTCTGGGTCTCAATTTACCAAGTTCAAGAAAAAGAAAAGAAAGAAAAGAAAAAGCAAACATTTTAGCTTAGAAACACTAACTTCAAAACTTCACATTCATATCCATCTTGCAAACACAGAGATCAGCTGTTCTTTCCATTTACTTTTGAAAACAAATGCCGCATAGAGAAAGTGCCAATGGTAAGGAGACCTCCTCACTACTTTCCTGCTTTGGTAGTACAGTTTTGTATGGCAATGTCTTTTAGACCTTCTTCATTTAAATGTCGTTCATTAGCAATGTCTGAAATTTTTGTAGAGAAAAATAAAATCGTTTAATCCCTGCCATAAAATGAATTATGGGTAGTTTATTATAACTCAGCAGAATTAAATAGTGTGTGTAGGATAAGAGAAATTCTTTGCTTAGTTTTTTTGGTTGGAGAGGGAAATGGGTCAAATGGATGCCAGAGTGTACTAAGTTTTTTATAAAGAGTTTTATGTTGCCCTCATTACTGGAAAAGAGCTAGGTTTTTAAGTACTGAATTTCCTTTTCCTCAGAGACAAATCCGTGGATTAAAAACTCTTAAAATCTGGCATGGTGCCCATAGCACAGAGGTTATGTCACCAGCCACGTACACCTAGGGTGGTGGGTTTGAATCCAGCCAGGGCCAACTGCAACCAAAAAATAGCCCAGCAATGTGGTAGGTGCCTGTAGTCCCAACTGCTGGGAGGCTGAGGCAAGAGAATTGCTTAAGCCCAAGAATTTGAGGTTGCTGTGAGCTGTGACGCCACAGCACTCTACTCAGGGCAACATAGTGAGATTCTGTCTCAAAAAAAAAAAAAACTCTTAAAAAGAACTCTTAAAAATCACAAAACATTTGTATGAGCATGCAAACACAAGAGGAAAAATTTTACAGATTATAAAGCAGCCTATATATATTATACTATTATCTTTTTATGATAACCTATTTACACACATATTTAGAGCTTACATTTTATTATTTATATGTAATTACTCCAGCTAATGAATAGCAAACATCTAACTGATACATTAAGATCATCTTATTCATTTATAAATTTAATACACGATGTCACTGCCAAGTAATGACATTAAAAAAAAAAACATTTAATTCCTCTGCTTTGGGAGCATAATACAGCACGTAAGTGTATTCTTAATAATTTGTCATACATTTAACCAGTATTTTTGTGTGTTTTTGAGCATTTCTTTACTGATTCAAAGGTATAAACATTTAACAAAGTATAAAAATGTTAGCACAATAATTGGGAACTATAAGGAGCCTTAGGAATAATGGTTTATATATAATAAGTCTTATAGAGATAATGGGTCAACACATGTGTATGTGCTAAGTAAATAAAATGCCTTCATATTATATTAATAATTAAGATATAAAAGAACATCGAGTTTAAAATAATTATCAGCCCTCTACAGTAGGAAAAGCAAGTAAATAAGTAACTAAATTTTACTGTAGTAAACTAACGTCAGGGGGGATGCGAAAGAACTTAGTGAATAATGAGAGACCAATGAACGCAATGTTTGTGAACATTTTTCTCTGCTTCACAGAAACTTTCTGCTCAATATGCTATAAGAAAACAAAAATTATGCAAAATTAGTCTCAAATGTCTTTAACTCTGCCAGCCAAATTAATCTCTGAAGGAAAATATAAATTCATAACCCATCGCCGAGCTGCGAGTGTTGCTCGGGGGCTTGCGCGGCACCGCAGCGTGCGGGAGAGCTGGCGAGGCGGCCCTCCTCCAGCATGGTCCTGGCAGAAACAGAAAACTGACTCCGACTGCTGCCCAGTATTGACATTGCTGCGGCTTCTAGAATCCAAGAAAGAATCTGTGCTGCCTATTTCAGATTCCAGATTCTGTTGGAGATAAGAGGGGCATGGCACTGGCAGTTCTTAAAGGGAAATAGAAAACCAAGGCCCAGATTAGGAGCACAGTATATTGTCACAGGTAGGTGTAATTTCTAATTATCACTCTTGTGCCCCTTAATCTCACTCAGACTCCTCCAGCCTCTCTGCCTTCCCCACCGTCCTCAAGCACACCGGAAATACCCTCCCTGCCCCCTGACATTCCTGCCGGTTTCCTCCTCCTCGTGGAGCGCTCACTTCCTGCGTACTGTAGGCCCCTTACTTCCCCTCCTTCACTGTCTGCTGAATGCCAACCTTTCAGTGAGGCTTTCCCTTACTGTCCTCCATGAAAACTACAGCTTCTTCCTAACTCTTCCTATGGCCTTCCCTGCTTTATTCTCCACGATACTTATCACTGTCTAACATACTATATTTAATGTACTCATTTATTTATTTTTTAATCGTCTATCGTTAACCACTAGAATTTAAAGTCCCAGGAAACAAGGGTTTATATCTCTTGTTTATCATCCTATCTCTCGGCTCTAGAACAGTGCCTGGTACTCACTGGCACTCCATAACCATTTCTTGAATGTATAAATATGAATCTTTAAAACGTCAAAGTTGAAGGAAAGAGGAAAACTTATTTTTCAAAAAGAGATAGCAGGAATATAAAGACAATTCTTTGTAACTAGTTAGGTCTAAATAGTAGAGCTTAAAGCAAGCAAACTCAGATTCATGTCATTTCTGAGTCTGTCATTGGCTCTGAGTATATTTTTCTCTATTTGCAGACCATATAATTTCCAATGGACCAAATCCATCTATTCTACATCTCAAACATAAGACTGGTCCCAATCGGAGTTCATCTCTCATGTTGATTGTATTAGCATAAGGGCAAGAACACAAGTGTGCAATAAGATCCCTCTCTTTTATAGAACTAAAGCTCTGGCCTAGGTTTACCCAGGTAACAACCTTTCACCTCTTTTTATTCCCACATGCTTTAAAGATCATGGAATGGAGAAAAAGGAAGATGATTTTTGAGCATACTATTAATTAAAATGATCAATGACCTCAATCATATTCTACAATAATGCTTTAAGGTTTATATTGAGAGATACATACGTAAGTCTGTCAACATCACAAATAGCCTCCACTTCCCGAAAAACGAAACCCAGCCAAATAAATTCTTTCCTATTTCTTTTTTATTCAAATGTGACATTATATGTTGGCTTTAGCTAGTGCCACAGATAAAATGATCAAATGTGAAAAAGAATAGGGTTTACTAGTTTTACAAGCAACTAGCACACTTCCAAATGAGATGTATTGGAGATCTGAGCCCTATTCTATGTAACAGGTAGAGAGGTGTCCGCATCACAGAAAAAGTCACTGCTCTTGAAACGTTTTGAAAGGCTCAGCAGATACCAACAGGGAGACTGACTTTGAGGTTAAATTAGCCATTGAAATAAATCAAAAGTAAACCATATCACATGAAAGGATAGTACTACCTTTTTGCAAATAACAGATCAAAAATTTCAAGAACAGAAGACATTAGACTTATTTTTTTTTAAAAAAAGGGGACAAATGATATTTTCATTTCTGAAACAGAATCAATTCAAATTAAAAGCAAATTATTTTTTACCTCGCATTTTTATGTAGCAATCAAAATGCAGAACAACACTAAATATTAAAAGTTGTAGAGCAGAAGCTAAATCTTATCCAGATCTAATTAAGTCTATGAGTTCATAATGCTTTCATTATGCCCAAACAGTGAATTTCAACATCAATCTTGTGGAAGTAAATGAATCAACCTGGTTTGTTATCTTAAAAACACAAGTGGCGGGCATTTGAAAGGAGTCATAGCCATTGGAGCCACCTTTCTGAGATTTAAATCCTGCTCCATAAATAAGGGCTCTGTACCTTAGGTGAGTTAGTTCACACCCCTGTGTTTCAGTACTTTCTCTTAAGTAAGGATGTAAATAGTACTGAATTCACAGAGTTGTCTGAGCATTAAATGAAATAATGCAAGGAAAGTTTGTTAATATGTCTGGTTAATAGTAACTGTCCAATAAATACATTTTTATTTTAGCCAGACAAACTAGGGAGGAAAGGAGGGATCAGTATAGCCTGAAAATTGTTATATTTCTTAACTGAAAGGAGAGAGGAGAACCCCTGTTTTTATAAGAATAACTTCCCAGAAATAGGCACTGTGGTGCTCTTAGGCCCAATGTTAAAAGTTAAGGACCCTAAGTTATCCAGAATGGTGGTGGCTTCTATGCAAGCTGTATAAGTTCTGTAACGGTAATAGATTTCAGAATTAAAAGAATTTTTAAAGTTATCCCTTGACCATGACTTTATAAGTTTTTAATGTAATGGATTACCTTATGCAAAATTTTGCTCAAGTCAATTTCACATTATCTTTTTAAAATGCATATATTAATTCCACATGGTATAAGCAAAGTTTTCAACACACCATTTGATCTGATACAAAAGTTTACTTTAGAACATATGCATAAAGGTTTAGAAATCAATATCATCTTCATGAATATTTTTCTTTAGCTTATTATGTAAATTTAGCCACAGAAAGTAGCTGACAGTTCCACACCAGTTAATCTAGTAGAGACCATTTTAATGGCTCTCAAGTAACTGTTCAACAAATATGGTTGAACTTTATGGAGTAAGTTCAAACTTTATGGACACCCTGTAATTTATTTTTTATCATAATTGTGGGAAAGTTCATAGTGCCAATGCAGCTGACTTACTTTTCGTTTAAGATACTTAGCTTCCATATTTTCAATTCAGCGTCTCATCCTTGCCTGCAGTTATAAACTTATTTATAAACCCTTAGAGACATAGACCACGTTTTGTATTTATAGGTGTTTCTATATATTTAGCATATATTTAATGAAGGTCAAGAATAAAACTGCAAATGAGGTTTATGGGAGTGTTGTAAAGGTTCATTATTGTCATTGTGTGGTAAAGTATAATTTTCTTAAGAGAAATGATGACATATACATAATAAAGTCCCTGCCCGTCTCATGACAGCTCAAGAGCATGCCATCGTTACCTCCTATGTCACACCGCAGGTGTGCCTGCTATATGGGTGACAGCCGCTGACTTCTCTGATCAACACATAATTATCTCTGAATAAAAATGCACGTTGAAGTTAGCTGGACATAATGGATTGGAGACCCAGGGCAAAAATTATCTTTACCGTGGCACATAGCACCACCTGGGGGTAGGCGAGGGCTAGAGGTGTTGGCAATGACGCAACCTTGAGAAGCCTGCTGCGGTGTGGGCACTTCCAGGGTGCCCGTGTTTATCCTGCTTGTCTTCTTTGGGATAGAAGAGGTCACCCAGTTAACGGTAGGAGGCTCCTAACAGAGAAAGGTCCTGCTGAGGAGCGCTATTCTCTACCGATCTAACTGTGTATCTCTTTCTCAGCATCTGGATAGTTTCCATTTGCAGAGTCCCCTTCCCCCATAAGATAATAAATATCATATCACAAGGATGGCAGTGCTCCTTCATGGAACACTGACTGTTTATTAGAGGCAAAAAAGTTTAAGAGAAATGCTAACAATGTTCATTAATGGCCCGCATCCAGGTTTAATGAGGCATGTCAGTATGCGGACTGGGCAACATCAGTGGCGTAATAGTGGTGGTAAATGGGAGTAATTGTATCCAATTGTACGGCACAGCTTCCAGGAATGAGCCCGAACTGCCAACTGACAATGACAGAGCAATTATGGGAAGGCAAGCGAGCTGTGTCAAATTAGCACTTGGTGAGAACTCATTTTTCAGAGATGTGCTTGCTCTACACCACCACAAGTGATAGCTACTTTATTGTGAGTGATAGGAAGACCGGCACTTAGACTGATGTTCTGATTTGTCAATAGCTGTATTTGAAAGCTTAGTGTCACAAATATATAGAGATATTCAGGGAGAGAGGCACACTGCTCATGATCCGAAGGATAAGAACGTTGCCGAGAAGGTCATCTGTCAGTGTGAGCTGTCAGAGAGAGATCACACTCTATGAAAAGGGAACATTCAGCCGACTTAAGTAATTACCTTTGACTGAGATTTGAAGATGTCTTCTTTTGTTGGCCTACATTGACTGCATAATTTATAATTTACTGCAATCAGCAAAGGGCCAGGAATTGTAACTAAGAAAATTCTTATTTTATTTCCCATAATTACTTTTTCCTCTCTCTCTCTTTTAACTCCTTTAGCACTTCAGAAGTGTAAAGTGGGAAACCCGGGAAATTGTTGTTGTTGTTTTTTCTTTCTTTCTTAAATGATTCAGGCTCAAGTACATCAGAAACAATATATGTAGGTTCAGCGGTTGTTTTCCAGGGCCATAGCTCTCTCTCCCAGCATCCTATTAAAGGTATAAAGCACCCCTTTATTCTTGCTGCATATTTTCTTGCTTTATGGGATTACTAGTTAAAGAGGATAAAGGAATAATTCGATTTTGTCTTCTTAGTGCAAAAGAACATAAAAGAAAAAAACCAGATTGGAATACTGAGCGCAGAAACTGTAATTCGCATCTTCAGATACTCCTCAGCTTCGCTGATTTGTTAGAACTATGAAGAGACAAGTATTACAACAACTACTTCAGAACTAGGTAGATTAATACAGTTTTCAATTTGTGTTGTCTTCTCCCCCAGGGACATAAGCATGTAAATAATATTTGCAAAATAAATACTTTGTCTTTAATATGACCTTAAGAAAAATATAGCTTTTATGAACCATTAGGTTTTGGAGTACAATAAGCACTAAAACTTTATGATATATATTTCTAGAAAAAGCGATTATTTAATTTTGCCAGTTAACATATAATAGGGAGGCCTAGGACTATAGGTTTGAATTTTTTTATTCCCTAGATCAAGGGAAACTCTAAAGAAATATTAAACTTCTGCTATTTGGCATTATTACTAAATTCTTGCTGCTCTGCTTTTTTTTTTTTTCCTGGTGGTGATGGATTGATTAATGAATTGTAACTAAAAATTACCAAGATTAGCCTGACTTCTGGCAAAAACTGATGTTTAATTCTAGGTGTATTGATTTACTGTAGGGATATTGACAAAAGAATTAATTTAAGTACTTTAAGTCAATATTACTTTAGTGGGATCTCTTACATTTTAGGGCTAAAGAAATACTCTAAGAATACTCTTCCATTAATATGGTGTAAAATTACTGTCACATCATAAACGCTCATTTCTTTCTGGCTAAAAGTCTGTATATGTTCACACGGCTTCACTTTTTTCTCCTCAAGGTCCATCAAGTATTCATATTTAAAATTAATAATGGTGAGATGTGGATGTTTGCTAAAGTACTTAATGTTTCCTCAGAACTTTAATGACACAGCCACAAAATATTTTGTTTCCCATAGATGGCAACTAATTGCCTAAGATTATTTTAAATTATATATTTTGAAGTTTCATGGTTTTTAATTATTTTTTTGAAATATTTCAGAATTCTCTGGGCTATGCAGTTTCCCCCATGTAGAAATCTGTTTAATTCACAATGCCTTGAGTAGAGGCCCGTCATCTATTCTATAGTGACTGTGCCACTTAATAATGGAATAGTGCATCAAAGTGGCACTTAGGTCTCAAATTGTTATGTATGACTGTCAAAGCGGCAAGGGGAAAAAAGAGAATTAAAAGGGGGGGAGAGAGAAAAACCCTTGATTTGTCTTTACTACTGAAACGTGAATTTGTCAGCCAGGTTCTGAAATCACAACAGCATGGCTTGCATCCCCAGCGAGATGTTGAAAACTTGACAGGTACATATTTTTTCAACTACAAGCAGTTCTATAATGAAAACTAAATACACAAATCTTATTTTATTTTATTTTTTTGCTCTTGACAGATAGTTGTTGCCAATGGGATTTAATGTTCAGGTTCAAGTTGTCAAGAGAAATAACCAATAAGCAATCTAAAGAGCCATGATACAGATATTCAAAAGCAAAAATCCCAGCTTTGGCTTCTGTGATACACAGAAAGGATTTGAGAGTATAATTAACCAGGCCAGAACCATGGCTACTTAATCTTCCTCCTAATGACAAGTCCAGCCCATTACAGCCGCTCTCCAGGGGACAAACTGCAACTTGTTTCGTGGTCACCAAAGCTTCTGATTGTCATTGTTCTTTTCATCATTTAAAGATCAGTTTGTTCTGGTGCTGCATTTTCCATTTGTCATTGCTTATTTGGCAGGATGTAACCGAAGATTCAGGGTTGAAACTTTGCCATCCTAAGTGTTTTTAAGATTTCCCCCAAGATCCATGAACCATCTTCTGAGTTTGATTCAGAGAATAGCCTGTGTGTGTTATTTCTCCAGGTGTATTTTGTGTACACTGTTAAGTATCCTGAGAACCACCATTAATACCTACCGTGATGCTCAGCATATGGTGATTATTTACCTGCTGGGAGCTTTACTGTTACCAAAAATCTGATGGGAATGCCTGAACGTTTCATGTGGGAGGAAGGAAGGGGACCTATAGTTGTAGTGCTATTTCCTAGAAATTAGAAATTGTAACTGGTTGTCACCACCTGCTCTATATAGATCAATCTCGCACGATTGCATTCAGTCACTTGCCTGGAGCAAATGATATTTTTGACAGGTGAGCGGAATTTTGCAAGGCTAGGTAATGCTGCACAGACCACATACGGATAACTCTGAAAACTACAACTCCCAGCATTCCCGGGAACTGAACATTAATCTTGATTAACATGGTTATTTTTGAATCAGATATCAATCCACAGAAAATGAATAAATGAATCATCCTGATAGTCTTAGAAATAAATCTTTCTATAATTTGGCTCCTTGAGTTGCAGTTTCAATATTCTCTTCCTCTTTCTGAACATTAAATTTAGAATTCTTCTGAAAACACTGATCTTCATAAGTCTAATGTGACCAAGTCATTTTAGTGTTTGTGCTTCCAGGTGTACATTAATATACCCATCTTTGATTTTTTTCTATTCCCTTTAATGTCTATATGTAATCTATCGATAGATGTCTCTATGTTACTTCCAACAGAACCTGAATCCTTCTGCCTCATCAGCTGGGTCACTACAAAGCCTCTCTAACCAGTCTCTCACATTCACTAATGCCTCTCCCACAATTCATGCTCTATATTTATTTTATTTTTTTTAAGTGTAGAATCAGATATAGTCAATTCAGTCACTCCCATCACATGTACATTAAAATACAGCCAAAGGTCCTACATGCCCAAGGCCTGGCTGCTCGTGCCCTCTCTCATTTCCTCACACTCTCTCTGTTGCACACTGTTCTCGGCTTGGTACAGGCACACTTGCTATTCCCTCTGCAAATGTTTTCATGGATGAAGTCCTTCCAGACTTTCTGATTGAAGTTTAAATGTCATTTATTCGCTTTCTGCTTTCCTTGACCATCCAGAGTAATCATTCCACAATCGTCTACGGTTACCATATTCTGCTCATATTAACTTGGAAATTCTTGTCAATAATTAACATTATTCATTAATTATTTACTTTTGAATTGTTTATTTCTTCACAGTAAACTCAAAGCTGTATGTCTTTCTTGTTCCCAGAGTTATTCTCAGTGCGTGGACCAGACCAGGCCCATAGTATTCATTCACTAATTTTCTTTTTATAAACATATATCAAGTGAACATACATCTCACCTTCCAGATTTTATCCTTCATTGTATTCAATTTTTAAAATTGTATGTATCATTTGGCGAAGCTAATTTCATTTTTAGTTGATTGATATTTTGAGAGCCTTGATTTCATATCTGATTGTTCTTCAAAGGCAGTGATTCTATGTCAAGTACCTAGTAACTCTGTACAAATACTACAATATTTTAAGGAATTAATGGAAGTACCAGTGCTTAATGGGAACTGTAAAAAATACTTTTAAAAATTAAACATAAAACAAATTATTACATTTTTTTGGTAATACCAAGTTCTGTATAATACATTTTAAGAAAATACTACAGGAGCTTTTCTGAAACAAAATACTTTGCAAATGACCATATGCCATATATTTTTGAGATGTTCTTTTTAGTTAGGTAAGAAAAATAGATAAGCCCCCCCGGAACTGAATTATGAACTAAGGAAAAACACATTCCATATATGTTTAATTATTAAAAGTATAATTTTGTTAGTTTTTAAAGTTAAGATTGCATTCATTATTAAAATGAATTTGACTACAAACTTCAAATGTTATATAGGATTAGATATAATTGGAAATACTTAATGTCTATGTTTTCCTTGGGCTGGGAAGAATTTCAAATATGTCTGCAGGTATCTTTTGAGTTTAATTATTTAACTTCAGCTTGACCATTTGCTTAATTAGAATGACAAATGTTAAAAACTTTATTTAAATAATATTAAAAATAATCACATATCCATTTTATAGGCTCAGGAACTTACATTTTCAAAAATGTATCCAAAGTAACAGGTGAGATTAAAGTTTTACAAGTTCATAATATTTTTCAGTAAAATGTTGTCAATCTTAAAGTTTCACATTTTCGCAGACCATAGCTGTGCAATGTAAAAATCTGCTTTCAGAGATAATAATTTGGGGTACTTCTTGCTTCCGATCTAATTTTTAAAAGCATTAATTGCTTTCTTCTTGCACACTAGCTAATTCCTTCACAGTCTACCTACCCATTATTTTAGTGACACAAAGTGTCGACCAAGAGAAACTGTATGGGCAAATCTGTTACTATTTTTGAAATGAAACACATGGTCCATTGTGTACTGTTAAATCAAACTTGAGGACTACAGAGCTCATGATTAAAGTTTTGAATTTCTACATTAAGAACTTGTACTGTGCAGTTGAACAGTCATATGTTCAAAGCTAGGCCCGGCCTTTTCACTTCCCATCTGGGTGATTTCAGGACATGTCACTTAAAGCTCATGACTCATAGTGAGCTCTGATTTCAAATAGGCACAATGAAAGAGTGTACCTCAAAGGAATGTATGAAGAGTAACGCAGACAGTATGTGTGAAGAACTCAGCACTGTCAAATAACTATTATTTTTGTGATTTCTACTGCTACTCTCATTATAATTAGATGCAGACTAATCTTTCCAGACTCCTTTACACTAGATTATG
>NW_003852432.1:12239167-12239827 GCF_000181295.1 Otolemur garnettii | reverse complement strand
AATAATAAAACATTCATCTACACCTTGTAGATTACCTCCTAAGTACACATCTTTGTTTTAAAGTGGGAGTTTTGAAGAAAGAAGTGTGTGACATTGTCTCAAAAATGTTATATATGTTTTCACGTTCAATCTTCACGATAATAATTTACCTAAGGTGTACTATTCCCTTTTTGTAGTTGGGAAACAGTGATTAGAATGCCTAAGTAATTATAAACGTTTGCTTTGTCAAGTATATAGTGCCGCCTTGGTTTGACTTTCATAGCTAAAGGTATAATGGGTTACAGAAAGCAATTTTGATCAAATCCTATGAAAAAGTACATTTCAATCTCATAGAAACCAGCTCAGTAGGTACATGTGGTTATTATCATTATAGTTCCATATTTTACTACTTTTAAAATTGGAATACCAGCTCAACACTTGTAGCTCAGTGAGTAGGACCCCAGCCACATACACTGAAGCTGGTGGGTTGGAGCCCAGCCAGGGCCTGCTAAACAACAATGACAATTGCAACCAAAAACTAGCCGGGTGTTGTGATGGGCGCCTGTAGTCCCAGTTACTTGGGAGGCTAAGGCAAGAGAATCACTTAAACCCAAGAGTTTGAGGTTGCTGTGAGCTGTGACACCATAGCACTCTACCCAGGGTGACATAGTGAGACTCTAT
>NW_003852432.1:12223434-12239089 GCF_000181295.1 Otolemur garnettii | reverse complement strand
AAAAAAAAAAAAAAAAAAAGAAAGAAAGAAAGAAAGAATAAATTAGAATACCAAATTTGGAAACATGAAACGTGAAGTGTAGAATATCTAATTAAATATATTTTATATTTAAATTGTAATCTACACATATATGATAATGTTAACTGTTTGCAATGATTGTTTCCAATTCCTGGATAGATACATCCAACAAATAATCTATAGATTAGATTAAATTCACACACAATAAACAAGTACAATTAGTAAGGAATTCTTTCTTAGCTCCCAGAGCTACTATTGTCTAACATGAATAGAAGCTGGTCTTTAGTGTACTTTAGTTTAATAAACCGTACTGTAACTTATGAGACTGCAAAGAAACCAGTCCTAGTCCTCCTATCCAGGTTTGCAATTAAACACTGAAAACTGTTACATATTTGATGCTGAAAGTAGAAAGTTGAAATCAAACTTTTTTTTTTTTTATTCCCTGCATCTTTGGATCCTTTCTGGATGGCTGGGGGGTTGTAGTTGTTGTTGTTGTTGTTTTTATCTGACTCACAGTTCCACCAGCTGACTTCTCACCTAGGGTTAAACATCAGTCTTTGCTCCTTTGAGAAAGAATTTCCTCTCTTCTGCCAACAGTAACCATCAGCCCCTAATATATTGGTAGCACAGAGCCATAGATGTGCCTCGGCTAGAGTTTCTGCAATATTAAAGTGAATTTTTTGTTTGAGGATCTGTCTCCCCAATAGCATCTGACACTCTTGAAAACTGGTACTGAGTTTTATTCTTGGCCTTGTCTTCTGTGACTGGCAAAGTATTGGGCATTCTAGACTCTTCATCTGAAAGAATAAATGAATGAATGGCTATCCCCCAGAAGCAGGAGCCATTGTATTCAACTTCACCTAGTTATAATGTCCACTTTCAAGATCTAGTTATCGTATCTTGAAATAATTTAATCACTTAAAAAATGGAGACACCACTGGCATTGCATAATTCATAGAGTTGTCAAATACAGTACTGGTGGAAACTAGAGTGCCGACAACATAGCAAGCCTTCAGTAAATGTTTGCTTCATCTTGCTTCCTTTTTTAAACCGAACTGATATGTTTAAAAAATCATACATTCAGTTAACTCAGTAAAATATAAGGGAAGCTCTGATGGGATGAGTGTCGGGAAGAGACAGATGAGAAAAAAAGAGAAACATATATAATATTGAGTCTAAACATGACATCTAAATTTTTTCTTGTCTCATACATTTTAAAATATATGTTAGCCCTATATTTACAATAAAAGTAGCACTCAAGTAAGTCTGACTTTTTTTTTAGAGCCTAGGTATTTACTAATAAGTGCAAGGTAAGGGCATTTCACTTGACCATCTGAAATCTGAATAGGTCAAGGTTATAGGACTATGTGAGTTAATGGGATGAGAATTGCGGTTTAGCAGGCAGCATCCTAACATACTGTCATAAATGAACTGAATGAAATACTACCACCCATCTCTACCAAGGAGGACTCTTTCAGCCTGTAGTTATAATCTGAAAAGTTGGGGACTTGTAAATACCCTACATAGCAATGTATAAAGGTATATAAGGGAGAACCTGTGAACTAATCATTCCCTTGAAGAAATGTCTTGCTTAAATAATTAACTGATAGTTTAAAGAAAAGGACCATGCATTCACTTGGGCAAAAGAAAAACCTGAAAGAATTATTGTTACAAAACAAGTCATATGCATACCATCTCTAAAAATGACATTAAGAGCAATGTTTCATTCTCAAAATGTCACTGTAAAAATTATATTTCATTAGCCAATTCCCTATCTGAAAAGTATGCTTTCTTGAATCTGCATACACTCGCAAAACGTTTCAGAATTCATGGTGCTATGAAATCTTAATGTACATGTGTTAACAAAAAAAAAAAAAAAATGCAAAGCACAAGCCAGGTCAAGCCAAGAGGATTAAACGGCATTACTTTTCTTGTTTGTCCGTGCAGGATTTAGAATCACAGTTTCACCCAAATTCCTTAGGCGTTGTTTCCTAAAGTTGGAGTGGATGTACAGAATATGGCAAATAGCTTAGCATATTCAGAAATGAGTAGTTATTCTCTCCTGTCTGATTAGACATAATGACATCCTGTGGCCTCAGTTTCCCTCCATCTTCTAACTTCACTATTTCCATACAGCAGGAATGTTGACCTGGCCAAGCCCTCCCTACAGATTGTTAGCCTTTCCATGCCTGGCCCTGTGCATCCAGCCTTCAGCAAAATCTTCTCCTTGGTCGCAAAAAAAGTTAAACAGAATTAAGGAGGTACACCCTATGGCTTGACTTGGTTTTGTTTTTTGTTTTTTTTCACCTTGACCTGGAAGACACCACTATTCTGGCAGGAAGTGAAATGAGCCACACCTACTGTGTTCATCATTTCAAGCTGAAGGTCAATGCTTAAAAAACAACCCCCCCAAACAAAAAAACCAACACTATCATTTAATTCTCACACGAGTTTATCCGCGACACTGTGAAATGCCACACCGAGATGACAATATCTGAAGCATGAACTTTATATCATTAAAACCAAAGAGGGTGGACATCATTTGTTTTTAAATGGTGTAAGTTTTAGTTGGACAAATTTGCCAATGTATTTAAGACTTGCCCTCTATCATGATTTTTTTCCCCAAAGAAAATATTACCAAAATATAAAATAAAGCTGGCCTTCATAAAGTAGAGCACGGACTTTTCAAACAGCAATTCTCTCACTTCTCTATGAACATCAATGGCATTGCAAACCAGACATATAACAAAAAAAGAGAAATACAGTATACCCTGAAAGTAGAAAACAAGGTCAGGGGTGAGGCTTCAGCTAAAAGACTTTCTTTAGGTGACAGAGACAGCAAATCAAGCTTATGCTTTTTTTTTCTGTTCCAATCCCCATTAAAAAGCCTAATACCTCAGGTTTCTATTTTCAATTTTCCTTTCCGTGGAGTGCTATGTTAACACTTTCCTGAATCACTCTTTGCGAGCATTATGCATGAACCAGTATTGCAAAAGTCTCCTAATTGAAGAAAAGGAAGGGAAGAAGGAAGAAGAGCGTGTGTGCAAAAGGGCAAAAGAGAGAAAGGCAGAGAGGACGGAAGAAAAAAAGGAAGAGAGGAGAGGAAAGGAAGAGAGGGAGGAAAATAAAGACAAGAGGGGAGAGAGAGAGAGAGAGAAGAGAAGAGAAATAAATAAAAATTGGAAAAAGAGATAGGTGTCTTTTCATGGCAGTCTGGTAAATGTGATTTGACTGAGCAAGCCTCGCCATTAATAATCTTAAAAATCTTAAAAGTTGCATAGCATAAGGCCACTCGAAATAATTTTTCCAGATATGAAACCAGATTTCTATATTTTTACCTTTCATCTACATTATAATTTCCTTGTTTATTATACTTATGTTTCTTGTATTAAATAATTCCTGTAAAATACATAAACGTCTGCCACTACTACATTTGTCCATTTAACCTTCTGAAGTATTCTGTGCTCCGTGACTTATTTCAACATAACGTCATTTTTTCACTTTGCCTCATCCCGTTCTCTTCCTAAGTGAAGGCATCATTTCTCATAGGAATGCACATGGTGATGCTGTTGTTTTAAGTCTGGTTTTGAAGAATGGGGCAAAAGCAAAATAGAGTTGTTTGGATAACGACCTCTTTCATGGCCCCAAATTGACCTTAACAAAATTTACCCGAAAAAGGTAGATTGTCACTTCACAGAAATAAATGTACTCATTTATAATCAATAATTTCTAAATACTTTATAATTACTCAAGAATAAGATGGAGATTTTTAAGCTTTTGACTTGGAATTGTTAATCTATTAAATAATTGAATAGTTTAATCCGTTTTGAGGTTATTATTCACCTCTGCCACCGCATGTGATTTTGACTTACTCTATCCTAAAATTTGCTTAGCCAATAACAAAGGTGTCTACCGTACACTAGAAATCTTTATGAAGAGCGTTTTCTACGTGGGTGTAGCCAAGAACAAGAATGAAGGGCTTGTGACTGAATGCACGGTGGGGGCAGGGGAACAAAGGTTCTATTTGTAAAGAAGAGGGGCGCGGAAACTGTACAACAATTCTCCCTGAAACATCTGAAAATTGATCTCAGTTTGAGCTGAAGGCCTTACCGGCCTCACCTCAACAAAGTGCCCAAATGACTTTTTAAAAGGGTATAGCTCAAACGGGGGAGAATGAGGAAAAGGGCAGGTTTGAAACTTACAGTGTTTCTATAATCAATACTCTGCTCCTGAACAAAAGTGTAAAGAGACGCAAATGACATTGTAATTGCTGGCACTGCCCAGCCCACCCTGGCCTCACCATTGCCAGGGTTTAAATTTATTTCAAACTGTTCTCCCCAAGTCTGCTTAATTTTCTCTTCTTTTTTTTTTTTTTTTTTTTTTGCCCAAACAGCAGCAACTCACAGTTAGTGAACAAAGCTTTGGGAATTTTTTTTTTTTTTTTTTTACTTACAGCTAAATTTAACTTTACCCATCCAATAAAAAAGAAATAAGGGAGCCTTTATTATCTCCCTGGATTTCTGGGTATGATACCACATCATAGAGAAGTGGTTATTAGAGACAATGGCCTACCAAGGTGAAGTTTGTAATAAAGCCTATTATGTGGTTTCACCATTGACACTAATGGAATGTAACAGTGATTTAGAATGATTTAATGGTTCCCAGGTTGTGCTCTAATAGTGCTCTTTATATTATGATGTATATCACAAAACCTAATGTGGCTGTTGTGATATATTGACAGTATTCATGCTGTTTCATTTTTTTAGGGGAATTTAAAAAACTGTCAAAGAGGAAAATTAATAGGCTGCAACTGCTTTATTTTCAAGGGTTCTGTTTTTTAAATGTATGTGCATAAATTTCCATTTGGTGCCACTCTTAGACTAATAAATTCATTTGCATTTTTATTCAGAGGTAATCGAGAAGTGTGCGTGTGTGTACGTCTGTGTACTTGTATCCAGCATCGTATAGCAGTACACATATATATTTGGGTTTGAAATCCAGCGTGGAGAAGACCACACTGTCATTCTATAGTATGTTTACAAAATGGTTCCATGAGATTAAAATGCACTTGAAGGGATGTTAAAAAGGAAATTGTGGTTTTATTATGTAAGATAAAATTATTTAGTTTGAATCGTGAGGCAGAAAGCTAGGGTTTTAGCACTAGCTCAGTCAAAAAAAAAAAAAGCAAACTTTGGGAAGCGCTCATGTGAGCTTTACATTTCTAAGTGAAAGAATAAAATCAGTGGACAGAGCAGAACTGAAGCAATAAGTATGCTCTTGTGGCATGTAAGCATCATAGCAATGCCTGATATTTAAATAAGAAGGATTATTCTTAATACAAATAAAAGGTAAACTACATTGAAAACTTCAGCCCCCTATTTGTTCAAAGTTGTAGAACTAGAAGTCTTGTAGATAAATGGGAAAGACAGTGGGTTTCCACAATATCCAGGTCCCACCTCTCAGATGTTTTGACAACTATAATATCTGTTTAGTTTGTTCTATTTCTTCATAAGAAATTTAAAAGGCTCTCTATAAATCCTACTTGATTTCTGAGATCATATTCTTCTTTTCCTGCCTATAGAAATGTTCACGTCTCTGATCTCTTCTTATAGTCAGTTGATATTTAAGTCATTCATTGTTTCATAAGTATATTTTAAGTAAGTGCATGCTAAGCACTCACTGCATATTTTTCATTGTTTGATTAGTTGATTTAATTGTGTACAACTTACCTCAACTTCATTGCTGTCCAACCAGACCATGCTTTCTTGTAGAAGAGAAGATACTGTGTATATTGGATGGATATTAGATCTTCAGAAATTGGATTATTGCAACAAAATAGCAACCTGAGTTTAAGCCCTTGCTACAATCAAGTTTTATAGTTAATTTATTTGAAAGTAGTACAGCATAGAAAAAAATACTACTCAATTCTTAGTTGAGGTACTTAATTTTCCTTGTATTACTATTGGAATTGTATCTTAAGTGTGATCATAGATACACTTGAACCATTTCTAATTTTGATTGTGAGCCACTCTCTCCACCTGCATAATCATCACTGGCTATGCATACATCATATGCGCTTGGTATATGTACATAGGTCATATACATATGTATATGGTGTCTGTGTATATAGGTTAACATCTGGTAAAAAACGTAAAAAGAAAGGAAGATGAAAAGAAAGGAAGATGAATAAGCAAAAAGAAATCCTATTGTTGAATGGAGATGCTCAATATGGCAAAGATGTCAAGTTTTCCCAAAATTAATGTTTATTGTAAACCTAATACATGTGGATTTTGGTGAGAATTTAACTAAATCATACCAAAGTTCATACAAAGCTCACCTAGAAAAGTTAATATAAAAACCAACAACAAAAAAGAAAACCAATATTCTGAAAGAAAAAAACTACTAGAATATTAAAAAAAATGTAATTATAATTAGCATTAGAATAGATATAAAAATTTAATCAAATGGAGAGTCCAGGAATAAATTCAAACATATATGGAAATGTGGTAAATAACAAAAGTTCTAATTTAAATCAGTAGAGAATAGATGTATTTATTGAGTAATGGTATTTGAACAATGAACTAGTCACTGGCGAAAAACAAAATAGTAAATGATGGCTTCATGTTTCATTTTAAAATAAATCCATAGCGATCCAAGATTTAATTGCAAACATTGAGAAGGTAAAAATTCCAGAAGAAAATATGGCTAATTAAATATCAGATTTGTGGTGATTTGAGTAGTATCACCTTAAAAACAAAAAGAGATTAATAAATTTGGCCACATAAAAATAAAAGCAAAAATTGTATGGCTAGAAAAAATGTAAACCAAATCAAAGGGGAAAATAGAGGAAATATTTGCCACAGACAAAAGTCTTACTTAGTGAATAAGTAACAATTTTTTTAAAATCAATAAACGAGTGAGTAATCTATTAGAAATAGATGATAATAGACATGAATGCATATCACAAAAAGTGATAAAAATGGTAAAAACAAACGTTATTTCATGATCAGTTATGATGAATGAAATACATCCCAGTAACAATGTCATTTCTTTGTCTCTTCAAGTTGTCTGGTTCCCTGTGCTCTCAGCAGCGTGAGGAAACATGCGTTCTGTATTGTTGGTCATATCAGTGCAACTTGCAAAAGCTATTGAAATTACCCAATAAATATGAAAATGTGCTTACCTTCATTAGTAATCAGGGCAATGAAAATTTAAATAACATGATCTAATTCATGTCCACAGAGGAGAAAAACTCATTTCTATTCAAGTTGGGAGGAGGGGGGATGAGTGAAGGGGATGGGGGGTTGGGGTGCTCCCACGGAATGGGCACTATGTAGGGGTGTGTGGCACACCTTGTGCAGGACACAACTACAAGAGGGACTCTACCTCACAATTCAAATGTTGTGACCTGGCTGCTTGTACCCTCACATTAACCTGAAACAAATAATCATAATACTCTTAAAAGAAAATTTAAATAACAATGAGATACCATTTTACACCCTGATTAATGGTTAAAATGAATAAGACACATTGAACCACATGAACTTCTGATAAGATGTAAAACAAGAGGAGTTCTTACACACTGTTGGGGCAGAATAAATTGGTACAACCAGTTTCAAAAACTGGCAACTTGAACATATGCATAATTTACGACCCCCAAACTCAACTCTTAGTTACATACACAACAGAAAAACCCACAGAGGGAGACCAAGTTCACGGCGCCATTGTTTGTCATATTCCCCAACTGGAAACAACTCCAGTGTTCATCTGCAGTAGAACGGATATATTGATCATCTGGTATTCATGAAATGAATATCGCACGATAAAAATGACTGGACGACTGATATAACAACCACCAAGAATGAAAGACACCAGGAACAATAGTGATTCTATGTGTATGAAAAGGAGAGGAAGGGAAAGCATGGGAATACTCACAGGCAATAGGCCAAACGATGCTTCATGGATTGCTGCCAATTTGGTATTTCTTGAGCTGGCTTGTACTTAATTCTGATGTTTACTTGTGATAATTCTTTCAACCATTTATTTCTATCTGAATACGTACTTCACAGTAAAAAGTTTAAAAAACAAAGATAAGAAGGGTAGCGTAAGAAAAGAAAAAGACAGAATCAAGAGATGCCATGCATCTTTGAAAAGAAAAGAAAAGAAAAAAAAAAAAAAAAAAAAAAAAACTCTGTAGATTGTAAAGGTCAAAATGTCCCTTAGTAATAATAAAGCCAATAGTCTGAGAATTGAATGGAAATAGAAATAGAGATATAGATAGTAAGCCAATCACTTATTGATTTTAACGGATTAGTTTAAGTTTACTGTTCCATATAATTTATAAAATTCACAGAAAACAATATATTTGCATATGCACACGTTTTCAGCCTTTTAATGATCATATTATAATTAAAATATGGAAGAAATCCAGATAAATAGAAACAGACTAAACATTTCAATGGTTTACAAGCTTAATATCTTTTCACAGCTTTTCATCTTGGTGAGATTTATCTTTATTCTCTGAGACTTGTTCTGGGTGTTAATTCCTGAAGACAATTCCAAGTCTGAGGAATGTTTGGTATTGGAGTCTGTCTTTCCAATAAAATAAAAAATGGGATTGAAATTTGCAAGCGCTTTTGTCACACAGAGAAATTTTGACATCATTCCTTCTGTCATGGAAAAGATGCAATTTGAGATAAAATGGGTCTCTGAGTAAGAAAGAATTTGTTTCAAATACAATATGGGCTTTGTAACAAAGCTCAGTAAGGAAAGTTTGCCAAATGAAAATGATTATCTCACAGTGTACCTGTGTCTGATGTAGACTGACTAGGTCTCTGTGAGTACTTATTAAACTCTCGTTAACGTCTCCCTTTCAACTGTGTATTGTAGTTATTTTATTGGTGTCTCTCCTCCCATATTGGTCTGTAAGCTTTTTGAAATTAGGAATCACAGCTGATTCTTCTTTATACCCCTCACAGAGCTTGGCATAATGCCATGTGCAGAGCTGAAATTCCGTATGGGCTGAAGGAATGAATTTTTTCAATCACATATTGACCATGAGGAATGAGGACAAGACTCAAGCCCTTAATTCTGCTGAAGCTGAGGGAGAACTTGCTCAATTAACCCCAACAAAACAATGCTTTACACACTTGTTCTAGGGAAGACTAAACATAGACTTAACAACCATCCTTTGGGATATGATGAGGTTATTATACAAAGAGTAAAAAGTGACTCGCTGAATTTTATGAGGGGAACGTGGGAAGGAATAAGCTTTCTACTCATTGAAGAAGCTTAAAATACAAGCAAAAAGAGTGACCTTCTGGTCTTGCTTAAGGAACTGAGTTATTACTTTAGAGTCATATTGCTTTTTGCAGATACACATGATCGTACAGTTTGGAATCTTGTATGAAATATTCCCTCACTCAAATGGCTTAGCTTTTTGCTGTACGGACATAGAAGGAGTCGACAAATTAATTCCCTGGTCCTTTTAAACCCTGTGATATTTTTGATCTATTTAGTTTTCCATTTTACCTCTTTAAAAAGGTTTGAAAACTTTACACAGATAATTAAACAACTAGAGAAGGAACTCTAAAGCTTTCTAACTCTTCCTCTTATTCTAGAAAGGTAGATTATAATGAAGACTGCCAATGTTCTAGGTGACAAAGGTCATATAGGTACCTAACATAGTTAATAATTGCGTCCATGTGTATTAATAGCACATCGAATCCCATTCTGCTGTATTTGAACTTTCTGTGAAAACAACAGCCTGTGGTGAAACAGCTTGTCATAGGTACTAATGAAAAATTACCCGCTATACCCTGATGGGATTCCTCCTGCACTTATTCTACCCCTGAGGTCTGCGAATTCGCTGAACACAAAAAATAAGATTTTTCTCTATCTCTGTCCTCTATCAAAAATCATACACTCAATTCAGAATATCTCAAGTAGAAAAAGTAGGTAACATGCAAAATGCTTATTAGAATTAGAACGCAACCGTACGTGGCTTAATTATTTGAGAGTGCTTAATGGCAAGAGGACAGGTTGAAGGAGGCTGAGAGTCATTTGTTTTTGACACCAAAGTTATTTCAAACTCACAGTCATTTTGTTCAGGACATTCCTGGTGGAGAGCTGGGCCCATCCCTTCAGAACAGAGATAGTCAAAATGCCTCCTCTTATGGAAACTTCATGTTCTTTAAAAATAATGGTGTGTTAGCATTGCAGGAGTTTTCTCTTTCTGAAGATTGTATGTAGTAGATTTGAAAAAATCAAGTGAAAACATTATGAAGAAATTTTTTAAAAAAAAACCCTTTTGTCAGATAGTAACATGAAATTTGAATAATCATGATCTCGTTTTGACTTTTCAACTTTAGAGACTTTATTTGGGTCAGTTTACTGCCTTAATTAGCAAAATCAAAATAATAAAAAATGGCAATTTTCTGCACTCTTTTTTTTTCCATTCTCAGCCTGTGGCAATAATTATATTTTCCAAATGCAAAACACCTCATTTAAAATGCAAGCTTCCCAAAGTTGGCCAACTCTTACGGGCTCAAAGTGGCAGAAACAAGTAAATCTTTCCCTTTCTGACATCTTCCCCTGTTAAAACTCTGGTTGGCACACGCACTGAATATGAATCAGCCACCGTGTAAATAAATTTCTCCGTCAATATTTTTTATTGTAAAATATTTTGTTCATTGGCGGGAGGGAAGAACAAGGGCTTACAAATCTGATGACTAGCACGCTTCTAATTTATACCTTCCACGGATAGCCTTTAAGCCACAGTTGACCTCTTATTTTTTTTATATATTAGCTGGAAACAATTCATCAAGTAAGTTACCCCCTTTCCTTTCAAATCCACTTGTATTACTAAAAGGTTGAGTAAAGACCTCTGGGGAGCAAGGGCAATTTTTGACATGGGTCTCAACAGATTAAACTATGCAGGGACAATATAGAATACATTGGAGCAATAACATTATCACATCATAGGCTGATTGAGAGGCATTTCCTTGCATTTCTGTCCTTTTACCATAAGCCAATAGTAGCCACAGGCATTTGACTGGAGAGCCTGGAGGATTGACAGGCCTGGCAGTCATTACACGCTGGATTGAATACTAGATTACTCCAAAGTGGCTGAGGGTCAGGGATCAGTGTGTTCCCTTTTGGCACTAAATGACTTTAATATCCTTACTGTATTAGTCAATTACTTTAAAGCTGCTGCTCTCTGAGCTCTGTCTGCCCCCCTGCAGTTTACTATGGACATTTGAATTGCTCCCATACTTAACCCACACATCTGCTTTTAGCTGTCAAAAGAACAGTGCTATCAGTGGAGCTATTGACAATATAAAAAGAACTGAGATACTTGCTGGAGGTGTCAAGTGCCTCTCTCTTTTGGCTGCTTCCTCTAAAAAAAAAAAAAAACTAAAAAAGCCCAAATAACTCAGTTAAAAGGGGGTCCTTGGAGAAAAGGAATTCAGCCTCAGTTAATCTAGTGGCATGTAAAGTGACCAGGAGGGAAAAGCAGTAGTGGAATTTGGTTTTTTCCCCCTCCCTTTCGCCAACTACCCACCGTCTATCTACGTGGGGTTTCATTAAGTCTGTGAACGCACACTTTGAATATCACCGTGAATGAGTGTGCACCGACGTGAGGGCTTCCAGCGGGCTCTTTATTTCATTTCACGACGGTCCGGCGATAGTGGAGGATTATATTGCATTCTCAATTTATTGGGGCAACACGGTGAAGAATTTTATATCACAGCCACTGAACTTTAAAAGGTCTGGTGTGGCTTAGTGTTAAACCAACATGTCTAGATTAAATGTGGACTAAGCTGATTTGAAATTTAAAACTACTTGGAAGTCATGCCTTCGGTGTTTCAGAAAAAGTGACGGGACTCCCACACAAGAGCACAGCTGTGTGTGTGTGTGTGTCTGTGTGTGTGCGGGCTTGTGAGCACGAATGAAAGGGTATAGGAGTAAGACTCAGTGATCCAATGCTAATAAAGGTCATTGCAGAAAATTGCTAAAACATTCTCAAGAGCTATTCATATGGAAATAGAAAATGAGACAGAAATGTACGGAAAGATTAGCACATTATCATCACCTTATTTATACCAGAATCTGGGGAAACCACTGGTTTCCTACCTACAGAGCACCTCTTCAAGTAAGAAGATTTGATTATTTGATCGAAAAATACTCCTCAATTATTTTGCTAAGTTTTCATCATTGAGTTTGACGCTTAGCGCACACAAAATGATAACTAGATATGAGCAGTTCTTCACGACAGAAGTTTTGGAAACTTTATTTTTCTAAAATAATGATTTAGTTCATATACACAGCAGTTACAGTTTTTTGTTCTTGAAGACTTGTACCCATAAACTGTCATTTCAGGGACATCTACATCCCTTGCTTAGAAAAAAGTCTTCTCAAATGCAAATACATACCACAAAACACCACGTCAGCAGAAATCTGATACAATCAACTCAAATCAAAAATCATTAAAAAAAAAGCAAAAAGCAGGCAGTGCCTGTGCCTCAAGGAGTAGGGTGCCGGCCCCATATGCCAGAGGTGGTGGGTTCAAACCCAGCCCTGGCCAAAAATAAATAAATAAATAAAAATAATAATAAAAAATAAAAGTAAAAAGTAAAAGCGAGTTTATATTCTATGTAAGGCTTTAAAATGAAAGTTGTTGTCATCACAGTGATATTTTGCAGGCAATTGAAAGGGAAAATGGCATGAAATTGTAAGATTTGGGAACTATTCTGCATTTGGTAAAGATAATGTCTTTTCACTTAATTGTTGAAGATGACATCAACCTGACCCTAAAGATTTAAAATGTATCTTTATACTTCTTTCTAATACAAAACAGTTTTTAAATTTCATCATTTCATGCCCTTTCCCTTTAATTACAATGCTGTGTTTTCATTAGCCTTACTCTTGTGAGCATAGATCATGTAAGTAAAGGGGAATGAACCATGTGTACTTGGGGCTTAAAAGCTGATGTGGCTGCTTCCCTAGGAAAGGAGGCAGACCAGAAAACAGTAGTGAATATTTCCTTTCAGTGGACATCAATAAAGCATATAAAGATTATTGTCTTGGGAAATAAATTTCATAATTTTGCTAATTTAAAATTTAGTCAGCAAAGATCTTAAACAACTGGATACCTCTTGGCAATCATGCGCCATTAACACTTTCCATTCATTTCTATGTTGTTGCATTTTGGGAATTGGGTATTCTGGAGAAGAAAGGTAGTCTGACAAGAAAGTGATTGAATCAGCCCCCTTGGTAGTTGGGATGACAGAAGGTGAAGAACTGTGGCTACAGCTGACAACTTCTTTACTATGAAACACTTATAAATATTTACAATTCATAGTTTGACAATAACTCTATGGGTACCACATAAACAGAAGCACTTGATGGTTTATTTGGAATCTTGATCATTCCCGTTTGGATAGGAACGTGTTTCTGTTAGGAAGACGTTTTAACTAAGGTTATGTGTTCAAGTTCGTTTTTCCTCTGTCTGATTGTGATTTCTAATAGACAAATTCCTTTGCAGTGTACTTATCACTTTGCGTTTTTATAAGAAATATATAGCTCTTGTTACAAAAGCTCGACTTCCTCTTTCATTCTGCTGTGCTGCTTTTGATAGATGTGTTTAAATTAAATTTCCCCTAGACTATATTAAAAAGTAAATTGAGTACTTTGTTTGCAATGCAGTATACTAGTTGCTACCCCTTAAATGGAAGAGAGTGATTATGATTGCAAAATCTGCAAAGTGAAATACTGTGAATTATTTTAAAACACAAATGTCTACAACAACCTGTTAGTGGAATATATAATTTCATTTTCACGGATTTTATTATTGCTTCCCTAACGTAACCAGGAGGATCTGAATGACCAGAGAGAGCGGACACTCCTTTCCTCCTGACCTGTGAGTAATGAGATAGGCAGCCCCCAGCCCATTAGGCCTTCGACTGTGGAGTGGGAGTACAGTTAACTTTCATAGCAGAAAAAGGTGCATATCTTTTATGACAGTGAAAAATAAAGGACGTAGAATTACAGCTTATGCATTTTAACTTCTTTGCTGAGTAATTACACTGAACGTTAACTAACATCCAGCGTCTTTAAGCATTTTTCCCTCTGTCATAGCACAAATACGAATATTGTATGTACACATAGGTAATATGCCATTCAATTTCTTTGATTTTAGAAAGAGAACTTTTTAAATTTCTAAGACAAAGAATATAGTTGATATATTGCTTTTAAAAGTAGACTCTCTTTAAACAGAGATGAAAGTTGGTTCTATACTTAAACAGGGGTGAGAGCCTTTTGAACATGGGATCTTCTCTTTAACAACTCTGTCTGAACGCTTCCCAGTTTTATTCCATGAAAACGTATGCCTGTCGGGGGGGTGGGGTAGGCACGCTTAATAATTCTGGTATAAAATAATTGACAGTAGTTTAGGAAAGTCTTATGAGAATCATTTAAAATACCTATTTCCTTTTGAATTTGCTTCATACATAAACAATGAAAAAAGAATCCACGAATCTGCTTGTCAGGTATCATACTTCAGTATGTAAACAACTTACTGACTGGCTTTGCATGAAAGTAGGGCTCATAATTCTCAGTCTGAAAATGACATATACAAATAAAGGAACTAAAGCATGGAAAGTAACATATTTTGGTCTTGTGACTAATGGTAACCTGGTGCTATTGAATTACTGAACTGTGTCTGAGAACTAATGAGAAAATTTTCCCAAGGGAATCTTTATCCAGTGCACTTGGAGAGCACCTCAGGGACCTATTCTGAGTCTGTCACCTTCCCCGTCTCATTGACACGCCACTTCTTTACCACCATTACACTGTGCAACCATTTCACTTCACACCTCACGATTAGAATATTAAAAGGAGAGAATACTGCACGACTTGTTCCAGATAGCAGAGTTGTTTTTGACACTTAGAATAGAAATTGTCACCAGAATATCACAAAGACACGAGCCTCCAACTGTGTAGAACATTCTGAAGCTTAAAGCTATTTTATTTTACAGCTAATGAAAACTTTGGAGACATCTCTTAATGGCACCTAATTCATTGACTCCAAGCTATTTAAGGGCTGCATAATTTTAACCAAAAAGAATAATTGTACCTTTGAAGTCACAAAAGCGATTCTGCCATAGAAATTTGGTTTAGGTCATTAATATATGGATCTTTTTTCTTGATTATTGTTTGTTTGATTGTGGGTACATGCAGATAGATTGTATGTTTCCAGAGAGAAGGTGGCAGGCATTTTTTGACTGTGCAATGGTAAAGAACAGTAACACTATCACAGATGGCTGACTGCAGTGAATATGGACAGAGTTACTACTTCTAGAACTAATAGTGAAATACTTAACAGGACGTTCCCACTTTCTAACACAAAGGAACAAAGTAAGGGGGAAAGATAAGATCATGTCAGGATGGATCCTCCTATTACAGCGTTGTTTTTTACTCTGTTTTAGGCATGATTCAGTGATTCAAAGATTCTTTCTGAATGTTGGGGAATATATATTTTTTTTAATCAGAGGTGAAACCTTGGGGTGGGGGGTCACACGTGTGACACATCTTTGGGGGAGGGACACAATTATAAGATGGACTTTTTTTTTTTTTT
>NW_003852432.1:12036895-12223183 GCF_000181295.1 Otolemur garnettii | reverse complement strand
GCCGAGCCTATAAGATGGACTTTACCTAACAAATGCAGTCAGTGTGACCTGGATCCTTGTGCCCTCAAGGAATCCCCAATAATAAGAAATTAAAAAAAAAAAAAAAAGAAGGGAAACCTTGCCACTAAAAACCAAACAAAATTAGTGTTGAACTATTTTGCCCTTTCAAAACTTATGATGGTTGTCTCTGTGATTAGACTTTCCTATATCCCTGTACCATTGTAGGCATTACTATGTCCACTGCTGAGTTCAGGATATTAAATTTAGAGCACTGCACCCTCATGCTAAAGATGCAAAGTTTGGGTTGAAATGTATTAGTTCTGCCCATGACCTTAGCAGTTATGTCTGCATTTTGGAAATATGTTTTGCATAATTAAAATTCCTCCACTAATATTTCTACTACATTTACTTTTGCCCCAAATTAGACAATCTCCACTCTTCTGAATAACTGGTCACACATGTATGCTGACACGGATGAATGTAGACAAACATTATTGAAGATGACATTCTACAAAATGTAAACTTCCAGAGGCATTTTCCTAATATAATAGTTTATGGAAAATGTCACTTTTCTATAGTTTAGGATATTTCATTATCAAAACTTGTTTAGGTTAGAAAAGTAGTCCTGGTTTGCCTACTCAGATTTTCACTATGAAAGTATGTACTGGGAGTTGATATTTTTAAAAGCTTTGTTCTTTGAGAGGCTGAGGAAGGTGGATTGCCCTGAGCTCATGGGTTTGAGACCAGCTTGAGCAAGAGCAAGACCTCCATCCCAAAAAGAACCCAGGTATTATGGCGGGCGCCTGTAGCCCCAACTACTTAGGAGGCTAAGGCAAAAAGGATCACTCAAGCTCAAGAGTTTGAGGTTGCTGTGAGCTATGATTTCATGGCACTCCACCAAGGGTGACAAAGTGAGACTCTGTCCCCCACAAAAAATAAAAATAAATAAAAATTTTGTTCTTAGATGGACTTCATATATTGGAATTTCTTTTTTTTTTTTTTTGTTGCGGTTTTGGCCAGGGCTGGGCTTGAACCTGCCACCTCTGGCATATGGGGCCGGTGCCCTACTCCTTTGAGCCACAGATGCTGCCCCTATTGGTATTTCTTTTTCAGAAACTGATTATAGGGGGGCTTTCCATTGGGATTCCCCCCACTCTGCTGCCAGAGGTTCTGTTTTCCCTCTTCTGTTCATCCTCTTTTGCTGATCATATTGATCAGTCTTTGTCCCTGTCCATAAACTCTACCCTGTCCCTTAAAAAGAAAAAAGAAGGAAAAGAAACTTATTGCAGAACATGAATGGGCTGAAGCAAATTCTGAAGTTCTCTGGTTTCTTTTAGGGCCCACTCAGATTTATGTGGCAAAAGGGGAGAACTGGAAACACTTCCAGTTCAGGGGTGATGGAAAGCTTACATGTAGGAAATCCATATGGTATTTGTAATGCTGGGCATTTGGGGTGGAATTGTCTATGGAGAATATCAAAGAAAAGCTTAGGAAACAAACTGTTTGTCAGTCCAATATGATAAATCCAGGGAAGAAAAGGGAATGAAGAGGGAATGGAACTCAGGGTCATGGCGTCAGTGTTTATTGAGCATCTAGGTTTTGCTACCTCGACCCATATGATAATATGCTGGGACAAGAGCTGGTCTCCTGAATTTTTTGTTCCATTGAAAAAAGACATGACCTAAATTTTTGCTCCTTTCCTCTATTATGATATAGATTGTAGGTCTGTTACCATGTCTGTTGCATTTAATGCCACTGAAGCAAGAAAAAGAGAACTGGGAAACCCAAATTTCTAGCATATTTGCATTTAAGTACTCAGGTATTAAAGTGACATCTGCCTAGTGAATTGCGTTTAGAATGCCTTTTTTACAGCATGGTCACTTGAGTTTAAGTACTGTAGATGAGACCTTGTGACTCTTGAGTGGTAATGATTCCAAATGTAATGCACACGAGAGAGTTAAACACACCCTCATAAACCTACATGAACCGTCCGCTACAGAGCTTCCTTCATTTTCTATGCCAGAGTCACAAAATAACTTAAAACCGTGTCCCAGAGATGAAATCAAACGTCCACCTCAGACACATAAAAAGGACATCTCTATGGGTTTAAACCAAGACCTGATTATTCAGGAGCAACTTATCTGGCTTGTGGCTGAGTCAAAGTTTGCTACTTCTGGGCATGTTTGACTATAGGGAGCTCGCCCTCATTTTCATCCGTCTGCCTGTTCTGAAGACTGTGAAAAACACACAATTTCATCTTTACTCATGTGGTTTTGCATGGGCTCTTATTTGGCTCATCTTTTTTAGAAGTGGAACGAAAAATAAGAAAGCATTTGCATGTGCAGGGATTTGGGGATTCATTCTCTTTCTTCTCTTTTCCGTTTCTTTTCCCCCTTGACAGAATTTCTGGTCTTTAGGCATTTGTAAGGTCTCTGCTTCATTCTTTCAAACCAGCCCATGATATATGGGTGGGGAGATGGGGGATACAGGAAACAAGAGTGGGTTTTCATCCACAGGACTAGTTAGAACTCGGGGATTACAGGTCACCACCCTGGGTGGAATAGTTTAGCAGAAAAATGCCTCAGTACAGTTTAGGCAGCCATCCACTGACATCAGTCAAAGAGATGGACCCTCTTTGATGCCACTTATTAGCCTCCCAGCCCTCTCCTGATCCACTGCTCCATCTGGCACACACTCCTAAACACGACTTTTCCACTGTTAATTTTTTGTGCTCGAACCTCCTCTAACTCCTGCGTTACATGCTTTGTGTGTGTATGTGTGTGTGTACTAAACTAGTACATACAAATGAAAGTTTTTAGGGTAAATAACAAAAAATGACATGTGTTCTTCCTAGCCAAGATCCAGAATGACCATATCAGTCACTCTTTTCAAAGGTACGGGGAAAGAGAAAGCTGGTGGAACTCAGTGGAATCGATTAGGAATTCCTGCAGGAAGGTGTCTGCCCAGTATAAAATAGGTGTACCAGGAGAAAAAAGTATGTGAAAATTTTGAAAATGCTTTGAGTCAAGATGGAATTCATGCAAAAAAAATTAAAAAGCCCATTTGAACTTTATGAACCAGTGCAAGTGCAATTCATGTAAAGAGAAGGGGCACGCTTTTCACTGTGAGAGTTTTCTGTATTAGTCCATCTTGGCATGTTAGTTTTAATATCAAAGAACCTAGCTGACAGTTTGAATCAAGGTCAATTTATTTCAGCCAATTGCATAAATTGATACCTGGTTTGGATTTCTATTGTTTTGATAGTCAACGGTGGAGCTGGTTTCCCCACACCCCACTTCCATAACTTTCAAGTGTCATTTGAGAACACGGGGGTTTTGTTTTCTCATGATCTTATGCAGTTGCAGAAAATTTTCTCTGAGGTGTTTTTGGAGAGATTTCCTTTTTGCAATGTCTACATCAACAGTGAAAAGTTGAAAAGTTCAGTCAATTCCCTTTGTTACTGGCTTTCTAGATACTAAGCAAGAATTTAACTCAAAACAATGTGCAAACTCTTTCCACCAAAGTAGCCTGTCAATTTAGTCTAATTAGACAAAACCTTGCACATACTGTGAAATTATTTGCCTCTCAAAAACTAAGCAAGTTTGCACCTATCTAGAGATTCTATGGGAAACTTAAGTTCAACACAACCTAGATCCCAGTCAAGTATTTCTCCCTTTGATTCCTCCTAGAGTTTTCCCTATAACATCTTAAGACAATTATAAAATGAAGAGTATTTGGACTTTTTTCTTCATTAGTTTTCTAGGGTAGCCTAGAAATCTACCAAATATTTGGTTACCAGAAGTGTTACAGTTTCTGCTCCCCATGAGGGGCTTTGCTCTAGTGAAGGAAAGAGCATCCAAGTGATTTAACAAAAAAAAAAATCATGTCAAAGGAAATAAACTCAACACAGTATAAGCAACATTTTGAAAAAAGTTTAAGGATGGTAAGGAAGGAGTTGATGGAAGACTGAGTATTAGAACATAGACTTAAAAGATAAGTGAGGTTTAAAATTTATGGTAAAGACATTCAGATTAAAGGAATAAGATGGATAAAATATTAACTTATTTGAGTGCATGAGTGAATGAGTTTGTGTGGAGGTGTAGATTGTGTGGCGGGAGGAAGTATTTCAGAGCCATGAAGGAAACAAAGCATAAAGTGATTATCATATCTGAAATTATTAAACATAAAATTTGAACAAAGTATTTTATAATCTTTAATTTCCAACAAATAATCCAAATTTAAAGTTAGCAGGATATGAATTGAATTTCATTTGTGGATATGGTGAATTATTTGCATGCTGTTAATCACTCAATGGGAAGTTAAATTTACCTAATTTATATTTTGGTGAATTTTTTTTTTTTTTGAAGTTTTTGGCCGGGGCTGGGTTTGAGTCCACCACCTCCAGCATATGGGTCTGATGTCCTACTCCTTTGAGCCACAGGCACCATCTATGGTGAAATTTTTTAAGAAATGTCATAGCCATAGGAAAGGATGTGCATTCGATTAGTTGCTTTATATCTAGAGAGAAGGGAGGAAAATATTTCTACCAAATGCATGTATAGGTGTAGGCATATGAACTATTATTCTTTTTGGCACTGAAGATCAGAAAACATATTTTCCATGGTTAAAGACTTTAGGGAGGAATTTTTAAGGGTTCTCACTTATTATTCCCAAAGTGTTTTCTGAGTCTCTGTGGCAGTGGTGGTGTTCTGGGACAGTTTCATTGGACCCACAGAAGCTGCACTTCAGCAATATGTTAGACTTCTTGGACTTAGTCTTCCTCCTGGGAATCCACAAGGAGAATCCAAGTAACTATTTTCCATCTTAGAACACTGGATAAATTGTAAAGTCTTAGTTTATATGATTCTAGGCATGTAGTCATATATATGACAATGAAACAGAATTTTCTGTTTCATCCATCAAAGCATTTCTTTCATCTGGTGGTGTGTTGCTTTGTTGAGGAGGAACTTCCAACCACAAGGATCATACTACCCATGCTCTCTGCCAAACATTTTCTTTCTTTCTTTCTTTCTTTCTTTCTTTCTTTCTTTCTTTTTTTTTTTTTTTTTTTTGAGTAATATCAGCTCATGGGAATCAATGGCAAATGAATTGTGAAGTTCTTCAAATTCATCATAATTATTCTTAGGTTTCAAATTGGCATTATTTAGAATCTTTAAACAAACCAAAGGCTCTGGTCATAGGAACCCAACACATGCTATAGAATATCATATCCTCCCAAAGTGAGAGGAGGTACACTGTCTGGTCTGGTGACTCAGCTGCATGATAAGATTGGAAGACATCCAACACCAGGGAGCATGGTGGAAGAAAACCTGGGAATACTAGAAGTTTGTATGTATTGGCTCTCACTTTGCCATTTTTATTTTTGTTTTGCATATAAAATTCCTTGATGAAGGCTTAGCTAAGAGCTTGGCTATTCATATATGACAAACTCAGTATTTATTTTTGGAAATTATTTTTCTTAAAAAAATATTTGACCATTCCATGAGAAATTTCTCACTTGCCACTTTCTACAGGCTACAATCACCATCTATGTCCTACTCTCCTCTCTCTCCTCTCTGCATTCTTCACACTTTTTTCTCACTGGCCTCATATTTCATATTTGCTCTCCAACAATTGTCATCTTCTTACTCAAAAAAAGGTAGAAAAACATTGTATTTTGCTGTCTGAGTCTACATAATGATTTTAGGTCATCTCCTTACTTTTTAAGTGGGATCCTTCAAACTAATTTCCTATAAAGATAGTCTTCAAATATGTACTGGTGATTATTCATGCAAACTTGTGAAAATCTATGTATGGCACTGGAAATTTTTGTTCTCATCTAAAATTTTTTATAATTTAAGAAATTGAAAATTATAGAATTTCTGGCATATTCTAAATATTACTACTTAAGTAGAGTTTAAACAATTTAAATTTAGACTAGGAGAGCTTATATTGAAAACAATTTAAGAAAAACACATTTGAGGGATGGTGAGATAAGGAACTACTGAAAAATCTGGTGTCCCAATGAGAAGACAATGAGAAGAACACTGACAAAAATGATAAAAATCAACTCTTTCAGAAACTTGGAAATTAAGCACCATCTTACAACAATACAAAACACATTTATTTAAGAAAAATGATTACATATAGGTAAGAACTGTGAGTTTGTAACATTTTGTTCATACTTCCCTATCCAGATCCATGGCAATTTGGAAAACCAGAGAACACTGACAACTATGTTGGCTGTGAAAACAGCAACCACAGAACCAGTGGAAAGGACAGATGGGTTTGGAGATCCCCCAATGTTTTGCATTCTATCTATAAAAATTTCTGTTGCCCTATATGGACCAAATTTTTAATTAAGAATCCCCCTGCCCCCGTCAATGGTGTCCTGCTTTACCAATGTTAAAATCTGGTCACCTTACCCAACGTCCCATTCCCAGAAAAATATCACAATTCGAAAGCTGCATTCTTAGGGTGAGCCTTTGTTTGCTCTGACTCAGAGATAGCTCTCTTTAGGTAAACAGACATATTCCTGCATTATTTGTTAAAAGTAATCAGTGGCAATTATTTAGTTCAAAGCAGACATAGGTGGTGATAGTAGTCAGTGCTAATGTGAGGCTGACCAGAAATCTCTAAAGGAAAACATGGGAAATTATATTTCCCATAGGTGGCGCCTAAAAGCTCTGACCTATTTCTGGGATCTAGAATGCTAAACACATGTGCAGAGTGGTGTGCTTCCTAAAGAAAGCGCAAAGAATGATCTCATCCCTCACTCACACTAACCCCGAGGCTCTTCAGAAGTAGGAAGCAAAGGCTACAGCACACTTTGAAGCTGGAACTTGCCTTAAAGCACACGGAAAGCCACCTGGCAAATGCTAGGAGACTTAATTATTCAAGACATGTCATAAAATTTATGTCCAGTTACTAGCTATCCACTAAGCTTACTGCAAAGAAAAAAAAAACAGACATTTCAAATTTAGTCATGAAAAGTCAATGAACTGCAACATCAAAACAAGGGTGGCAAGTGCTTTCAATAAGGAAAGATTAGTCTTTTCAACAAGCAGTACTGAGACAATTGGATAACCACATGCAAAAGAATGAAATTGTACCCTTAGCTAACACAATACATAATCATTAAATCAAAATATATTATACATCTACATATAAGTGCTAAGACTGTAAAACTTTTCTAGGAAAACATAGGAGTAAAGCTTTATGAACTTAGGCAAGGTAATGTCTTATTAAATACAACATCAAAAATACAGGAGGTGAACCAAGACGGTGGAATAGAAGCAGCTTGCACTCGCCCCTCTCAAGAAGAGGATCAAAAGTGGCAGGTAAGTTTACTGAGGGATGGGTTTCCCAGAGAGAGCAGTGTGATCATCAGAGAAGTGACTGGAGATACACAACATGAAGGAGAGAGAAGCAGAAGATTCACACCACAGATCAGAATGTACCTGAGGGGTGTGTCCACACATGGGAAAGAACACGGGGGGGATCCCCAGGATTCCAAGGTCCTGCAGTGAACACTGAAACCTGTGCTGTAGAGCCTCCCCACCACAGCAGGCCTCCACACTCCTCAGGAAGCGTCTCGAAGACTGCTGCAATGCTGCACACTGAGGTCCCACTAGCTGCTGATCCTGAGTTGCTGCAACAGATGCCATTCTGTACTCTCAGCCCCAGAACACCTGGTCGGCAGAGGGGTCACAGCAGCCTCTGCATTACACGTAATGGGCTGGAGAAGGTGCTCTTACACACACTGTAACTGGGTGCCACATACCGCTGCACAACCCCCACTAGCCACATCCTAGGGACCCAGCAGAGAAGGTGCCCATCAGCCTTCAGCATTTCCAGTGCTATGTTACCATCTAGACAGCACTGCTGCTGCTACACAGCAGCACCATAGCAGCTGCTACAGGCAGGTCTGAGCAGAGTAAACCCCATGTCACCTACTTCCATGGAGAGGAACTCACCTGGCACTCTGTCAAGCTCCCAACAGTGGCTGGGGACTAACCCACCATTCCATGTGACTATCCCCTTGCACCAGTTCAGATTATGACAACAACAGGGAGAAAGTATGAGGCAGGAGAATGGCTACATTACAGGACCTCAGTGCATCTCCTCCTCTACCACCAGGTAAATTCTCCAAAGTGGGACACAAGTGAGTCAGCCACAGCGCGCTCGCGCGCGTGCGCGCGCTCTCTCTCTCTCTCTCTCTCTCTCTCTCTCTCTCTCTCTCTCTTCCCCATTGAGTAGGGGAGTTCCCAGCAGAGGAAATAGGATGCACTAGAAACGTATCTGTCTTGAGTGAGAGACAAGGTCTCTGATGAGAAGGAACCAGCATATGAACTTTGGCAAAATGAAAACACATGCTGTTTCAAAAGCTCCAAAGGCTCAGAATAGGTTTCCAGCAACAGACTCAAACCTAAAGAAAATAGTTGAAGTGCCAGAGATGAAATTCAGAATGTGGATGGTAAATAAGATAAATTGTGTGGAAGAGAAAGTGAAAAACAAACAAACAAACAAAAAGACAAAAAATAGTTCAGACCATGAATGGTAAAATTGTAAGAAAAAATATAAAAGAACTTAAAGAAATGTAAGAGTCATTTAGAGAATTTCAAAGTACAACAGAAAAGTTCATCAATTATCTAGACCAAGAAGAAGAAAGAATTCCAGAACCCGAAGCTAAGGCTTTCAAACTAACACAATTATACAGAAGAAAAGAATAACAAGGTATCCACAATCATTCGGAGAAATACGGGACTGTCCAAAGCACGGACAATAACAGAATTATAAGTATCCATTAGCAAGAAAATGAAAAAACAAAAAGCATGGAAACCTATTCAAGGGAATAATTGAAGAAAACCTTTCCTGGTATCCCCACATTTAGTTATCCAGATACAAATCATCCTCAAATACATGGAAGATTCAGAGCAAATGGGACGTCACCAAGACATATTGTCATAAGTTTGGCCAAAGTCAAAAGGAATGAGAAAATCTTATAAGCTGCTAAACAAGAGAAAAAATTAACTTACAGAGCAAAACCCATCAGACTGACTACAGAGTTCTCAGTGTTGACTTTATAAGCCAGAAGGGATTGGGGGCCCCATTTTTAGTCTTCTAAAAAAGAACTGTCAGCCAAGAATTTTGTAGCCTACAAAACTGAGTTTCCTAAATGATAGAGAAATAAAGACTTTTCCAGACAAGCAAACACTAAGGGAATTTATCACTAGTAGACTTAACCTATAGGAAATGCTCAAAGTTCCTCTATATGTTTAACTAAACAATGATATCACCAGTGTAAAAAAAAATTCAAAAGTTACAGTAGCATAAAAGAGAAAATGAAACAACAAGGTATCACTCAACATGAGAATGGCAAAGAACAAAGTCTCACATCACTACCAGCACTGAAAATGAATGGCTTTAATGTTTCATTTAAAAGGCACAGACCAGACTGGGCGAGGTGGCTCATGCCTGTAATCCTAGCATTGGGAGGCCGAGGTGGGTGGATTGCTTGAACTCACAAGTTCAACACCAGCCTGATCAAAAGTGAGACCTCATCTCTATGAAAAATAGAAAAACTGAGGCAAGAGGATCACTTGAGCCCAAGTTGGAGGTTGCTGTGAGCTATTACACCAGGGCACTCTATCCAGGGTGAGGGCTTGAGACTCTGTCTCAAAATAACTAAATAAATAAATAAATAAATAAAGACACAGACTGACAGATAGGTGAAAACATCACACTTCAAGTATATCCTATCTCCAAGAAATACATCTAACAGGAAAGGACTCTCACAGACTCAAGGTAAAGGTATAGAAAAAAATATTCCATTTAAATAAAAACCAAAACTGAAAAAGTGTGGCCGTTCTCATATCAGATAAAACTAATGCTAAATCAACAATGGTCAAAAAAAAAGACAAAAATTGTCATTAGGCAATGATAAAGAAAGCAATCTAACAAGAAGGAATAACAATCTTAAATATAAATGCACCTAATACAGGAGCTCACAGATTGAAAAACAAATTCTACTAGATCTAAGCAAAGAAATAGTATCATAATCTCCAGGGATTTTAGCAACCCACTAATAAATCAGGACAGGTCATCAAAGCAGAAAATCAGTAACAAAAACAAAATAATACTAAACTTAAATGAGACTCTAAATGAACCTAACAGACATCTACAGAACGCTCTATCCCAAAACTATAGAATATACATTCTTCTTTTCAGCACATGTGCAAAAATCTATGCTATACAAACAATAGCAGTGTTAAGGGAAACGTTCATAGCCTTAAATCCTTATATCAAGAAGATATAAACACAAGTTAACAACCAAAAAAGTCACATCTCAAGGAATGAGAAAAAGAACAAACCCTACCCAACTCCAGAATAAGAAAATAACAAAATCAGAGAAGACATAAGTGAAATGGAAACCAGAAAATAAAATAAATAACAAAGGATAAATGAAACAAAAAGTTGATATTTTTTAAAGATGAAAAATATGAAAAGACAATTAACCAGATTAACCAAAAACAAGACAAAGAACTCAAAACCTCAAACAGAAGGATTATCCAGCTGTAATGTCTCATTGACATTAACAACCAATACCATAGAAATAGAATATATATGATTCATGAATACAACAAAAACTTTCATGGACACAAACTAAAGGGTCTAGAGGAAATGAATAAATTTATTAAGACAACAACTTTCAAACTTCAATCAGGACAAAACAGAAATCCTGAATAGACCAGTAAAGAGCAGCAAAATTGAAACAGTAATTAAAAACCTCCCTAAACAAAAGCCTTGGACCAGATATATTCACAGCTGACATCTACCAGAACTACAAACAATTGACACCCATCTTACAGAAATTATTCCCTAGCATTTCAAGGAGGAAGTTGTCCCTAACTCATTCTATGAAGCCAATATCAACTTTACACCAAAGCCAGGAAAGGACACAACAGAAAAAAGAAAATTACAGATCATTATTCCTTATTAACATATATACAGTAATCCTATGTAAAATCCTAGCAAACCAAATTCACCGGCACCACAGAAAGATGATTCACAGCAATGAAGTGCATTTTATCCTAGGGATACAAGCATAGTTCAACATAACACAAATCAATAAATGTGATTTTTCCACATAAACTGAAGCAAAAACAAAGGTCATATGGTTATTTTAATAGATGTAGGAAAAAAATTGATAAAATCCAGCACCCTTTAATGATAAAAACTGTCAGCAAACTGGGCATACAAGGACCATACCTCAAAAGTATGAAAACCACATATGATAAAATCACAGCCAACAAGCAGAACACTGAGTGGGGAAAGTTCAAAGCATTCTCCCTAAGTACTGGAATGAGACAAATCCACCCGCTCTCACTACCTGTATTCAACACAATACTGGAAGCCCCAGCCAAAGCCATCAGCAATGAGAAAGAAAGAAATTGCATCCACATCAGGTAAGAGGAGGTCAAACAATTCCTGCCTGCCAATGATATGATCTTCTTTCTAGAAAACCCTAAAGATCCACCAAATGACTCCTAAAATGGATTAATAAATTCATCAAAGTCTTAGGTAACAAAATCAATGTACATAAACTAGCAGCATTTCTATATATTATTAAAACTCAAGCTAAAAGTTGAATCAAATAACTCAAAATCATTTACAATAGACACAAAGAAAATAAAATACTTAGGAATATATTTAACCAAAGAGAAGAAAAAAGATGAAGAGATCTTAACAAAGAGATCTAAAAATACTAATGAAAGAAATCAGAGATGACACAAACAAATGGAGACACATCCCCTGCTCATGAACTGGTAAAATTAACACAATTAAAATGTCTATATTGCATAAAGTAATTTACAGATACAACGTAATTCATACCAACATCTTCTTTCACACACCTAGAAAAATAATCCTAAAATATTTTGGAACCAAGAAAGACTGAATAACCAAAGCAAACTAAAGGAAAAAAAAAAAATGGTTGAATCACATTACCTGACCTGGAATTATACAACAAGGGTATAGTAACCAAAACATCAGGGTACAGGTATACAAGTAGAGACATATGTGTAGACCAATTCAGTAGAATAGAGAAACCAGAAAAAAAACCATAATAAGACCAAGTGGTCGTCAACAAAGCAGACAAAAAATATATACTGGGAAAAGGATGCTCATTTCAATAAGTGGTGTTGGAAAATAGGATAGCCACATGCAAAAAAAATCAAGCACATACAGAAGTTAATATAAGATGGATTAAAGATTTCAATGTAAAGCAAGAAATCTTAAAAATTCTAAAAGAAAATTTCGGAAAACTCTTTCAGACATATGCCTAGGCAAAGAATTTATGACCAAGACCCCTAAGACAACCATAACAACAACAAAAATAAATAAATGGGACTTCATTAAATCAAAAAAGCTTCTACACAGCAAATGAACTAATCAACAGAGTAAACAGGTAACCTACAAAATGGAAGAAATATTTACAAACTATACATCAAGAAAGGACTAATATCCAGAATATACAGGGAACTCAAACAAATAAGCAAGGTAAACGAACAACCCCATCAGAAAATGAGCAAAAGACATGAACAGAATTTTTTTTTTTTGAGACAGAGTTTCACTATGTCTCCCTTGTAAGAGTGCTGTGGTGTCACTGCTCACAGCAACCTCAAAATCTTGGGCTTAAGCAATTCTCTTGTTTTAGCCTCCCAAGTAGCTGGAACTATAGGCACCCACCATAACACCCAGCTATTTTTGTTGTTGATGTTGTTGTAGTTGTCATTGTCATTTGGCAGTCCCAGGCTGGGTTTGAACCTGCCAACCCCAGTGTATGTGACTGGTGCCCTAGCTGCTGAGCTATAGGCACCGAGCCATGAACAGAATATTTTTAAAAAGATAGACAAATGGGCAAAAAACATGAAAAAATATTCAACATTCCTAACAATCAGAGAAATGTAAATTAAAACCTCTCCAAATGGCCATTATTAAAGAGGCAAAAACAGTGCTGGTGTGGATGCAGAGAAAAACAACAACTCATACATCATTAGTGGGACTGCAAACTAGTACAACCACAATGCAAAATACTATGGTAATTTCTTGAGGAATTAAAACTAGACCTGCCATTCAGCAATCCCACTTAAGGTGAAAATAATCTTTCATCTAAAAGTCATTTTCAAATTGTAAAGAGATGGAATAAACCCAAACACTGACCAATTCATGAATAGATAATGAAAATGTATAAAATGTAATATATGGAGATAAGAGCAAGAAATATAGAGGAGCATCATAGACCTATCAAAAGGAATAAAATAGTGTCTTTTCCAGCAACTTGGATAGGTTTGGAGTCCATTTATCCTAAGTGGGGTATCTCAGCAATGAAATAACTAATACTACATGTTCTCATGAAAAAATAGGAGCTAAATAATGGGTACACAGAAGTACAAAAAGACAAAGGATATTGGAAACTAAGAAGGGAAGATGATGGGAGGAGGTGAAGGATAAAAACTTACCTAATGAGGTACACTGAACACTGTCCGGAAGAAAGGACAGACTTCAGCTTTATACCGTGTATCCTTGTAACAAAATATTTATAGCCCCTTAATATTTTGAAACTTAAAAAGAAAAGTAAAAAAAATAAAATTGACACACATTACAACTTATATATGAACTTATATTCAAGGGATCACAAGAGACTATCATGAACAACTATATGTGAATAAATTGGAAAAGATAGAAGAAATGGATAAATTTCTAGACAACGACAACCTTCCAAGACTGAACCAGGAAGAAGTCCAAAACCTGAATAAACCAATAACAAATATCAAGATAAAAGCAGTAATAGAAAGTCCTTCATCAAAGAAAAGCCTAAAACCTGAATTCTTCATTGCTGAATTCTACCAAATACACATAGAAGATGTAATACCAGTCCTACCATTCAAAAAAATCAAGGAGAAGGTCCTCTTAAACTCATTCTGCAGAGCCTGAATATAAAACCAGACAAAGACACAACAGGAACAACAAAAAACTACAGGCTAATATCGTTGATGAAGATAGATGCAAAAATATTCAACCAAATACTAAAAACCAAATTCAACTACACATTAAAAAGATTATTCATCATACTCAAATGGGATTCTTCTGAGGGAGGCAAAGATGGTTTGGCAAACACAAATCAAATCAATGATACATCATATCAACAGAACAAAGGACAAAAGCTGTATGGTAATTTCAATGATGCTGGAAAATTGTTTTAAAAAATTCAACAACCATTCATGAGAAGAACTGTCAAAAGACTGGACATATAAGGACCATACCTCAGCACACTAAAAGTGACATATGACACATCCACAACTAGTATAATACTGAATTAGGAAAAACTGAAAGCCTTTGCTCTAAGCTCTGGAACAAGACAAGAATGTTCACTAGTCACTGTTATTCGACATAATACTGGAAGTTCTAGCTAAAACAATCAGAAAAGAGAAAAAAATGAAGGACATTTAAACTGGAAAGGAAAAAAATTATTCTTGTTTGCAGATGACATGCTCTTATTTAATTTTAAACAAAAATATTCCACTGAAAAAACATGGAGACTTTACCTCTTTTACGTTTATATGGATGGAACTGGAACATATCCTACTTAGTAAAGTATCTCACGGATGGAAGAAAAAATATCTAATGTACTCTGTATTATTATGAAACCAATTTACAATCACTCACACTTTTATATGAAGAATAGATCACAGCTACGGCCCAGGATAAAGGAGGGAGAAGGGGGGACTGGGAGGGGAGAGGTCAGACTGAGGGAGGGTGACACCAATGGTGCATAATGCAAGGGTACATGTTGGATCTATTAAGTACAGAGTATAAATGTCTTAATACAATAATTAAGTAAACGTAATGAGGTAAGTATTAACCAGTGTGATGTAAATGCTCCTAATTCTATATGAAATCAGCAAATTGTACCCCATAAATGCATTAATGTACACATGATCTATGCATTCATGATTTAATTAAAAAATTAAGAAAATAAAAAAAAACTACTAGAACTATGCTGGCATGGATGTGGACAGAAGGGAACACTTTTATACCGCTGGTAGGACTGCAGACTAATACAACTTTTTGGAAAGGAAGTATGGAGAATCCTCACAGAACTCAAATTAGACCTCCCATTTGATCCGGCAATCCCATTACTAGGGATCTACCCAGAAGAAAAAAATCATTTTATCATAAAGGCATTTGCACTAGACTATTTGTCACAGCTCAATTTACAGTTGCCAAAATGTGGAAACAACATAAATGCCTGCCAACCCAGGAATGGATTAACAAGCTGTGGCATATGTACACAATGGAATACTATTCAGTCCTTAAAAAAGATGGTGACTACATCTTTTGTATTAACCTGGATAGAGTTAGAACACATTCTTCTGAGGAAAGTATCTCCAAAAGAATGGAGAAGTAAGAATCCAATGTACTCAATTCTAACATGAAGCTAGTAGATGATCTAATACACACTCATGTGTGAGAAAAATTCAAATCAATTCAAGGTGGGGGAAGGAGAATGAAGGAACAGGAAGAGGGGAGAGGGAAGGAAATAGAGGGTTACAGTTTATGTCACACCTCTTGGGGGCAGGACACAACTATAAGAGGAACGTGAGCTAACAAATGCAAACAGTGTAACCTGATTCTTTGTATCCTCAATGAACCTGAAACAAAAACAAACAAACATACTAAAAAACCCTACTAGAACTGACAGAAAAATTCAGTAAATTTGCAGGCTACAAAATCAAGATATAAAAATCCGTAGCATTTGTCTCTGCCAATAGGGAATAATCTGAAAAAGTAACCAAGGAAATAATCCTATTTACAATACTACAGATAAATTTCCTACAATGAAAATTGTGAAATACTGGTGAAAGAAATTAAAGAAGACACAAAATAAAGAGAAGATATTCCACACTCATACCTTGGAAGAACAGTGTGGTTAAAATGTTCATCCTACTCAAAGCAATCTGCAGATTCAATGCAATCCCCTTCAAAATACCCAGGGCATTATTCACAGAAACAGAAAAAATAATTGCAATATTTATATGGAACTATAAAAGACCCAGAATAACCATCTTGGGGGGCGGGGACTGGAAGGATCACATTACCTGACCTCAAATTATACTACAGAGCTGTAGTAACAAAAATAGCATGGTACCGTCATGAAAACAGACACATATATAGAAGGGACAGAATAAAGAACCCAGAAGTAAGTCAGCATATCTATAGTGAACTTATCTTCAGCAAAGCTACCAAGAACATACAGTGGACAAAGGATAGTCTCTTCAATAAACAGTGTTGGGAAAATTGAATACCCATATGCAGAAGAATAAAACTAGACCTTCACCTTTCTCACATTCAAAATTCAAATCAATTAGAGTAAAGGCTTAAATCCAAGACCTAAAATTGTGAAACTACTTGGGAAATGCTTCAGGACATTGCTCTGAGCAAGGGCTTTGTGAATAGTACCCACAAAATGCAGGAATCAGAGCAAAATTGGAGAAAAGAGATGATGTCAAGCTAAAAATCTTCTACACAGCAAAGAAAACAATCAATAAAGTGTAAAGACAACCCATAGAATGGGAGAAAATATTTGCAAACTACTCATCTGACAAGAGATTAATAACCATAATAGATAAGAAGCTCTAACAACTTGACATGAAAAAAAAATTAAATAATACTGTTTAAAAATGATCAAAGGATTTGAATAGACATTTCTCAAAAGAAGACATAGAAATGGCAACAGGTATATAAGAAAATGGCAACATCCTTAGTCTTCAGAGAAAATGAAAATCAAAACTATAATGAGATCATCTCACCCCAGTTAAAATGCCTTTTATCAAAAAGTCAGGCAATAGCTCTTGTTAGCAAGGATGTAGATAAAGGGTGGGAAGGTAACCAGTGTAATAACTATAGAGAACAGTATGACGGCTCCTCAAAAAACTAAAAATAGAACTACCCTATGATCCAGGAATCCCACTGCTGGACATATATGTAAAGAATGAGAATTCAATAAATCAAAAAGATATCTGAACTCCCATGTTTATTGCAGCTCTATTCATAATAACCAAGATATGGAATCAACCTAAGTGTCCATCAATAGATGAATGAATATAGCCACAAAAAGAATAAAATCCTGCCATTTGCAACAGTATGGATGGAACTGGCTAGAGTACACCATATTAAGTGAAATAAACCAATCAGAGAAGACAAATATCATATGTTCTCATTCATATGTGTGAGCTAAATATTAAAATACACATAATTGATGTCATGGTAACAGAGAGTAGCATCATGGTTACTAGAAGCTGGGAAGGGTAGTGGAGGTGGAGGTGATAAAGTGGATGGTAGTTAATGGGTCCAAAAGTATAGTTAAGTGGATAGAACAAACAACATTTGATAGGACAACAAAGTGGCTCTAATCAACAATAAGTTAAGGTATACTTTAAAATAACTAAAAAAATGAAATTAGAATATTGCTAACACAGAGAAATGATAATTGCCTGAAGTGGTGGATGCCCAATTATCCAAATTTGATTAATGCACATTATATGTCTGTATCAAACATCACATGAACTGTATGAACATATATATATATATATATATAGACACACACACACACAATTATCATGTACCCAAAATAATTTAAAAAATTAAAATTAAAAAATTAAATACAAGTGACAAAAGGAAAAATAGACAAAGTAGATTTTATGAAAATTAAACCTTTTGATCTTTAGAGCAAATCATTAAGAAAATAAAGAGACACCTGAAGACTAGAGAACATATTTGCAAATAATCTATTTAGTAACATATGTGTATGGGGTACCCAAAAAGAACTCCTAAAGCTCAGTAATAACAGACAGTGTTCACTTTGGTAGCATACCTCCTGAAACTGGAATAATACGGACAATACAATATGAGCATAACTCCTGCCAGAGGATGACAGACACATTTGTGAAGATTTTAATACATTTAACCAAAAAGGTGAAAGATTATATATATATACAAAGTTTTAGTAAAAGAAATTGGAGAAAACAAAAATAAATAGGAAGATACTGTGTTCATAAATTGGGAGAATTAATATTATTGAAATGTACATAGTGCCCAAAGCAATCTACAGATTCAAGGAAATCCCTATCAAAATTCCAATGTCATTTTCCACAGAAATAAAAATAGAATCCTAAACTTCACATGGAATCAAAAAACAACAAATATCCAAGGTAATCCGGAGCAAAAAGCCAAAACTGATGCCATCGCCCTGCTTGCTTTTGAAATATTTACTAATACAAAGCTCCAGTAATCAAAATAGCATGAAACTGGCCTGGAAAATAGAGACAATTGCAATGAAAGAGAGAGCTTAGACATGAACCCACACATTTATGTTCAAATAACTTTCAAAAAAGGTGTCAAGATTGCACCTAGGAAAAAGATACTCTCTTCAGTAAGTAGATAAAATTAGATATCCACATGCGAACTAATGAAATTGAACTCTTATCTCACACCACATGCACAAAATCAACTCAACCCTCAAGCCAGGTATGGAGGCTCAGGCCTGTAATCCTAGAACTTTGGGAGCCTAAGACAGGTGGACTGCTTGAGCTCAGGAGTTGAAAACCAGCCTGAGCAAGAGTGAGACCCCATCTGTACCAATACTGTTTATTTTTAATTCTTTTTTATTTTGTAATGTTCTCCTGTCGCAACTTATTTTAATTTTTCCAATTGTTTACGTCAATATTTTTTTAATTTTAAAATTTAAACATTTATTGGTTACTTTTTATGTAAGTTATAGAATGTGATATCTATTAATTAGCATTCATTATATCTTATCTTCATTGTAACGTTATTTATCTTTTACCTACGTCATAGACTTTAAAGACACTGCTCCTCATTCACAGATTAGGAAATGTAACATACTGTAGGAAAGCTGAGTCCTGTTCAGAGACATTAAACTTTACGATAAAATTTGCAACAAATGTAAGAGTAAAAAAGAGTGTGCAGGTGTCTGTGAACAATGAAAATTCATTCCTTATCTGTGTCCCTCCTTGACTGGTGTGTGTGCTTCCCAGGGCATATTTAGAGAAAAGCAATGGTTAAGTTTAAAATAGTAGATATCCTCTTAAAAATATCTGCCTACTTAATCTGTCTACCTTTCTACCTATCTTCTGAACTTCAGAAGAAATATTTTGACTTTGTCCATCTGTACTGGCATTGGCACACACCAGAACAACAGTGGCACTAGGGCATTACGTGTTATAGGAGTATAAGGAACTTACTTCACAGTAGATAACTGCTGTCCCAGCAGAAGTACATTATTGGTTTTAGCTTTTTTATTTTTTTTTTAACCTTCAGGATTTGAGCAGAGATCTGCTACTAAAACCATGTCTGCACATTCTAAACGAAATGAGTTTGATGGTGTCAGTTTAACTGGAGCCAAAATAAACCTACAGTATATGTTTATAGTGTCTGTTTTATACATGTCTGGAGCAGAGCAACCATTGAGGTTGAATTATTTCTCACCCTTGGAGAGGTAGTCATTCAATGTCATGACAAAGGTCACTGACGGGTCACCGTGGAGAAGAATATTTCTGGATAACAGAGTGCAGTTTCTAAAAACCTGTCAATTCTTCATCTTTACAAAAAACAAAAACTGTTAAATGTGTTTTTTGTTTCTTTTAAGCAAGGCCCATCATTTCAGAATAAACTGTTTTTGTAAGAGAAGGAATATAAATAGACGCAGACATTTGTGTGTATTTACACCTTCAAGTTTAAAATTCTCATCTTCAGTGTGTGCATAGTAAATTACAAGTTGTACCTAAAAACTATCGTTTTATTTGGGAGCATGATTTAGTTTGAATTGTATGAAATATAAATAGAAACAAGTAAACTTCACTTGTATGTACATCAACGTCAAGAAATCACAGCTTTGCACAGTTAACAGTGAGCTCTCCTGACTGCCGGCAGGAGCTGGTGAACCACGTGTGGGGAATATACCCTCCATTTCAAACCCTTCAACATCCATAAAGCACATTCATTTGTATGTAATATGATCATTACTTTGACTTTAAATTCCATTTCTTATTCTGCCTTCCCCCCCACCATTTTTAAGCAGAATGATTTTCTAAATGTTGATTTTCAGTGTGAATTGGATAAAGTTAAATTACTCAAAGAGTGTTCTATCTTAATTATAAGAAACTTCATTTTAATGTTCAAGATACTGGTGTGTGTAGTCAGCATGTGATCTGATGCCCCCCTTCAGTATCGATCAGCTCATCTATCCGATGTCGTCTTGCTGTTGCTATACTGACCTCTGCAGGCTTCCGAAGTTGGGCACAATTGTTTACTTGACGTACATTGTTGTTGCCCATTGTAGATTAAAATGAAGGAGTCCATAGTCACAAATCTGAACTGAGTTACTCATGAGATAGATTTCTTTTTATTCTATCTCAGATCAAGAACTTTACACACAATTATTGGTTCTGAAGAATAATTACAAAAGTAGAAGTGACCATTCTTGATTACTAAGTAACTTTCTTTCCCAACAAATCTGGTTAAGCCAAAAAATCCCCCTTTACAATGAGCATTTTTAAAAATTGAATTTTTACCTTTAAGATAGGAAAGAATGTTGGTGGAATAGTAGGTGCAACAATTATAATCCCGAAAATTTTCCTTTTCAAATAAACTATGTATTGATTTTATTTTCCATGTGCAGCTTGGTTCAGTTTTTCCATCTGTTACTACTTTAATAAGCACTTTCCCTTGTCAATTAGGGAATCACTTGCAGACCCTACGGAAGCTCAAATAACATTGTCTACGATGCCTGATACAAATATTATAAGTAGTATATAAGTATTCTGATATGTCTATGAAAAGGCAGTTTTATCTGGGAAAATTGTGCACTATCTGTAGAAACAAAAAATTAGTCTGCTCTTTGTAGCCTGATTCTTTTTACCTCACTGCAGTTTAAGGTTTTAACATTAATTCATGTTCAACTAGAACTTTCCAATTAGTCTCTGACACTTCTTTTATACACATATAGATCATGTGTACCTCATGGTCCACTCTGGCTGATTCACAGAGCAGTGCCCCAAACTTTATTTATATTAGAAGCAAAAGCATGTTGAACTGCAGCTCTGTGTATGCCTATTTGTGGTTTAACAAATGACAAAATACAGAATACTTAAAAATTGGGGCCTGGAAATGTATTTTTGCCTGGTTTATGTTTTCTTTTGCTCTCATCACATTCATCGATGTTAGTAACTATTTTATCCGTTTGCTATAGCTGCCCAAACTATTTTCCTAAATAGGTATAGGGGATAGGCCAGCAGCCGACAGCTCTCCATTAAGGAGGAAAATCAGTTGTGAAATTAACTTTCATGAATACATCTTTGAAAACCAAACTGTTCTGCACCTCTTCTCCGTTTATAAAAGTACAGATGATATACGCTCTAAATTCATCTCAACCTAGCCATTGATATCTGAATTCTATGTTCTAGCATTTAAATAGCCTACTAATTTTATTATAAGACACTATCATTTGAAACATCCACTGATGTTTACATTATTTTTGACAAAAATGTACTTTTATGAGAATTTTATAGATATAATCATGGCTAAAAAGCTATCCTTAATACATTGTCTTTAAAAGACCAGGTGCAATGGCTCACACCTGTAATTCTAGCACTCTGGGGGCCCAGGGAGGGTGGATCCCCTGAACTCAGGAGTTAGAGATCAGCCTAAGCAAGAGAGAGACCCTGTCTGTAAAAATAGCCAGGCATTGTGGCAGATGCCTGATGTCTCAGCTACTTGGGAGACTGAGGAAAGAGAATCACTTAAGCCAAAGAATTTGAGGTTGCTGTGATCTGTGACTCCACAGCACTCTACCGAGGATGACAAAATAAGGCTCTGTCTCCAAAAACAAAATGTGTATATTTCAAGTGTACAGTTCACTAAATTTTGAGTACATATACACCTGTAAAATCATCATGACACCACAGCACTAAAATACATTGTCTTTAAGAACTTTGAGACAAACTCAACTACAATTTAGACTTTACCTTACAAATATGCAAACAATGTAACCTAATGGTGTCTACCCTCCTATTAACCTGAAATAAAATAAAATGAAGTAAAATTATAAAATTAATTTCTAGACAAATAAATGGGAAAATTTTAACTTTGCCTAGGCACCTGAGGATTTTAAGGAGTTATTCTTCATTTTTTTCTGTGTCCTTATTATTTTTTAAAGTTTTTCTATCATAGAGATACAACCTGAACTATCTCCTGATGAAATGATATAATGTATGAAATTTGCCTTGAAATATTCTAGGGAGGCAGTGCCTGTGGCTCTAAGGAGTAGGGCGCTGGCCCCATATGCCAGAGGTGGTGGGTTCAAACCCAACCCCAGCCAAAAAACTGAAAAAAAAAAAAAAATATATATATATATATATATATTCTAGGGGTAGTGCTGGAGGTGGGGAGTGAAGGAGTGGAAGGAGTGGTAGGTGAAAAAGCAGACGAAACATTATCCTTGAAAATCTAGGGATGACTATATGGAGTTTCAAAATTCTCTCCACTTTTTAAATGTTTAAACTTTTCTTAGATGTTATAGCCCACAGTTAATTGTCAATAATATTTGAAACTAACATCCCCCCATTAAGTACCATGTAGAGGTATATGGCACACTTCTTGGGTGAAGGACTCAACTACAACCTGGACTTTGGACTTTACCTTGCAAATGCAAATAATATAACCTAAGTACCTTCATATTAACCTGTAATTTTAAAATACTGAAAATATCAGTAGCTAGTTTTCAATTTTACAATCATTCAATTGAGCCATCATCATAAACACAGGCCCTTGCGATGCCCGTCTATCCAAACTTTTCTAAGATAAACCTTATGTGCTGTAGATCTGGCCAGCTGCCATGCTCCCCCCTACCCTACCTGTCCCCTCTTCTACTTTACTACCCAGCCTGCGATTTCTCAGATCCACTGGTCTGTTCCACACAATGCTGATCCATACTCACCCTGTATATTATCCCACCCTTCTGCTCCAATGCATCTACTCTTCCTCTTTGTCCTAAGTCAGATATACTTCTTCCACAAAATCTCAGACTTAGCTAAAATCTTCTACATATTAACCACACAGAGTTATTCTCTTTATCTTCTTTACTATGACAGCTATACTTTGTAGTTATTATTGCTAATGACACATATTCTATTAGATACTTCTCTTACTGAGAGAATTTCATTCATTGAATGTTTAATGTGTTAATCTTCTTTCTAATTACATTTTGATATTTTTGTTTATTCTTTTACTCGTCATTCTTACTCGTTTCTTGGTCATGTTATACTATTATAATGTCCTTTTTAAAGCAGCATTAAATTATTTTTGGTACAATTTAGGGCACGCATAAGTGAACAAACAAATAATATTCCTTAATAATTGTGAAATAATATAAGACAGCTAATGTCTCTTATTCACTTTTGTGAACAATAAAGTTGTGTTCAATTGAGAAAAAAAATTAGCAAGAACATTTGATAATGTGTTTGCCATAGAGGGAAAAGAACCAGGAGGAAAATGGCTGGAATTGTTCACTTTAGAAAAGACTTTAAAATAAACTCCCAAAGCTTTATTTAACACTTTTAATGTATAAAGCTGTTACCTTTTGCAGCATGAAACTAAATGTACTTTGTTGATTTAAAACCTAGCTCTCATGGCCATTTATTACTGATTTATTATAATTATATGTTCTTAACGTTGGTGATGGTGGTGTTGTTTTGCCTTAAAATAACTGTTTAATAATTTCAATGCTAGACCAAAGTACATATCACTCCACATTTTTTTTCATGAAACAAATCATGAGTTATAAGAATATGTGTACGTTAGTACACGTGCTAATTTACAAACATACTTACACAGCTATATATAGTTTCCATCTTAAAGAATTGACAATTCTTTCATTTATTATGGTGAAATTAATGAGCAACATACAAAAAGAAATGAGAAAGTCAAAGATATAATTCTGCTATTAAGTGTTTTCATATAATTTCAATTCCCTTTAAATAATACTCCAGGATTATGAACAATTATAACTGTGGGCTATAAAGTCTAAGAAACCTTATTAAAATGCATAAATTTTCAGTATAGGAGAATGCCATATGCAAATATTTTTAATATAGAAGATTTTTATAGTAGCATTCTGTCTAAAATTTAGCAGAGCTATTAGATCACGTTTAGGATGTTAAATTGTCACAGGCACACTTGTATAACTATCAATTGGAAGAGACAGAAAGTTGTTTCAGGAAGAAAGGGAGATATTTCTGTAATGCTTCCGTCTGTGAAATTTACCTTTATATTAAGAGATCTTAACAATGATTGTAAATAGAAATAAAGAGAGTTAGCTTTATCACTGGGAAAGTTGCACTCACCTTAGGATTAGCGTAACAGAAAACCGATTCTAACACAACACGGGTGCAGGAGTTGTTCCTTCCCGCCCTCTCCCCTGCCACATGAGCATGGTTTTGTGGCTTTTGGATCAGCACACAAGATGAGTAGAAACTGCAGTATAAAAAAAATCATCTGGCAAGTTCAAAATTTAGTCTCAAAGCCTGCTTCCAACTTTTTCTATAATATTACATTACCATCAAGAGGCAATCATGTGAACCTAGGTAGGCTCTCCATTAATATTTTGCTTCCTGCCTAAGCTGGTTAACAATAGTTAGATAGAGGTAGCAATCATAATAAAGACAATCACAACATTTATCCCTAGCTTATTGTTACCAGACACTCTGCGAAGTTCAAGGTTCATAGTCCTTGCTGTAAGTAATTTTTGTGATTTCAGATTGCAAGACAAATCTGAATCCTTTTTTCTTGACTTTTTTGTCATGATAATTATTATTTGAATTAAAAGCCTTGAGTGGGATCATAATGTTTTAAAACTTATTTGTTTTTATTTTCTAGAACAAATAGCAGTCTCCAATAGGATAATATTCTTCTTCCACATTGAATCCAAAAGTAAAGCCAAGATATTTTGATAGCTAAACCTTTCTTTAATAATTCCTTTAAACTTACATGTCACATACAAGGTGTGATTTTTAGTCACAACCTCAGATAGGCAAAATATATAAGTTTTATTTCTCTGTTTCTTAACCAAGCTCTTGTGACCCTCCATTTTTACATAATCCTGTTATTTGAAGATACTCTCAGCCACTTTAATTTGCCTTTTCAAAATATTGGCTTTTACATAGCATCCCATGCCTCCTTGCTATTCAAGGAGATTGGGAGGAGCTATCTTACCCATTGCAACTGAGTTACTTGGTGACTTGCCTTCCAGTCACAAGAGATTTCCAGGCTTGCCAGGAGAATGTCTTGTTCTCAGTAATTCCTCAGATGAGTTATGATATTGGTGACTGTTGTAGTAAGTATGTTTAATCCTCTATACATCACCATCTTTGAATGTCCTCTGACTGGCACAATTCCCATAAAGACATTCAATATTGGCTCCCAGTCCTGCGTCCATGCTTTCTGGTCATCAAGGTCATGAATTCTTTTTTTTTTTAAGTCCTATCCTAATCCCCTTCAGACTCATTGTCCTCTTAGATACTTCTTAGGCCCTTCCCTAGCTCATGAATGGCCTAGAACCATTAATGTAATCTCCCTCATTTCACCCTGAATCCAAGGGATTTTGTTTAGTATCCTAAGGTCGATCTAAGAAGTAAAAAGAGAGGTTAAAAAAGAAAAAAGAAACAGGTAAAGTTAATTTTAATAATATGTTGTATTTAACTCATATATTTAAATATGGAATATGGTCATGCATAGCTGAACTGTGGGGGTATGTTGTGAAAAATGTGTCATTAAGTGACTTTGTTGTTGTGTGACCATCACAGGGTCACTGACATAGACCTGGATGGTGTCACCTACTGCTCCTAAGCTATACCCCTGGACAGCATGTTACTGCACTGAATACTCCAGGCAATTGTAGCATAATGGGAAGTATTTGTGTACAAAAACACATCAAAACATAGAAAAAGTAGAGTAAAAATTTTTTTTTTTTTTTTTACAGTAAAAGTATTAAAATCTTAATGCGGCCACCTATCCTCAGGTCTTCATAAGGGTAACGTGAATGATAGAAATAAAACTTAGACGTGATATTTATAAAGATTGTGGCAACATGGCCTTGTTGTTTTTGATTACTATCCTGCATATCCTATCATCTTAAACTTTTTGAAAAGTAAGTCATTTTTATTTATATTAGTAATTGTATTTGTTTAGGCTCATTCGATAAACTATTTTTTTATAATTCTATTTCTGTTAAATCTGAACATTAGAGAACTCCTAGGCTAATAGTAGATATCAAGCTAATATTGAGCAAGCTATCATGTAATATTTTACTGTAACTATTTAATGGTACGAGCAGAACATCAACAAAACCAGCTTCTCTTTTCTCTTTTATAAGGTGCAGTAGGATTCATCTCCAGGAAGTCTCCCCATTAATATGATCACCACGGTCACTTGCCCACACAAAGAACCACCTGTGTTAACGGGCAAAAATCTCAAGGATGCTCCTTATCCTAAATACAATGTACTTCTTTGTCCAATAAAAGATCAGAGCATCATTCTGTGGATTTAACGACAGCAGCAATGTCAGCCTACCCACACGTGTAATCACTTAATACTTCACCTTATTTTGACTGGGGTCAGAGCGGCTTTACTGAGTGATCAAGTTTCTTTATGCCTTGACCTTAAGCGTTAAAAAGTAAGATGGTCAAGTGTCACACATCCAAAGCATTTTAAAATGAAGATAATCGTCTTTTATAAACTGGGTAATTTTATAAGTTAAAGGCTGTATATTACAAACCTTAAGACACTGTTATCTACAGAATTTTTTTAACTTGCTCTTATACCCATCCATCTATACAAATTAGCCCAATATGTGCAAGATTTTCTAAGCTTATTTGAAATAGTTCAGCTGTGTCTAATAGAGAGGTTCCAGTTCTAGATGCCTATGTGATTGACGAATTAAAAGAAAGTGGTTTCATATTTATACTTCTGCCATTTCTTAGTTCCTTTTTCCTGTCACTTTACCTTTACAATAGAATACAGAGAGAAAAAAATGGATGAATGAATAACTGTTATGTTCCACTCACATCGTTGTCAAACTTGTGGTTAGCCTGTTAACTTCTTTGTGCTTCAGTTTTCCTTGTGTTTGATTTAAGACATTGGCAATATACACAGTCTTTTCCTTTTTTTTTTTTTTTTAGAGCATATTTGGCATCTTTATGCTGCTGAATTAAAAGAAAGGACCACATAAAAGGAGAAGCCAGCAGATTCAGATAGATCTTGAACCTGGTATCTAGGTCACAGGAACAGATAAATAGTGGTAATGAGCCTGATTTGTTAGCTGACCACATGGAATGACAGATACAGCCCAGTGTAATGTCCTCTGGGCATGGCTATCCCACAAATAATGACGGAATTCAGAAGACACTTGAACATTTATCTCAGCTACAACAGCAGATACTATATTTTAATAAACACGATTGCTTCATAGACTAGAGAAATTGTGAAGGCGTACTCGTGTTCAATTAGTTTGAATTACATGGTGTTTATACACTTGATGAATTTTTTTCAGCTGTAAACCCAGACAAAATGTGTATTGTGTTCAAAATGTGTTCAAATTTGTGTTGGTGAAACTCAATTCAGTGTCTCTGACTTTAAAGAAAAAAAATCTGAGTCCCACCACTCACCTAGAAAAACATCCACAAAAGCAACCACAAAGGGGAGAAGGAGAAGCAGTGGGAACACTAGCTTGGGCTAAAGCAAAGCGCAGCAGAACCGTACGTCTTGTTTAGGTGAGTGTTGGACTGGAGAGAACTTGGAAAAAAGCTTATGTAAGAGTTTGTAGAACACACAGGTGTCAGGCACTGTTCTAACTGCTTTACACGTACAAAACCAATCACTCCTCCCACTGAATAAGGTAGGTTGGATTACAATCCCCCAGGAGGCATAACTGGACTTAAGCAGTAAGTCCCTTACTCCAAAACACATACTTTTAGCAGTTATTCACCCCCAAACTACGTCAGTTATCAATTCACATTTTTTTCACTTCTTTCCTCTTATATTCCTATTGTAGCTTCTTCGTTCTTATTTGTAAAAAATTAATTTTGAAAATCATTTTCTCCATATTTTGCGTATATATTTCTCTTAGAATTTCAGAGCAATTTTCTGTGGAGTCACCAGTCATTGTTTCCATTCCTATTAATTGAAGTCATTTTAATGAACCTCAATCTCTACCTTCTGAAATGGACATCACATTTACAAGAATTTATAGAAAAAATCAGACTGGTGTCGAATGCTGTAATTAGGTGTATAATAAGAGCATCACAATTTGCAATGCGTCCTACAGAGGAATAGCCGCCTACTATGATTTAACTAGGATTGGGCAAATGTGCAGCCCTCGGTGCCATTTATGAATTAATCAGGTGCACAAGCACCTCTTAGGAGCCTTCACACCGAGTGAGGAAATCTCCTAAGGGACATCATATTAAAACAGCCCTACAAAACTCATTAGTAGAAACTACATCTTCCTATTTTTAATTTAAATATATAATAGAAAAAGAAACAACCTCTTCCAGTCTATCACTGGACTTGAATTAGGGTCATTGTAATGCAGGAATACTAAAGTTTTTTTTTTGTTTGGTTTCTGAATAAATGCATATTTTATATCCAGGCAATTCCAGAACTGATAGAAATGTGGGGAAAAGGCACTTTTGTCATAGCTACTAATGTATATAAAACATACACCTTACAAACTCGCAAACAGAGTCACCTGTGAATGCTTTACTTCATCCTGAGGGTAACACAATGTAGGGTTAAAATGATCCCCTTTCTTAATTCAGGCCAAAGCCATTGTCATATCATTGTCGTATGACTTTTAGCTATTAGCCTTGAAACAAAAATTAGGCGAAGTTGTAGAAAGTCACTATTTTTTTTTTTTACCTTAGCTATTACAGAAATACTTTTTAATGCTTTCAGGCAGAGCAGATAATATAAAATTTCCAATACTGACTTCAACTTGAGACTAGGATACACTTTAAGAGTTATTATCAGTCTGCAAAGTGTGTTAAGTCTGACATTCATGATGTCTCCGTTATTAAAATAGATACTGGTATGTACTGATTTTCCTATAAAACTTAATAATGATAATGACCTTTCCTTTAGGAATTGGGTTTCCATGCTGGAAACACAGGTAGATATATAGAATTTGATGCCAGACCCAGACTGCAGCAGACTGTTGAGTTTTTATAGAGAGAGCAGTTGAAATGAATTTTTCACCTTGGACGTTGACTACTGGTGTGCCATCATAGCAATCGAATGTATATATTTCAGTTTATAGTGAATATAATTAGTGTTACAGCCGATTTCTTACCTGATTCACTGTCCATAGGCCCTACTGCATCATTGCACGGCAGTGATTTGCACACCAGAGAATCCTATTAGAGGAAGCACAGCTGATGGTACACGTTTCATGTCACTTTGCTCTATTTGAAAAGCAACATGGAGCAAAATTTTTAGGACCACACAGAGGCTACTAGCTGGTGGACATGATGCCATGACCTTCAACCTTATTCACAACCCAATCCTAAGGCTATTTCCAGATAATGTAACAGATGATCCAATCGGCATTGTTTTATTTTTTCCCAAATTCAGAAATTATAACTAAAAATGAACCATATCATTAAATATTTCACTTAATTTTAAATGCGTGAAGCAGTTGTTACTGGCCTCTATACATTTTTGTCCCTGAGGTAGTTGCTTTGTGATATATTAAATTGTAAGTTGATTAAGACACAAAGAAAGGAAACCAGTGATATATTTGTACTTATCAAGAACAAAATAATTGAACTGCATGTTTATATTCAAGAATACTTTCTAAGTCTTCAAAAGTAAAGTTTACATTCTTCCTTTAAGCCTGTAATATTGACCTGTGCTGTACAACCAACATTTTACCTTAACCATAATCATGTACAAGCTGATCCTTATATGATTAGCAATCAAAATAGACATCCAAGTATCAAAGGTTAAAGATTTTAAAAAGAATGTGAAAATTGACCCCAACTCAAATCTTGGCTCTTATTTGCTACCTTTGTTCATTTCCACAAACCTCTGAAACCTCTATTCCCTCCAATGGAATGTTTTGTGCCTCTATCAGTGTCTTTGTGTAGCCATCGTGTACCACACTGTGCTGATAAAAACTATTATTTGAATGTTCATCTCTTTCCTAGATGCCAGGATTAGCCTCTATCACTGTCAAAAGCACACTAAAATATACGTTTAATACTGTATTATATTAATCAATACTGTGTTAATTGATTAGCAAAAGGAGAACCTATTCAACTAACAAACAAAGAAGGAAGCTACAAATCATTTTCCTTTTACATGAGCCATAACGATGGTTTGGGAGGAAGAGACATTTAACTGTGGAAATATTGTCAAGAGACATGTCTCCAAAGCGAGACATCAGGACCATCCAGAAACAAAAAAGTATGAATTCATCTTGCTTAGCAAGGTACCAACCATGTGGGCTTTGAGACTCCCCTGAGCGTGAGTTTGACAGGGGCAAGTATCCTGGCTTTTATTGGTTGCCAAGACTGATAAACTGCACTATTTTGACAGTGAAACACTTAGCACCGCTTAGCTCAGTTACTTCATTTATCAAAAGGCTAAAATCAAAATCAGGGATTTTAAACTTTAGTCCTTAGGACTGCAGGATTCCATGGCATGTTTTAGAGGCCTCTAACTAAAGGCAGCATGTGCAAGGATCCAGACCTTCTGCCCACTTTGATAACATTAATTTGTTTTCTGTTATGATTTCATTTGAAAAAGAAAAAAATGAGGGAGTGGTAATGCTGTTAAAAACCAAAACTGCTCTTTCTATATGATCTCTGAGTTTCCTTCATAGTTTTTAAATGCCATACATTTGCTTTTAACATTGGAATAACCATCTCTTACCTGAAGCATTATAAATATTGTTACACAGTGATTTATTTACTTAAACATCTCTATGATGACTCCTTTAGCCTGGTTCTGTTTGATGACTTTATAAGCAATTAATTCATTTATTCCTCATAACAATTTGTAAAGCAGACGCCATACAATCATCTCTATTTTTGCAAATGAGGAAACAGGCACAGAGAGATAAAAATCACCTATCCAACATCACAGGGATGGTGAATGGTAGAACTGCGCCTTGAATCCAGGCTGCTGGCTCTAGAATCCATGTGCTCAATCCATCCTCATATCCTTCTACTTCTAAATTCTGAGGTATAAGTGATATATTAGTGATAAACATAGATTGCTGATTAATATTCTTTGGCAAGTCCTTGATGATTACATAAACGTAAAACATTTGTCTCTTCCCCGCAGTAGTAAAATTTCTAATATATAACAATATAACAAAGCTTTGTAGAACTGTAGAAATATATATACATTTGAATAACTTTCAGAAATAATTTCTACTTGAAGCATGCATTAGAAGCTGCTGTTACCAACCACAACTATTTTGGGTAATTAACTCAAAATACACCTTCCCTTAGCACAGATCATGAGATTCTCAAGTAATAAAAGATGAAAATTCATGTTGTAATTTTTCAACCCAAAATTTACCACATTTTATTCTTGAGACATTGTAGAGTATACGCAAATATTCGTAGGTGGGTTTTTTAATACAAATATAAATGGAGAAATAGGTGAACCCAAAATGATGAACAATCCCCTTACTCATAAAGCATGCATAATATGTGTGTTTCATCTCTTGGCTGTTTGCTAATTGACTGATGCAAAAAAGGTAGAGTTCCCATAAAACTGATATCCATTTTCCAAATTTTCTGAAAATATAAAAGTTTGTATTTTGGAGAATATTGGCATATTACTTGAAAATAGGTTTTGGGTTTGAATACTCAATTTTTAGTAAATATAAAATAGAGAAACACTTCATTCCGTTTGTTGAAATAAGTAGAAATAAACTATAGAAAGCGCATTAGCCAACAATAATGTTATATTTGACAGTCTCCTCTGAACTGATAGCTTATGTTTAGATGTTTCTCCCAAAATTCCTTTTCCGGTTATTTACTTCCTCATTAATTCTGTCGTTCATTTCCTATCTTTTCTCCAAAGGCTTCAAGCAACCTCAAAAATGACAAATCAAACAAAAGTGATATAGCAGAAATAAAATGAGGAAAGTAGGGCTGAAAACAGACCTGTTAAATTTTTTAATTTTTCATTTATTTTTTATTTTATGGATACATAATACATACTTGAGAAGCACATGTGATATTTTGATATAAACCTACAATGTGTGATGATCAAATCTGGGTAACTGGAATATTCATCTTCTCAAATATAATTTCTTTGCATTGGGAACCTTCTAAATCTTTATGAGACCCTGTAAAGTCATAAATCTCTTAGGAGACAGGATATTCTTTAGCAGATACTGACAATACCAACTATTTTGAACAACAGAGGTTCCTTTAATTGTGATATTAACACATGTTAGAACAATATACTCACAGAGTGTGTTCCCTATTACTTTTTTGACCAATTGTAACCTTTTTGACAAATTGGGACAAAACTTAGATCGTTTCCAATTGCATAATCTTCTAATTTTAGAATTAGCATGTTTATTATACATTAGTTTTTGGATGAAACTCTTAATTCATAAAAGATAGTGAGTTTAAGTGAAGAAAATAGGTAAAGTTTCAGTTGTTTTGAGATTTGGGAAAGCAACTCTTGATTATTCAGGATTATCTTCATTAAAGGACGCAGTGATGGGGAAGGCAGGCTGAGGAACGCCAGTAAGTTAAGCAGCAACATGGAGATGTTGGTTATGGCTAGATGTTCACTGCTGAGGATTTCATTATCCACACTGCACACGCTTTGCATGACTAAAACATATCAATGATTTTTATCTGTAGAATCCATAGAATCTGTATTTGGTAATTTTTCACACAATAACGAAAAGGCAGAAGATCTTAAAAGGCTTCATGTTAGCATACACTTGGCAATTTTCTTACACTGTTATCCTAAGTTGTTAAGCCTTATTTAATTATTCTGACATTTAAGAAAACCCTTTTACTTCATCTTTACAAAGAACATTTTGAACATACCACGCATTTAACAAATCCTCTTAATAAGGAGAACACATGATATCAAAGCATTCACAATAATGTTATATTTTTACTGTCTCTTCTGAAAAGATAGCTTCTTATCTCTGGATCTTTCTTCCAAGATTACTTGTTTCAATTATTTACTTCCTCGTTAATTCTTTTATTCACTTCCCATCTTTTCCCCCAAGAGGTTTCAAGAAACCTCAAAAAAAGATGAATCAAACAAATATAATATAGCAGAAATAAAAGGAGGATATCAGGGCTGAAAACAAGAAAGCAAACATTTCAATATCCCAATGCTAATGAGGATGAACAGTGTGGCTGTAATTGAGCATAAGAACTGCATTAAGTTTCCTGGCAGGCCAAGTAAAAAGCACAAAGCAGCAAGTTACAAACCTCCCAGAGAAAGAAAACATATCATTAGCTCTTGAGAAACAAAGTTTTTTCTATTACTAACCATGGCATGAAGTGATTCATGTGAGGCAGTTTGCAAACTGTAGGTCAGCTCATTAAATAACTTCAAAGTTTTCTAACCAGAATTTTAAAAATACAATACAGTCGTTTTTTTGTTTTCCAGGTAGTTGTGTTCTACAAAATTCCTGCAAACACTGAATTAACAAATACTGAATCCTCAGCCTGAGGGGAAATACAGGAATCATACCTGTAAGCCTTTGGCCACATTTCCTAAACCAATTAATACATAACTTAGTTTTATGTGTTTTTCTGTTTAAAGATTTTTTTTTTTTTTTTTGAGACAGAGTCTCACTTTGTCACCCTCGGTAGAGTGCCGTGGCGTCACAGCTCACAGCAACCTCAAACTCCTGGGCTTAAGCGATTCTCTTGCCTCAGCCTCCCAAGTAGCCGGGACTACAGGGCCTGCCATAATGCCCAGCTTATTTCAGAGATGAGTCCTCTAGCTAAGGCTAGTCTGGAACCTGTGAGCTCAGGCAATCCATCCTCTTTGACCTCCCAAGTGCTGGGACTACAGGCGTAAGCCACTGCACCCAGCCTCTGTTTAAAGATGTTTAATATAATCTGTCAATTCATTAACACTGGACTCCTGGCCAACACAATCATAGATTCATGCCTGAATGAAGCGTATCTAACACACATATTTTCTCTGTAAAGCACATCACAGCCTTCTTACCTTTAGAGACACTAAGTAATTTTCTCTAAGCTTGGGAGACATTTTTAGCAGCAAAATTACCAACAAAAAGCACAAAAGTGCAAAAAAATCTTTTATGACATGGTAGCTAAAATGAGAAGGCAGATCATCACTTTGTTCACCTCGCCTGTTATGTGCCTGCCATGTGACTTGAATTTTTCAGTACTCTGCTCATGCACATGTCCATACATGACTAGGAAAATGTGCCATAAGTATTGACTTCAGGCCTGCAAGTAAATTTTAGAATTTAGGCAAATCAAAAATACAGAATCCACTAATAAGGAGAATCAACTGTATATAGGAAAATAATAGTGAGAAATAAAGTGGAAAGAACATATTCAGAGCTCAGCCCAGGCAATAAGACTAGATATCCTTTCATGAAAGATTTTTCAGTAATAATATAGAAATAGATATTGATATTGATGTATGCATAAATATCTGTATTTGTAAAAGGATACAGCAATTCACAATGAAAATGCTATTTCTTACTTTGTTTACATTTGGAAATCATCAGTATACAGGACATTCAGTGACATGATAGGCAATTCAATACCAAACTCTGAAATTTGATTAGATTTGTTTTTCTGTGACTTAAAAAAAAAAAAAACAACATTTAGAAACATTTCAAGAATCCCTAGGAAAATGAATAAAGACCTTTCTAGAGTGGTGAGAGTGGGGGGGGGGAAAGAAAGAAAGAGGGAGGGAGGGAGGGAGGAAGGAAAGAAAGAGAAAGAGGCAAATCTGAGACTCTACTGTGGAGACAGAAATATTCTCGTTGCCTATCAGAGCTGGAGTGAAGAAAGAGTGAAAAAGAGATGATGGTCATTTAGAAAGAGAAATCCAGCTGCTGGAGAATTGCAGCACCACTTTCGAAGAAAGGAAACACATCAGTAAGAGCAACGTTTTTTTGTTTTTCTTTTTTGTGTTTTAGGAAAAGATACTGAGAAAAATCAAGAAATGAAGCAGCAAGTTAAGACAAGGCTACACTAATATAGTAAAAATGATTTAGCTTCTTGCACGTCCCTATAAAAGAAGAATTAAACAATCAATAACATAATTTAAAATATTCTAATGGAAAATTTGTCATAACAACTTGTCATATGGGCCCAAGAAAGGTAAGTTATCCACAAAGTGGTGCATCAGCCACATCAAGGATCCTTCCTTGGAGTGGGGAGAACGATTATATCACAAAAGGACAAAAATCATATCAGGATATAAAAGAAATGAATCAAAATATTAGCTCTCCTTTTTAGCTCAGAAGACCTGAGGTGTTAGGAGGAATGATGAGAAAACTATGAAAATAAAACAGGATAAGCCGGGACAGTGAAGTTGAGGTAACAATTACAGTTACATGGGGAAATACCACTGATCAGTCACATATGGTTTAATTACAGATGTCTTTCTCTGAGTATTCCAAAGCATACTCTAAGACTTTCAGAAATTATTACCCTTCAGTGGAAGAAATTCTTCCCTAATCAATGCAATTCTTTTAAAATTACTATTATTTTGTATTACTATATACAAAGAGTCTCACTTTTTGTCTCACTCTTTTTAAATTACTATTATTTTGTATTACTATATACAAAGAGTCTCACTTTGTCACCCTTGGTAGAGTGCTGTCATGTCATAGCTCAAAGCAACATCAAACTCTTGGGGCTCAATCAATTCTCTTGCCTCAGCCTCCCAAGTAGCTGGGACTACATGAGCCTGCCTCAACACCCAGCTATTTTTAGAGATGAGGTCTTGCTCTGGCTCAAGCTAGCCTCCAACCTGTGAGCTCAGGCAATCCACTGGCCTCAGCCTCCTAGAGTGCTAGGACTACAGGCATGAGCCACCATACTCTGCCCAATGTACATATTTTTAGAATGAATGGGACCAGGAACCATGATTTGTGCCTATCATCCTGGCTCTCTGGGAGACCAAGGCAAGTGGATTGCTTGAACTCAGGAGTTCAAGACCAGCCTGAACAAGAGCCAGACCCTGTCTCTTCTAAAAACAGAAACACTAGCCAAGGCATCATGATGGGTACTGATAGTCCCAGCTACTCAGGAGGCTGAGGCAGGAGGATCTCTTGACCCAAGAGTTTGAAGTTGCTGTGGGCTACGATGACAGCATTCTATCCTGGGCAGCAGAGTGATACTTTATCTCGGGGAGGGGGGGAAAGAAGAAGAAATGGGATAATTTAATTCTTTCGTGTAACTTGTCAGGGTCAAATCAATACAACTAGCATATAACCAATACCTTAAATATTTGTCTTTTCTTTATTCTAGAAACATTCAAAATTTATGCTAGAACTATTTTCTTCTAGCTATATTTATTGCATTTCATTTCTTTCTTTTTCTTCTTTTCTTTCCTCTTTTATCCTTTATTCCTTTTTTCCTACTTTCTTTCCTTTCTTTCATCTTCCAAGACCAGATTGTTAATAGATAATGGACAAAGTTTCTAAGAACTACAAGATCTTGCTTTTCAATATCTAAAATCCCCATATGTATTACACTTCATTCTATAACATGTTTGAGTCTGCTTCGGCTCGCCAGTGGTAAACATTTCTCATTATTTATTATTTTCCGTTAGTAAGAGATTTTTATCTCACTAGGTATCCTGTGGCTTAGGGGTCTAATTTGCCTTAAAGGATTACATTTTCTCTGGCCACCAAGATCATATTGATCACAAACATTGAACAGATATAGGACCATAGTTCTCTGGGTAAGACTTGTATGCATTTGAGGATTTAAGTATCAATCTCATGTAGTTTCTGTTTACAAGGCTCTCAAAATTTGTTAAAACATGTTGGTTTTACTTTATTTTTCCCATGGAGTTAATGTGCTGGTTTTAATTAGCAAATCCAAAACATCTTTTTCATACAACAGTGCTACTATTAATTATGTGTTTAAAACTGAATGATGAAACTATTATTAATTTAGAGTCCCTGAAAATAAAAAGGTGCTAAGGGGATAGTATTAATAAGATTTTAAATATTTCCTCTTGGGATAAAGAACTTTGTTTTATAAAATAAGGTAAACACACAATACACTAGGCTTTAGTAGGATTCTCCATGCTTATGAATTTGAGATCCACTAAAAACACAGCAATTTGTTCACTAGCTTAGACAATTAAAGAAAATACTGATATAAACTTATTTTGACATTTCAAAATCTACATTTGAATTTCATGGCATACTGGATCATACTAACAATAGCTTGATTTTTACATTTTATAATGTTTATTTTTAATATTTGGAAGACTAACACCTAAAATCTTGTTTTCTCATCTCACCAAAGAAAATCTATACCTTCCATTCCATTTTAGAAAGAAATTTAAATTTCATACCTCCCTTTGTTGAAAATTCAGTAAAGCAAAGGGGAATTTCAACAAAAATAAACCACCCTCCAATATGGAAATAAAGGGAGTTTTGTTTTTCATCTTTTTCTATTCTCAGTGTCAGCCCCAACCAGGTGCCACGAGGGCTCAACTCCCTTCCCACTATGACCTCAACCTTCTGCCCCCATCTCTTAGTACCTCAGATTGGCTTTGTCTGTTCTCAGCATTAAAATAGCACCTTAATATTATTAGACAGATTTATTTAATAAAAACCACATTATTTCTAAATGGCATTCATCCTCTCAAAAGTTTAAATATCTGCCAGAAATTTACCCCGGCATTGACCTTGCTTTCTTTAGTAGAGTACAAGCTTTCAATAAAACACTCTGACAATCAACAGCAAAAAGCTGTTTGTCTCACCTGAATATATAATAACAAGGAAAAGTATCTCAGTATTACCCTATACGGACATATTTATATAAGCTCATAGCCTTTTGGGGTTGTTGGTTAGTTCAAAAACACATATTCCAAATGCTCCTTATGTTCAAATCCAGCAAGTTATGGTTTGTTTTGATCTTTGAAAGTGTGCTTGAAGGTTTGAATGCATTCATGAGATTACTTTATTATATGCAGTTCCATTTTTATACAAACTGACTTTCAGCCACTCCTCAACTGCTGTCAGTCAGCAAGAAGTCTGCATATACACGCTCATGTCCAGTGGCCCCCAGAAGAATCTGATTTCTACCCCATAATGCATTTCAAAGCAAAAATAAAAATTTCTGTTGGAGGTCAGGGGTCCCAATTCCCCAAACCCAGTTGACCTGGTTCGATTACTTGGCTGAGTTAGAAAGTTGAACTGAGGCTCAGTGGTAATCAAAAGCAAAAGTGAGGGGAAACTGAAAATAAAACTGGAGCAGCACAGGCAGCCTAGATGGAAATTAAAAGTAACCTACACAAGTTCCAAGGTAACAAAGAGAGATTATAGTTAGGAAGAACAAACGGAAAGTTTAGAACACTTCCGAAGGGAGTTGGAAGTGGGTCCCTCTCATGGAGAGGAAAGGATGACAAAGGCAGAGATGCAAAGGTCCTGCAGGGGTATAAATACTCTCTCTGTTTGAAGTTGGGTGCAGGTCTCTCTTTCATTGGCCTCTCTGCACCTCCAGGCAGTATGGCCCTTTTCTATTGGTTGTTGATTCTCTCTTTCTATCGTTCATTGGTTACCTAGGTTACTTTACACCCTCACTCTTATGGGCCCTCCAGGCTTCCCAGTTCAGCAGACCAGGTTTTCTTCCCACCCCCTTGAAGCCCCTTTCTTAGTATCCCTTCTCAGTTTCTTCCTAGGTAATTCTCTCTATACTAGCACAAGTAATCACTCTAAAAAAGGAATGTATATTCAACTTTAGATATGTAACCAATGTGTGAATGTTCCAACAAAGAGCATGTACGCTTGCATTCCGGAGAAATATGGGAATGGGGTAGTGAATGCTTAAGAACTCTCCTTCAAAACATTCTATGAAAATGGGATGATTTTTAACATTTTGTCCTCCAGCTAATGGATTATATGTTAAAGTTTTCTAGTGGGTATATGTTTAGTTCGTGCACTCAGTCTATCACATTTGGTGGCAAGGGGACTTAATATTTGCACTCTTGCCCACTTGCTGATGATCTAATAACCTCTCAGGATTTCAGCATAAACATATCTACTTTGAATCTTTCATGATCTCCACCAAGCTCATTTACACATTCCTCCATGGCTTTCTCTGTTTCCCAAACAGTTTCCCCAAACATCAAAATTTAATTGCGTGACCCCATGCAACATAAGTTCACAAACTAATCCTAGACAAAGTGCCATACGCCTGATTGCTGAATAGCACTATGTCACTTTCAAAATACTTCTCTTGGGGAAAGCTAGGCACCAACACCAGCCCCTAGTCCACACTTCAAAGCAAATTTTGGTACTCTTAGAATGACCATCAAAGCTGTCATTGTATTATCCTTGATGTCCCTAATGTCATCAAAATACTGTCTTCCTTTCGGTATTTCCTTTATCTTTAGGTAGAACAAAAAAAGTCATTGGGGGCCAGATCAGGTGAGTAGGGAGGGTATTCCAATATAGTTATTTGTTTATTGGCTAAAACTCCCTCAAAGACAATGCCCTATAAGCTGGTGGATAGTCATGAACCATGAGTCACACCTTTCTACAAAATTTTCAGTAAAGGTGCCTGTAGCTCAGTGGCTAGGGAGCTGGCCACATACACCAGGGCTGGTGGGTTCGAACACAGCCCAGGCCTGCCAAACAACAATGACAACTATAAAAAGAAAATAGCCAGGAGTTGTGGTGGGAGCCTATAGTCTCAGCTACTTGGGAGGCTGAGGCAAGAGAATCGCTTAAGCCCAAGAGTTTGAGGTTGCTGTGAGCTGTGACATTACGGCACTCTATTGAGGGCAACATAGTGACTCTTATCTCCAAAAAAAAAAAAAAATTTCTTTACTGTTTCTCTATCAATGTTTATTTACTTGGTCTACTATGCTTCTCATACCCAGCCAACAATTCTGATGCACAATTTGATAAAATCTTGTAATGTTTCCTTCAGTTCCACCAGTTACTGGCCACCCTGACCTCTCTTCCTCAGTGTTATTTTCTTTTCCCTCAAAAAGACATTTAATCCATCTGTACAGTGCTGTTTTTTTCACGATATTATCCCTGTAAACCTGGATTAAAATATCCCCGATTTCACTTCTCTTGCCAAGTATAACAAGAAATTTAATGTTTGGCCATTGCTCTAACTTAAACTCCTACATTTTTGCAATGGTCCACAAACACCCACAACAAAAATGAATGCCACTTAGCAAGCCACTGCCACACATCAACATGGACACAGCTATGAGATCCTGATAGGTTGAGGTCATGAACCATTACTGAGTTCTTTGTAAAGGGCCTTCAATGTAAACGCATGGTGGCCAGCTTATAAACTTAATTGCCAGACCTCATACGTCTTTGGACATATTGAACACACAAAATGGAACTGTTTGCAAAGTGTGTTAAAATGAAACTCTCCATTCACTAAAATCTGAGTTCCATTCTATGCCACTTCTTCATGAAACTTCACGTAGAATCCCAGCAAAACAGCATTTTTCTTGTCTGAGTTCTTTGTTACACATTCAATTCACTTATTCTTCCCACTGTCTCATATCACGATTCTGTGCCCCATATTTTGTACCCAATAGGATGAAAATTTCTGAAATGCCAGAAAAGTCTAACACAGCACAGAGCCTAGTGCACATCGTATAGTCATGGTTGAGTGCAGCGAGTAAAGATTCAACCAAGATGTCTTCTTCTAGCTGTCTTGACCTGACACTAGATGGCTTTAACTCCTTTAAATTTAATTCTTACATCAGCCTGAAGTTTTCCTTATCAGCCCGGTACACCAGTGGCCAAAATACTTCTCATCTGAGGAAATTCATTTCTTTCTAACTCACATCTTCCGAGTGAGTTCATAATGTCTCTATGGTGGTCATTTAATAGGAGCTACTGACATAAAGTCTAATGATGTTAAACTTTGTAATAAACAAGCTCAAACTTTAAAACACAATAACAAGGAAATATAGGCTGTGCTTTATTTTGACGGGATTGCTATTAGCCTGACTACAAGGCTAATCTTCAAACATGACACTGCAGAAAAGGTGAGCAGCCTGTGCTCAAACAGGAATGGCTGTTAATAGATGAATGCGGTGAGGAGGGCGTTCAGGGGTGGGTCGGCTGGGGGACTTCTGACCACCTCAAAAACACAAGCTGTGAAAACACGAGCATTCCTTCATTTCACTTACCATTCGGATCCTTAGCTCTGATTCACTTTTTTCAAAACTTATTTTGGAGCCCACAGCAATTGATAAGTGAAAGGCTCCCTGTGGCTGATTGTCATCAGCAGCAGGACCCCGCGTGGAGGAGAATTGCTGCTCTGTTCACAGGAGTGTGTTTATAATACATCTGAACTTACCTGGCCACGGGTCTTTGAGGAGACTGTGGAGCAAAGCTGGAAAGAGATAAGAACATGACTTGAAAAAGACACTTTGGTGGTTTAGAAAGTTCTTTGGGGAGTATTTTCCCTCTCTATTCAGTCTTTTCCATTCTTTATCAACTCAGTTTTATTTAGTATATGTGTATGAGTTAAAAAAACCTTTCTAATTTGTACTGATTCAAATATCTGTATACAAGGACTGGGTGGTCACCGGCATTCATTAGATCATATACATTACATTCAGTACTCACTGAGTCTCCTAAGAATGGCTTACCTCAGACCTGGACTTAATTTGGGAGCCTTCAGTGGGTCATCCTCCAACCAGGTCTGAGACATGTTGCTGTCTAGTGGACTCAGGCAGAACTGAGTCATTGTTCCTCAATGGCTCACTTTTGGAGAGTCTCTTACTGTCTCTGAGCTAGTGGGGGGTAATTAGTACCAGGGAAAGTCTGAGAGAGCTGGGTGTGCCATATGTTAAAATCTAGGTGCCACAACTACATTTCACAACCACTTTTAAAATAGTCTCACCCAAGAGCATCTTCACAACAGAGAATATTTTTTATTCTCATGATGAGAACACCTAGAAATGCTTCTGTAGGGAAATCTTGTGGCTTTACTTAACAAAAGTAAAGATTACAGACCATTCAATACCTTATCACAAAGCTCTTTCAATTTGAAGGGGCCCAACTCGAGATATCACTTGTAACCCCACTGAATTCTATGACTGAGAACAAAGGGTAATTTCTGCTCAGCAATCCTCAGTGGATATGTAAATGAAGACTACTGAAATATTCAAAAGCTGATACCAATACAAAGTGGAGAGCAATAATCTAAATGTGCCATTGCTTTCCCCTGCTACTAATTACTAGCTTTAGGCTTTTTTAAACTAATATTTTGTCTCCCTGCTTTTCCTGTACAGACTAAATGGACATCCAACTATATCGGATTGCTATGGCTTCTTATCACAACTTTCAAGCCTTTAGTTCACTGGCTGCCTTGCTGTCCTGGCTGTAACCAGTTATCAGAGTTGGTTGAGGTGCAAAATGGTCAAAGGCACAATTTGTATGGTTAAATAACTCTTTGTTCATGGTAGAAACATTTCAATAACAAGGTAAAATACCTTAAGTTACAAGGGAGATCAAAACTAGTGTACTTCAGAAGGTATGTTCACCCAAAGATTAGCAGGTAATGCCACTTTTACATACAACGCAAGCTCCCTGGTAGCACAAAGCCATCCTCTGAAATAAAATTCAGTGTAAAGTGTGAAAACAGTATTCAGTTTATACTTTCTCTCTAATCTCCTTGAGAAAGGCCCCTTCAAAATAAGGTCCTAAGAGAACCTCTCTGCATCCCAGAGTCCACCCTTCCATTTAGTACTTTCTAATTTTCTAGTTTCCATCAGCCATGACCTCCCACTTCCCATTTCATAGCCCATCCGCAGCTGATTTGCTACCCATTTTGAGAACACCAAAAGAAACTGAGTTGTATGTTTAGTGATATTTTTCTCTCCGTGTGAAATAATTTTTCTCCATTGTTAATTACAGCTACTCTGCCTCCATCCTGTTTTGTCAGAGGGATCTAGACAGACTGATTAAACTAGGAACCTAATCCAGAGGATATTTACAATATCCACTAAGAAACAGCTTCTCCTTTCAGACACAAAGGCCCTGTGTCTGGCAAAAGCTTGCTTTCTGGCTATCCCTTCCATCAGGATGAGCCTGTCCTTAAGAGACTCCTCAGACCCTCTTGAAAATTGGTTCCCGAAAGAGCCACTCCTCCAACACTAAGTTAGGAGAGATAAATCCTGGGATTGATTCAGCTTGTCCTGGAGCCATACTGGAAGCCAATTATTATCCTTAGGAATACTAGAATAATTTTCCTGTTATTTATTTTTCTAGAATTTTCAATACTATCTTTACATCAAAATAATCATAGCAGATGGATATAAATATGGATATAGGTGGAAAACTTAGAGCCTCCACCTCAACTTATCCTTTTTTCTATAGCTACCTTCTCCTTCAGATCAAGGAAAACAACTTAAAAACGGGACTAAATCACTCTTCCCATGGAATCCCACTCTTTACATTATGCATGATCCTTAGAAATTCAAAAGGAGAATCAAAAGAGTAACACTTACTGTGTTTGGAACTGCACTAATAAGCACTTTACATTCTTTTTTCCATTTAGTCTTCACAATTCCCAATAGGCCGGTGCTATTATTATCTTCATTTTGTAGAAGAGAATGGGTAGTCACAGCACCCTTAAATAACTAAGCCAATGTCAACCAACTTGTGAGTGGGAAATCTGCGACCTGGATGTAGATCTATCCAATCTCCTTTAACCAATGATAAAAACTTGTCTGTATTTGCTATTGCCATTTCCATCCTTTCTTCCTTCCTTTATTCCTTCAAAAATACTTGATAAATATCTTCTAGGAGTTAATGTTATACATTATACCAGAAAGTATGATATAGCTCTTATCTTCAAAGAAGTTACAATTATTTAAAAAGCATGAAGGTCTTAGAACATATTTGGGTCACTGTGAAAGTTTTGAGACAGTCTATGTTATGGTCCATTATCTCATTTCTAAGAAACACAGTTGACAACATCCTGTCCTTTCTGATTCACCCGTGCAAGTTTCAATTTGCTGGGCTTGTTAGTGTTGCTGGGAGGACTTTCTTTCCTTTGTTTCCTTCTGTGTGGATTTTCACAATGATGCACTTTTGTAAAGACACACATATACAAAATATATATGAATGATTATATAATTATTTTGGATCACATAATTTTTTTAAGTTTCCACTTTTTAAACATTCACATCTTATAAAAAATTGGAACGGGCTAGAAAAGACCCCAGAAAAGACCAGAAAGAAGTATCATTCTGTCCATAGGTACAAAGGAGAGAGAACAAATAGGAGATTAGTCTGGAATCTAGTTGTGCATGCTCTGAATAGCTGGATAAGGGGTCAGTCGTTTATGGAGCAGCCTAATGTTTCTGAGAAAGAGAATTCAGTATTTTATAATTCTAAATAAAATGTGGCATAATTCAAATATAAACTATTCTCTCTTTGTGAAGGCTTCTTTGAGAGTGATCTAGGAAACGGGATAGTGCCAGAAAGAACATAAACTGAAGTCAGAAAAAATTGTGCTTCAATCCTGGCTCAGCCACGTTCTAGGCAAAAATACTCAACTTTTTCTGAAACTGCTCTCATAATCAGTAAACTAGAAATTGATTAAAAACGGTACCCACTTTATAGGATTGCTGTAAAACAATTGAGATTATGTATGAAGCATGTTACATGAAGAAGGTATTAAATCCAGGGGGCAGCTCTTAGCATACTGAGTCTTATGCCTGTCTGTCTTCAGGATATCAGTATTTTTAAGTAAATCTCTCTTCCCTCTCTACCATAGGTGCATTCCTCTCAAAACAATATTCTTGGCAAAATAAAGATAATTTTCAATGATTAAAAATAAAAAGAAATTAATTCCAAGGTATATGAAGTATTATTCTCCCTTGACAGATTATTCAAATTCAAACTCAGTTCCAAATACCTGATTATCATATCCAGAAAATAGATGGTATTTTCTTTCCTGTTCTTTTTTCATTAAACAAATTGTTAAAGCCAGTTTCATTGAATTATAATTTAACATAAAGTTACCTTTTTATAGGATGTAGTTGTATGTATCTTTACAAATACAGATTGTCATGTAATCCTCCACCAAAATCAAAATATAGAACAGTTTCATCATTGCCCAGATTTCTCCATGTAGCTGACTGCTCACCACACCCATAGCCACTTCCAATTATTAATACAATTTTTATGCCTGTAGCTTTGCTTTTTCAGAATGTCATAGCAAGGAATAATCACATGTTAAAAAGTGAATTTTCTAATCTTTTTTTTTTTTTTGCTAAGCATAATGCATTAAGATTCACCTAAGCCAATGTTAGTATCAGTAGCACTGATGCTTCTTTCTTTCTCTCTCTTTCTTTCTCTTTCTTTCTTTCATTTTCTTTCTCTTCCTCCCTTTCTTGCTTTCTTCGATATTTGATTGTATAGATATATGATAGTTTGTCAACTGAGAGACATTTTTGTTTTCTCAATCTGGAGCAATTATGAGTAAAGCTACTGTACACATTCACTTATAAATGCAAATTTTGTATAAACACAAATTTTCATGTCTTTTAGGTTAATACCTAGAACTATAATTATCAGATTATGTGGTAAAGGCAGGTTTAACTTTATTTGCCAAGCAGCTTTCCAAAATGGCCATATAATTTTGCATTTCCACTAGCAAAATATGAGGTTTTAAATTGTTCCACATCCTCAAGAGCACTTTTCAGGAATAGCCACTCTAATAGGTGTTTAGCGGTATCTCATGATGACATGATGAATTTAATTTGCATTTCACCAGAGACACCGATATAAGTAGACTGGTCTGTGCCACAACCTCTGTTCTTGTTAAATGTTTTCAATATTATACCTTTAGTCTCCCCCCCATTTAAAGTAATGGAAAATACATTAAGACAATATAAACCATTCTTAAACAATACCCCACTTCAGTACACCAGCACTTATTTGCATTTTGGTATTTGTGTTTGTAACTTTTAACATACAAATTTAGCATGATTTCTACTTTGTCTTTTTGATCTGGAAACATTATGTTTTCCCAACTAGACTTGAATCTTCCAAAAGACAGTGAATAAGTGATCTCTATCTTAAACTTTTGCTGTCTAAGAACCATATGCCACAACTGCTTGTGGAGTAAATTGAAAGCACCTGAGTCCCAACTTTGTCCTGCCCTTCTCCAAGCTAAATATCACCAGTTACCGAGGGTTGAAACTGAGCAGAAAAGATGACAGCGAAGGAGGTGTCAAGGGCATGAAAACATTTGGGAGCCTAAGTGGGAATTGGATAGAACTCTAAAGAAAATTGAAGAGAAAACACAAACTGAAGTATTATGCTAAGTAAATAAAGAGGCACAGGCAAAAGTATAAAGCACCAGAAAAAATAAGCAAAGGGAATATTGAAAAGTACCTGTATGAGAAAAGAAAGGATTCATCACATAACAGGGTGGTACTACAAAAGCAGAATTATATGCCAAAGCACTTACACAAGAGTGGCTCTATTGTTTGATAGTGTTTAATGCTCTTGGTCCATATGTTCAATAATTTTAAGAACACCTCGTGACTGAGATGTGGAATGATAAATGAGTAATATATTATTTAATATATTTGGGGGGTTGTTTAAACAGATCACTTTTTTGCTATTAACAAATCTGAACTTTTATTAAAATTGAAAACATTAATATAGATTCCAAAACAGTCAGTAAGCTACCATGTAAGAAAGACTGGGAAGAATATGAGGGAGACCTAGTGCTCCCCTGATGACTATAATCTTCTCTTGGGAATTTCACCTCCTATTATGGTTTTAAATACTACTCAGCTCTGAGGACAACACAACCACTATTCTGAACTTTGGGCATTCAACTGGCCACCTAATATCTTCCTTTAGATATTTGATAACATTGAAAATTTTGTCATGGTCAAAACAGAACTATTTATATGCTCTTCAAATCTGATCTAGCTGCAATTTCCTCCAGTCCCATAAATGTCAACTCCATTCTTCCATTTGCCAAATGCTTAGAGTCATTATTCGTTCCTTTTTCTTTCACTTTACGCCAATCCATTAACAAATCTGATGGCTGCACCTCCAAAATAAACCCAGAACCCTACTATAGTCAAAGTCAACACCATCTCTCATCTGGATTGTTGCAGTAATTTCTAACTGGTCTTCCTATTTACCCCCTTTTTTCTCTACACTGTAGTGCTTACACATTAGTAGGAGGAATCCTTTTTGAAAAGATAAATCAGATGATGTTGTATCTGTACTCCAACAACTTCTAGTACTCTCTAGTCCCTCTCATCATGTAAGGCCCAACATGGTCTTGCCCCTTTCTGGGATAGTCTCTTACTAATCTTTTTCTAACTCGTTCTACTCTAGCCACCTTGGCCTCCTTGCTCTCCCTACAATATGCCAAGCAAATTCTCCTCTTAGGGCCTTGGAACTTTTTCATCACTTTCTCCGAAATTTCTCCTCCCACATATGTTCATTTCAATTTCTGGTCAAAGAACTCCTTCCTTCTCAGGACATTTTTCCTGACCATTTGGAATAAGTAGCACCCTCCTTTTATTTTTCTCCATTTACATCATTTTTTGAACAAAAATAGACAGGATCTTACTCCATCACCAGGCTGGAGTGTGATGGTGCAATCATAGCTCTCCTCAGACTTGAAATCCTTAACTGAAATGATCCTCCTGTCTCAGCCTCTCAAGTAGCTGGAACTATAGGTGCCTGCCACCATGCCTGCTTTTAAAGATGGGGTCTTGCTATGTTTTTAAGCCCAATCTTCAACTCATGGCCTTAAGCCATTCTCCCACCTCAGCCTTCCAAATTGTTGAGATTACAAGCCTGAGCCACTATTCCCACTGTTCCTGGTCTCCATTCAAATTATTATACTTTACTTTCCTTAAGAGCACGTTCCACAACCTAACATTTCATATTTTGTTTGTTTCCTGTTTGTTTATTTGTCATCATCTGTGGCGCCCCCCTAGAACCTCAGCTTCATGAGGGATATAGCCTATTTTGTGACATATAGAATCCTACTGCCTAGAAGAATGAATGACTCACAGAATGTGCTGATATGTATTTGTTAAGTGAATTAATAAATTTGAATGAATGAATGATTTAGAGAGGTGAAGCAGAGAAAGTTTATATACTATTCCCAAAGTCACACAATGTGGTAGAGAGGACATTAGAACCCAAGGACATTAGAACCCAACACTTTTATTCCAGATTAGTGCTCTAAAGACAGAATTATGTTAAAAGACATAACTTAGGTTAATTTTTTATCCTCACTTGATATATGGTAATTGATTAAATGGCAAATATCTACATATTTATTCTCAGGACTATCTCAACTTCAGGCTCCAAGTGATTGGTAATAGGAAGAGAAATCTGTTAACAGTCCTTGATTGTTTAAACATCCAATTTCATATCTACTTTGTGTTTGTCACAGAAAGGAATAAGTGATGTGGTTGTCCCCCAAATTTAGGTAAAATGGAGCTTTTAGCCAGTTGATCCCTACAACAGACACATACAGTCCTGCCCATCTCAAAACCATGGTCAATTGGCCGTCACATCTAAAATTCTGAATAAGAAAAAAGGGGTAGAATATAAGGAAGGAAAGGATAGGTAAGGTGCCAAGATAGGACCATGGTACTATCCATATATAAATACTCTGTGCATTCCATGTACAAATGGGACACAGGCAGACTCTACTACATATTGGCTGCTCTCTGTTTGAACAAGCAAGCTTCAGACTCCCCTGGCCTCAAACACAATTGTCTGCTCAGAGCCAGGGAGACGCCTTCACTTCCATCCCTCCCCGAGTGTCTCACTTCTGTCCTCAGCCCCACCTTTGAATTTTCCTGGAGTGGAGAAAAGATCAGCTGCGGATGGACATCTGGCACTTTTGAAAGAAATATTAACAATATGGAGGTGGTAATAACCAAGAAGTTTTTTGAAGTAAAATTAAATTTATTTTGTACAAATACTGGTCTACAATCAGCAAAATTTCAGATTCAAGCTCTGAGTCTCTAAAGTGTCTGCAGAACTCCTAAGTGTGATAAAGATAGTCCACTGTGTAAATAGGAGGAAAATATCAGAATATTTATGGGGTCTTTTGTTTTTGTTTAATAAAATAAGAAGGAAGTGAAATTTTGGTGATAATTACTCCATATTTTTATAATTGTTATATTTATAATTTAGAAATAAAACATACATATTCCATACAAACATACAAGGTGAAAATATTTTACTGCTAGTATTCTGTGATAAGGACATATTTGACTTTATTTATTTTCTTTTTCTAAGAAAAAATTACTATAAATTTAATAGATTCAAACAGCACATACTTATCACATATATGGTCCCACAGGTCAAGAGTCCTAGCGTGGTTTACCTGCTCTTAGGAAACTCATCTGAAGAGTCTGCTTCCAAGATCACTGAAGGTCTTTCGAAGAATTTAATTTTTTTGCAGTAAGACGAGTGAGGATCTCAGGTCCTAGGAGTCTTTGTGCCCTTTGACTCTCTCCATAGTAATGTACGACAAGGCTATTTGCTTTTTTATAAGCAAAAAGACAATCTCTCTGGCTCAAGTCTGTGAAGGAAAAGTCTTATACTACAAAACAATCACAGGAATGACATTCTATCACCTTTTATGTATTCTATTGTTTAGGAGCAAGTCCAACTGCAACCTGCACTCAAAGAGAGGAGTTTATTACACAAGCATATAGATCACTGGGAGGGTCACCTTAGGGTATGTATTCCACAGAGAACATTCTTTGAAAAAGTATCTAAGGACTATCTTTCTCTCTTAAAATCACTCGGATTCTCTTTAATTTTTTTTAAACCTAGCTAAGCCTTGACTCCAAGAAAATTTATCAACCAAGCTCAACTTTGGTCATTTCCTACATTAGATTTCTTCAGCATTTGTGTCCTAAGTTTAGACTGTATAAAGTTGTACTTGTCAGTTTATACTAACAAGTGTGTTGATTTTTTTGTCTCCCTAATGTATACTTCAAGGGCATAAATGCCTATTTCTCTTATAAATAATAATATGACTGCAATAAGACTGGCAGAGAGGGTGAAGTTTTTCATCCTCCATTCTTGTGCTCACTAGCACACTCCCAGTATGAAAGGGGAAAATCCATGTCTTAGAAAAGGCAAAATGAAGCTGCGGGCCGTGCATTGTGGTTGGAACACAGAGCAGTAGCCACTGCCAGAGGAGAGATTAGACCTCCACATTTGCAGTCCGTTAGCCTTTGTTCATTCCTTAAGGTTATACTGTTTCCAATTATAGGAAAAATCTTTAAAGGAAGAAATGATCTTCAAAATAAAAACGAAAACCTTAAGAATGCAGTCAGCACTAAAAACTTCCAACGTGCCATCTGGATGAATAATTCCATCTGGAGCTACAGGGCTGTTTTTATTTTTAAGTTTTCAAGGAGGATCATTAGGTTACTCACCTTCTTACAACTTTGCGTTAAGGAGTCTAGTTCTTCTGAGTCTGAATGTTCAAAACAGAGGGGGAACTCAATCTCAGTTTGCAAGTCCGTTCCCTACAGCTGCTTAAGACTCAGAAGCATTTCTTTTCAGTTGATTCATTATTTGTTTCAGTTTAGTCTCAACAAGATTTAAAAAAAGGTTTCGTCAATATTCATGCAATTTTATCTCTAATTAATCCAATGAAATTAAGTTTGAGGACAATGAAAGCAAATGACTTAACCTTGAACTTTTCCTTTCATATAGTTGGGGGAAGAAAACTGATTCAAAAAATAGTAGATTTATGACACAGTTACAGCTTGTAACATGTCAAGAGGAAAAAAGTGCAAGAGCAATTTACTGAATGTAGTCCCTGTCGCTGGAAAAATGCAGATCATTACAGATTCTATAAGAATATATTTTTGAGGTTTCAATAAAATGACCACTTTATCAAGAAAAATGATAAAAATTCTATCATTGTCAGTGTATAAAATTCTCCTAGGTCTTTGCTCAATGAATTCTGATATCCACAAACTTCTCCATCTTTTTCACCAGGAAATTTCTTTCCATTGAGTGCAAACAACATGGTACAAGGAAGGCCATGGGAGCATGGGAGGGTAGGAGTGCCATGAGGGCTGCAGCTCACTGAAGAAACTGATTCTCCACGTCCTTCCTCTTGTGTAAATTACCACCGTACACGGTAACAGCAGTGCCTGCTTCGGTTACAGCCAGATCTCTAACCTGCTGGTTCCCCTTTTGGGTCTGTTTTGAACATTTCCATCATTGAAATTAAAATCAAAAGCAAAGAATAAAAGGAGAAATTTGTCATTTCTCATTTGATCAATGATTTTCTTCAATATTATAATGTTCACATGGTGAACACTAAGAGATCTTTCAGAAAAACAGTGTTGTTTAAGTTCTTTGTCATATTGTAAGCACATTTTAAATAATAAAAATGATCTCTAATCATGATTTAACATAATTTCTAATAAATTCAAACGTATATTTGTTCCTCATTGAATTTTAATGTCAGCATTTTGTAAATGAAATGCCAGTATTTTTCTAATTGGTTCTCTACTGATTTTTTTTTTTAATCATCATCCCTATGATACATTTTGGGAGTTTAGTGTAGGAAGTACACACACATTGCATTCTGTCTTTTTTTATGTTCCCCCTAATGAATTCTTAATTACATTATTCAAAAGCTCCATTATTCAGCATTCATCTCATTGCTAAATGAAAGTCTTACCTGACATGTGAATGAAATGAGTCTAAATGCTTTCCATGCCACCTAGGGATTCTGAATAGACTTTTAGCTTAACAGCCAGCAGTAGGTTTCATTTCTGCTTTAAATTTGTGTGGATTGTTTTTAGAGAGGGGAAGCTATGTACTAGTCTACCAATCTGAGCAGCACTTAAATTCCATTGTATTCTCAGACTTTCCTTGGGCCAGAAAAACTAAAAAATAGGTCAAAGGATCACTGAACATAGGAATTTGCCATACCACATTTGATAACATGTATAAAGTAAGATGCATGTATGTGTCACCTGCAGCATTGACTAACTTCAGATGAAGAAAGCAAACTTCTTAAGAGCTGCTTATATGCTTTCATTGTGGAAAAAAAGTGCTGAGTGGTAGTAAGAAGAATCCAGAGACAAGATTCTTTTTAAACAGGCTTCCATTACTATAAAGTGACTAATGCATAATTCCATAAGTAACAACTCTTACTTGGTACTTCTCTCTCTGCCAGGCCCTTGGTCTCCAAATCAAAGGATGAACCCACGGACCACACAAGTAAGCAAACATACAGAATTTTACTGATGGATAGTTAGATAAGCAAAAGAGGGAGCAACAGGGGTGGGGTACAAGTGAGCAGCCCACCTGAGCCTTCTGCCTAGGGTTCTCTACACTGGCTTTTCCTATTCTGTGACCAGGGGATTTGGGGGAGATGGAATGTATGTCTAGAACATGTCACAGTTGGCCCAGGGCCTGTGGGCAGAAGTTAATTTTAAAATTGCCACAGTGCAGAGGAATATGGTCCTACCTGAGGAATACTTCTCTACCCCAGGAGGGACAGCAGGATATGTTCCTGTTCTGGGAGAGGCAGCCCAGAAGAAATACTAGTCAGGATGTTTTTTATGAGTTTTTTGTGTCCAGAAAATGCAGTCTGCAAAGGGCCTGTTTAGGCCTGGAGATAGGACCTAAGCATGCGTAGGCTCAGAAAAATAGTGCATCTCTGTCCAGCCCTGAGTGAGGGAACCCAGTATCAAATAGTATAAGGCTTTATGTGCCTTTTGCAGCCATATCTAAAAACGAGCCATAGTTACTATTTTATTTATCAAGCCATCCCCATTATTTCCAGATGATACCCTGAGAACATATCTGCCAAGAAAATAAGCTGATGTGAATGAATAAAATGACTTTACATCATTGCATCTAATATTGAGTTGACAAAAAGATTAATGAATTATTTTGGATCTCCAAGTCCACCTCAAAATATCATTCTTACAGAAAGCGTAAGTTAATGAAGGACATCCTAAAAGTCACCTACTCACAAGGAAAATGGGAAATTATAACTACATGTAGCTTTATTTACAAAGTAGTCATTAAAACTTTTTACAGAATATTCTTTACTCGTCAACCACCTCTTTGTGAAATTTTGGTGTTAGGAGTAACTATTGGGACATCTTGTAGTATATGATTCTCTTTGAAGATAATAGAAAGTACCTCAGGGCAAAAAAATAAAAAAGAAAGTGCTGCATTTCCCTTCACTATTGTTTTTATAGCAACTGCCACTGTACCTAAAATTGGAAAAGAAACCTTTCTGCAAATGCTACATCGAATGAGAATCAGTAATAGAAAAGAAATGTCAACACAAAATTACTCCAAGCATACTAGTTTGATTGTATCTTTAGTGGAAAAATGTATTTTAATGTTGCCATCTTAACATTAATGGAATAACTTGAAAAATCAATCATAAATATATACAGTTTTAAATATCAATGTCTTGTACTTCTAAAGAATACAGAATAAATGGCAGTTTATAATACAAATAGAGATGTATCAAAGAAACAGAATGTCATTAATTTAGTCGAAGTTGTGAGCAGGTGAAGATCTACCTTTTTCTCATTTTTGATAAATTTAGAATTATTTTTCTGATCTGCCAGAAGTGAAGCCTAAGGTGTGGCCTTGGAGTTGCTCAGAATCCAAACCCTACTTTGTGGAAAGAGGAGTGGAACGTTAAAATGTCCTTTACAATTGGTCCCATTAGTTGCACTTCTTTCTGAATGAGAATGGCCGCTGTAATCTGGTCAGGAACTGGTTAATGAAACATCCAGCATTTTCTGATAAAAATGCATTCTTCTTACTGCAAATATATATGTAGATAAATAAATAAATAAACCCATCCTTTAAAATACATATGAAATACCAGAGGAAAACCCATGTTCAGCCACTCCTTTGGCGGGCAATGTGTGTGAGCGCAGCTCGTGGGCACATCAGTTCCCCCCTTGCAATGAATGGGGACATCCTCCCTAAGGATTCACTCAACCTACAGCTAAAGGGTTAGTCCATGACTGGAAGTCGTTTCAGTGTGAATAAAAACTAGAAACTTTGACAAGTAATCGCATGTGTCTGATCATAAAAAAAATACATTTACATAAGGATGACACGGCCACAGAGCATCATGCCCTCCATTCCTGCACCAAGATATAAAGATGAGCCCAATTTCTATCTTCTAAGACGGTGTGTATTTGTTAGGACATCGGTTCTGTGGCTAAAGAGGTGATGCTATGTTCATCAGAGCTGCTTTCATTTTACAGAGGAAAACATAGATCAGACTTCTCGCCCAGGGAGGGCGCGTCCCCACAGCCTGGCTAGACTGTTTTATGTCTTTCTGCTCCCATTCCAATGCAGGTGGGAAATAGACCTTAAAATAAAAGGAGCAGACAAAGAACTTGCCAAGCTTCCACTACAACATATGTGCATTTGTAGAAAATAAAAGGTGTGTTTAGGGAGAAAATTGAGGCTGTTTAAGTTAAGAGTGCTGAGGGAGTGAGCAGCCCCTTGCTTGATGTCTGGCAGTTTACAAGGTTCTGTGCAATTAGTTTTTCATCTGTAGTGTAGCAATCCATGTTTGTCTCTGCAGCTGCCAGGAAAAATATACTAGTGAAGCTTAAGAATAATATTTAAAGTGAAAGAAGCAACAGCTATTTAATTATCTTGTTTTTTCTTGTAGTTATAACGGCTGATGTTACTTAAAATCTCCAAAGCTCCTTCCCTGCTCTCCTTCAGAGCGATTGTAAACATCAACTATTGTTTAGTAGATATAAATTATTACTTCGAGGTGTCATTTTATTATTTTTAAATAGGGTAATTTGCAGTTCCCTGCACCATTCATAGGTGTCTCTTTCTGAGCTCCTTTAAAGGGAAATTCATAAAATAATAAAGCGTGTTTTCGATGTGACAATTTAATTTGTTTTTAACCAATCTCTGTTGCACTTTAACCTTTTGTTTACCTTTCATGTATCAATTGGAAAGAGAAACTGCGTTACAGAATAACTTCGCTTTCTGCTGATAACCACAAAGAGGACGAAGAAAGTGTATTCATTCATGAAAATGATTAATATTTTCTTCCCTTGTTAAAAATAACAGCTGTTTCCTGTGTATTCCTTTTCATTTCAATTAAACACTCTTTAGTGTTTCATATAGAGAAAAGTTTCTTTTTTCTTTCCTTCCTTTCTCTTTCCCTCTCTCCCTCGCCTTCCTTCCTTCCTTTCTTCCTCCCTCCCTTCCTTTCTTCCTTTCTTCCCTCCTTCTCCACTAGAGAGCAAGCATTTTGAACTTCCTTCTAAGTTGGTAAAATTGGCTATGGCGTGCTAGTATACAAAAAAGTAACATGGAAACCAGCTTTCAATTTTTGTTGTCAGTTGTTCTAAATAGTATATTCTTGTATTCAGAGCATTAAAAAAATATTTTAAATCGCCTAAATATGTTTAATTAAACAGTCCTCTAGATTGCTTCTCAGTACCATTTCTACCACTCTGAGTTGCCCCCGGAGATCTTTTCACTTCTTGAAAAGTTCTGGTATTTATTCTGAAATCCTATGAAATCACAGGTTGGAGTGTGAGTTTCTCACGGTCGTTAAGGTGTTAAAAGAAGATGTGTACACTACAGGCGATCCTTAAAGTTTAAACTTGGAATTATTGATAGCTATAAAAGCACTCGCTCAAAACCACCTAACCTTCTTAGCTGGTTAAAAGAGTATAATCCTCTCAGTTATTAGAAGACCTTTGAAGTGAAACACAGAAACTCAGCCCTTCTGCCTGTTTTTAAAATTCTCCTTGACTGTAGACTAAATCACCGGGCAGTGTGGGCTGAGCCTGTCTGTGCAGGGAGCAGCGGATTACTTTACTTGAACTTTGCTCCAGTCAGGACATTTTAAGGCTTATAAATCTTGAATCCATCTAAGTTCACCTTAAATTAGCCTTGCAAAAACACACTCCAAACTCCAGTTGTCAGCCTGGTGGCGTTTGGCCAGATGCCACTCAGCAGCTGAAATACTGATTAATTGTCATCTTCTCTCTCTCTCTCTCTCTTTTTTTTTTTTTTTTTGTCTTAGACAAAATTTTTAAGGAACAAAAAAAAGAATACGCAAACTAATTTGATTTGGAGAATAGCTGTAGCTGAATAATGGTACTGTCAGCAGGTACATTTTATATTTAAAATCCATGTTATGAAAACAGAGGTCCAGGCAGCCAGGCTGTGTATACAATAATGCCATCTACTGCACTAGGATTCTGGGGCTGGGCCAATGAGCCATGCCAAGATACAACAGATTTTTCAATTTTCCAGCAAATAGAAACAAAATACTCGTTTCAGAAGGTGTACTCAACAAACACTTCCCAATGTGTTTCTGATTTGTGGTCAGAATGTTTTTACTGCCGGTGCTCTGCACTTTTGAGACATTTATTTCCTAAAAGAAAGATTCCTTTCTATAAACCTCAACTGTCTGTTTTTCAAAGCAATTTAAAATCAAACACACAAATAAAATTCTTAACATATGGAAACCTTCATATAAGGCCTTACGTATTCAGAGTTAAAATTGTTTTATAAACTGTAATGCTTTGCAGATGAAAATACAGAGAGGATGACTGTTTTTAGCACTAATGCTTTTTGACAGCGTTAAACCTTGTTTTAGTAATTGACATCAAAATGTTTGGTGGTTTTAAATGGACCATTAATAAAAATGGCATGTTTTAAGTTGGGATTTTTTGTTGTTTTTTTGCTTTTTTTTTTTTTTTTTTTTAGAAATTGTGCATAATACTGTGAAGTGGGATAAAATTGCAAATGTAATATGGTGTTTTTATTATTTTTAAAAAATCTTTATAACAAAACAATCCTGATTCTTTCCCCCACACCCATGTCTCCAGAGAAACTTCTAAAACTCAAAGGGGGGAAATATTTCTTCTTCATCTGTCTTCAGACTCTACTGAAATAGACCTTTCACAGTTCTCAGTTTAGAAAAAGACAAAACAAAAAATGGCATCCTTTTGCAATAAGGATTCTAGGTGTCTGCTAAATCCAACCGGATCCCATGACACCATGGAACTGTACCCAAAATTCTCTCATTATGAACTGGGAAGAATAATTTAGAAGGCACAAATTTTAGTACCAGCTCTGTCCTAAATCATGTTATATCTAGCAAAGCAAACCACTTAAACTGCTTGGTGCCTCAGCTCATTTATCTGCAAAATGAAAATAACAATATTTACTCTGCTGATATAGAAAGACTACTGGGAAAAACTCATCAAATAACTATGTGAAAAATCTTTATGATGAAGGCAAAATTATACAGTTCCATTTAATTCAATGAGCATCTACTGAGTACCTATCAGCTGTCACCTATAAGACGTGGAAGATAGGAGGTGGATAAGAATGTTTAAGATCTTACAGTTATAGAAATTTTAAACAATGGACTGAATAAAAGAAGAATGGGTTTAAGTTGGGGTTGCAAGAATTTGAGAAAAGAAATGAAAGGAATGATACAGTGTGTTTCTGGAACTTCAAATGATCCAGCATTGCAATTTGAAGATAGATGGGTAGTCAAGAACAAATATGATTGGGCTTATAATATGTAAAGAAACATTGTAAAAGATTGTCATTCATTTATTCATTCAGCAAATATATATTTTGTGCCTTTCATGAATCTGAACCATACTAGTCACTCAAAAAAACAAAGGTGAGTACATTGGATACTTGCTTTTCCATTCTTATAATACTTTACTAAGAAGAAAGTGTGATACCTTTGGGTGCCAAACACAACCATCTACCTAAGAAATTCAAAAATTATGACCCTCATGATAACCTGAAATTAAAAAAAAAAAAAAAGTGAAATAGAGAGACCTAGTGCCTGGCCTCATCATAGTCACAGTTTAAAGTTAGAGATCTTAGACCTGATTAAGCAGGAAAGTAGAAAAGTATAGTTACCATTTTACAGAGACCACTCTGATATCAGTGTAGGACATGGATTTAGGAATGAAAAATAAAGATTTATGTTAGTAAAATCTTGCCTGTCCTTCCACTGTCTACAAGGTCCCTCCCTGCACCCTGCCTACTCACTTTCTATGTCTTTTATTATGTTGATAAAAATACCGGGGAGACAAATTGCCAAACTGGATGTAATAAAGACAACAAAGAGAATTTACTTTGGAAATGGGAAGAACCATTAGTAATTCTATACTGAGGGAAGGGAGAGAAGCAGAGGATCTGAGAACCACTGGGTTACATGTTGGTAAGAGCTTTAGACTGAGATTTCAGGAACAAAGATTATTTTAAGATGAGTAGCTGCCATCCATGTAAAAACCAGCAGAGATAAAAAAGAAATATTTAAGTGGTAAAAAGAATTGCAAAATTGGTCCTCATTAATCTTGAAATTTTATCACAAAAATAGAAGAACATGATGAAGACAATGTTGAAGCTGAAAGTGTAGTTTAGGAAAGAATGCACAGCTCAATAATTAATGTTTTGGGATGAGACCCAGACCTAAATTTGCTAACACAAAAAAAGTCTTTGGGAATTTTTATCAGTCAACAAATACTGAGGAATTGTAGGGATATGGGGATCCCAAGCCTAGATTTTAATGGAACTGGTTTGTGCAATGGTGTAACGTATTTTTAAAATTAAGACGTAATTAATATATTACTCAATTTAGTGATTCCACCATGTATATGCTTTTCAAAACAACATATTGCACATGATAAATACATACACTTTTCATTTATCAATTATTTATTTTTATATAATTTTTAACTAACAAATGAAAATTGTATATATGTGTATTTATGGTGCACTATGTGATGGTTTTATATACAGATGTGTGTAGATATACACACACATACACGTTATGACACAATTAAATCAAGCTAATTAATTATCTATAATTCACATCCTTAACATTTTGTGGTAAGAACATTCAAGAGCCACTCTCTTAGTGATTTTCAATTCAAATTGATCATAATCTGTTAGACAACTATATTAGGATTAACTATAGTCTTCATGCCGTGCAAGAGATCCCCTAACTTCTTTATCCACCACCACCCAGCAACCACCATTTCACTCTCTGCTTCTACATGTTGACATTTTAAATTCCACAAACATGTATAAGTGAGATTACATAGTATTTGTCTTCCATGCCTGGCTAATTTCACTTAGAATAAGTTTCACGTTGGAACTTACTTAACAGTGAGTCACTAAGGATATATTTATGCTAGAACTCCAGGTTCATCCACGTTGTCACAAATGAGGATTTCCTTGCTTATAAGATATTCCATTATGTCTACGTGGCACTTTTTCTTTATCCATTTATCCATTGAGGAGTACTTAGGTTGATTCTGTATCATGTGAATAATACAGCAATGATTAAGGGAATACAGAAATCTCCTCAACACACTGATTTCACTGCCTTGGATATACAATAGAACCTCTGTAAGTTGACCACCCAACAGACTGCAACAAACTGGTCAACATAAGGAACGAGGCCTACTATACATATATGCCAGGCACGTCCAGTCTATGAAAATTAGGTCAACTTAAGGAGATGGCCAATGTAAGTAGGTGGTCAACTATGGAGGTTCTACTGTATACCCAAAGTGGGGTTGCTGGAGCACATGATGGTTCTAGTTTTAGTTTTCTGAGGCCCCTCTATAACATTTTCCATAATGGCTGCCCTAGTTTACATTCCCACCAACAGTGTACAAAGAATCCCTTCTCTCCACATCTACACCAATCCTTGCTATCTTTCTGGGGGTTTTTTGATAGTAGCCATTCTAACAGCTGTGAGGTGATATCTCTTGCTGCTATATGAATAAGTTTGGGCAGGGGCATACTGTAAAGACTGATCAATCAATTTGGAGGACATGGGGCTGTCTAATCTACTGGTGGCTTAGGGAGAACATGGAGGACAAGCATAGAGTAGGAAAACTTTTCACAAATCAAAAGTTTTGTGTCAGTCTTGACAAATTGATCATGATCTGTTAGACATTTACATGAGGAGAACAAAATGTTTACTCAGGTGAAATGTCTGGTTGAGAGATATAAATTTGAATATTATCAGCACAAAGATGTCATCTGAGGCCAAGAGTATAGAAAGAAAAAGGGGAATGTGAATAATAGAAAACTGAGACACTCTGACATTTAGAAATCTGATATAGAAATGAAAACAAGGAAAGGAAATTGAGGAAAAGCTATCTTGAGTCCACACACCCCAGATGCCATCCCTGCTCATGTTCTCTTGAAGTTTGCTTCTCCAATATTCTTCTTTCACACCTGAAACTTTAGTTTCTCATTGTTGTAATCAAACCTTCCGATTAAGCCAGCATAAAATGGCTTAATTTTACTTATTTAACAATATTTTCTTTAATCCTGTATCCTCACTCCAACTACTACCCAATGTTCCATTTTCCTTCACATCCAAATTACAAGGAGAAAATAGTTTTTTAACTTACATCAATTTATCAAGAAATTAGAGCTATCCTTAGAAGGCAGAAACATGAACCCAGGGAGATTTTCTGACCCCCGTGGGTCAGGCAGACGGCAGAACAACTGGAATAGATTAGTTGTTAGCATAAACATGGTCAAGAATTCTCAGGGATCAGCAGACCAAGGATTAGAGAATCAATTTACTTCATGATTAGAACACACCACTGAAAGTCTACAGAAATGGCAGGCATTAGAGGAAGAGAAATGTTGGCACCTGAAATAAGGGTGAAAAGTAGAAAATTCATGGACTGAACTCTTCATTGTGGTGACGGACTGACCTGTGGTGATTATAAGACAGACTAGAAAATGTCTGAAACTCATTTGTTAAATGCCTAACCAAGCACCAACCAACCATTTTTTCACCTTTTTAAAAAAATCAGATTTTAGAGGCAAGCACTGTAGTCCACAAGCCATAAAAAATCAGAATAATTTGCAGCTTGTCTGTCTGTGGGGATTTGTAGTTAAAAAAAAAGTGATAAAAAATTTATCTTTCATATTAAGATGGAAGAACCCCCTAGCTTTCTCACTATTGGTGGGGTTAGTTAATCAGAAGTAGGAAAGTAAAAAGATGACAGCAGCTACTCTCAGCAACACAAGTGGAGCCCATATAGTGCTGCAGTAAATTTCAGCCTTCTGAAACAGGACCTCAGCAGGAGAGTTCCTAGGAAGGGTAGATGATCAAGTTTCCCACTTTCTGTCAGAAAATCACCTGAAAAAAACCTGCAACAAATCTGTAGACCAAGCCTACAATCACAAGGCTAACCACTAATTGATCTCCGGTCCTTTGCATATTCACAGTAATTGTTGAAGGAGTGAAGAATGCCCATATTTACAGTAGTTATTGTGGACAGCCAGAAGAATTTAAGCAATACTTCCCCAAATATCAAAAGTAATATCTGATCCAATAGGAGGAAGAAGGCAGGGTTTGTGTGGGGAATGACAAGATTTATCATTCAAAATGGTTGGATGTGTGGAGCAGAAGACCTTCCATGGTATGTGGGCCTTCATTAATTTTCCAAAGGAAAACATAGGAATCTAATAAGATTTTCTTATTAGAGCCTCCATGAATCTTACTAATCTTCCATTTTCTTGCTCTGTTCCACTGCCCTCCTATCTCCTTTTTTCCAGTTTCTACGGAAGAGTCTCGATCTTTCTATACAGCACCAAGGCATTCTGAGGGACAGTATTGAAAAAAGGAGAAATCACAGTTTGACAAAGATATATCCTAAGGTTGAGCTTTGAACAGGTTGCAGTATTTGGGACAAGTGGCTGTCACCCACATGGATAATGGGATAAAGTTGCAGAGATTGGTTGCAGAAGTGTAAAGTGTAATTGCTTTTTATAAGTAATATTCTTTCTGCCATTGGGTATTTACTAAGAGACTGATTTGATTTGATTTGAAAGATTAAAGTTTCCTTTGATTCAATTTTCTTTTTATTAATTTTTGAACTGCTGTTTCTTTGAATATGATTCCATATGGGGACTAATGCCCTGGTTTTATCTGGACTATATTCTTGATAATGTGACTAAGATTAAATAAGAGACTAAACTAGGCTATGGCCTTGGTGGTTTTAAGAATGGGATTGAGTGAGGAAGTATTTAGATATTTCATTAGAAAGGATGAGATAATTGGCTTGGACATAGAGATATGAGGGAGAAATAGCATAGGATATTCACTAGGATTAATCGATTCACTCAGTAAGAATGCCAACAACTAAGGTGGTAAGAGAAGAAAACCAATACCCTAAGTTGGAGATAACCAATAGGCAATGAGATATCATTGTTTGCAGCTCATGGCAGAGTTAAAGCCAGAAATTCCCCTACATGCAATTGAAAAATAAACCCATGGGAAGAGATGAGATTCCCTAGGCAGAAGAAATCAGTTAAGATCCCAATGGGAATCCAAGGGCATCTTGAGATCGTTAATTGGCCATTTATTAATTAAAATTCTAGCGTGTTAGTCACAATTGATATTCTGAAAATATAGCAGTGAAAAATGAAGAAAAAATACATCAACTAATAAAATAAATTGTATCTGCTATACCCTTCACTTTTGTAGCAGGCTACAAGTCTACGCTGATAATCAGCACCCACGCTGTGATTCTGGCCTCTCCTCACTCTCTGACAGCCCCTTTCCCTGAGCAGGGTTTAGGACCTGATGGAGTGACTCCTACCTTTATTCTCTTCGATTCTGAGCCATCAGTGTTCATGTCTACATTGAATTAGCACACTATTCCAAGGGAATTTCATGTGGTGCCACAGTGATTCCTCTGAGTTCTAAGTATAGTCCTTTTTCCTTGATTATGTAACAGCAGCTTATTTCTTCCTAGTTATTGTGACGAGTCACTCAGGACAGTATAGGGATCCTCACCTTCTCTGCCTGATGTTCAGCAACATGAGAAGCCAAAAATTGTTTGGGGAAAGTCTCAACTTCCAGTTTATTAGAAATATGTTGATGTTGCCTCACAGATAGGCACTCTCCACACACACGCATACACTATGACTTTCACAACATTGAACTATACTCTTTGGGGCAGGAAGCAAATTTCTTCTAGTATATAATTAAGAGTAATTAACAAGAGAGACCACTGCCACTCTATGCCTTACTTGTGAGACTTTACTTCCTCTCTATGGAGCCTAAGTTGGTTGTTGATTTTAAAACATACCTAATGCTGTAAGAATAGCATCCTCATCTTGCAAGATGTTGTCTCTCCATGTTTGCACGGCAACTGAGCCTTCAACAGGCCATTCCACTGTTTGTCAAGCTAGTTGCCACTTCTAATAAATGTAGAGACGATCTATATGGGGGAAACAGCAGTTGATAAATCACTCTACATCGTGCTGCTTGTGATACCGGCAAGCAGTGAAGGTAAATCTTTATGCAGAATATGCAGCTGTATCTGTGAGGACAAGGCACTGCCCTCTCTGATAGGATTTTTCAAATTATTTCAAGGCTACTCCTACGTGGAACTATCATGTAGTCTCCATTCATTTCCATTTTTCCTGTTGACAGAGTACCAGTATTTTTCCTGGAAAGTGGTGTCTATGTGCTTCAGAACAAGTAGGGTTTCCATTACCCAGTCACCAGAAATGAAAATATCAAATGAAATATTATCGCACTAGAATGTCATTTCTTTGCTAGGACAAATAATGAAATATTAACTAATGAGACTTAAGAGAACTAAGCCGAGGTACTTCTAGGAAATGAGTTCTCCTCCTAGAAAGTTGCATTGGTGTGTACACATGACACCTAGACCTAAAGTAAGTACCCGAGACAACGAAGGCCACGAGCCTCAGAGTAGAAGCTCATAAACTAAAGATGGTGGAGTGCAAAGTTGGAAAGAACCAAGCCCCTTCAAAATGTTGTGGAACCACTGAATTAACCGCTCTTGGAATGGCTTTGCCTGCAGACTTCTTGTTTGCAAGATACTTGACTCCAAAATGTAGACATGACTAAGTGAAGGAGGAAAGGCAAATAGCAAAGGTGAGGATTTCATTCTTCCAGTCTAGAAGTTTGGGAGCCTCACCAGAGGTAAGGAACAGAAAGATTATTAGATTCTCTCACTGTGCGCTGTCCAGAAAAAAAATAAAATAAGGAGTCAAGGGTGGGTAAATGAAGAATAATGAGTGGTTTCTTTTGCTCAAATCTGTTTTTTTATCCAGTTTTATTTTTTAAGCCCTCACATAGAGACCATTAAGAGTGAGAATTAGGAGACTGAGCAGAATCTAATTCTCCATGGCAGAACTCCATAAATGTAATGGCAATCGTAGACTCCTGGCTACCCCTACAACATTGCCATCCTCTGAAAGCTTATAAGAGTTGCAGAATCTGAAGTTTTACCCAAATCTATTTAAGCAGAATCTGTATTTTAACAAGATTCTCCCGTAATTCATAAGCACATTAAAGAAGTATTTTTCAAGACAGAATTTTGGTAGGTTGTTATTAGTACAGAGAATTGGCCAGAAGAAAATAGGCAGACAGTGTATTAGGCTCCTAAGGGTTGAGTTTTCTATTGTTTGCTGCTTAATGCAAACTCATTTGTACAGAAGGAATAGTTATTGAAAGGAAGAGCCTTAAACATATTTATAGCCTCTTTTTTTTTAAGTATAGTAAATATTTTTGGATTTTTGAAAACTATAAAGAGTATGAGCATAAAAAATTTGAGCTCAATAATTCTGTAAATAGAGCATGTTAAGTGTAGATGAGATTCTGGAACATGAAATTTTAAAGAACTGTTTAAGAAGATAATAAAATCAGCACCACATAGAAGGCATGTGATGGGTTAATCAAATGAAAGCAACTCATTGTCAAGCACTAAGTACTTGGAATTAAAAATATGAATGGCATAACCCTTGACTTAAGAAAAAGAGTTTAAATCAACTGTAAGCCCACCTCTCAAATTAAAATGAGTAGGAACAAATAAGTGATCTATTTTTGATAGTCTCTGGCATATATATCCCCAACAACAAGCAGAATCCTCATAGTAGGCTTTAAAAGAACGAAAACTTTCCAGGATGCACTCTCCTCCTGCTAACAGCACCAGAAATTTCTTTTGAAGGGCCATGGCTTTCCCATTTTCCACACATGTGGTTCAAGTAAAGCTGCATCATTGTTCCAAGGCCCAGGCGTGAGATACAGTTCTGGCCAATCAGATCCCGTGTGGTATTGTTCTCAGCATCATCCTTCCCTCCACCCCCACCCAACTCCAGAGGAAGCCATCTCTCTCGGGAGTTGTAAGTCTGGGTAACCAGAAAAAATGATTTCATTTGTAGTGACAGACATGTCAGTGAAGAGCATTTGGGAAGGAAGATGAAGAGAATTCAATTTTAGATAATAAGATTTAATTTAAAATAACAGTTATTATTTCCTTTTGATTATAAGAGTAATGCCTGGTTTTGTGATAATTTTGAACATAGGCAAAAATGGAAGCAAGAAATCTAAAATACTTTCTCAAACACCTGCTCTGTATCTCGTGAGGATAACAGATGATGTTTCTCTTTTTAACTTTTAATGTGATAAATTACAAAAGTTGACTTTTTTTTTTTTAATATTAAAGTAAACTTCCAATGAACAAAAAAACTCAGCTGGGTCACTTTTTCTCCCTCCCTTTCTCCTTCTCTTTGGTTACACGTTGTGGGATTTAATGCATATTATTTTGTTTGACATCTATATATATGTATGAAATTATTTATAAATTTTTTCTTTCTCATATTCGTCAGGTTGTGCCATCAAGGTTAAGTTGGTCTCACAAAATAAGTTAGGAAATACGTTCATATACTCTCTTGGAGTTTGTGTAAAATTATCATATCAAATCATTGAATGTTTGGAATAACTTATTAGTAAAATTGTTTAGGCCTGAAGATTTCTTTGGGGAGTAATTTTAAGCCTCTAATTTAATCCTCTTAAGAGTTTTGAAATTCTTCACATTTCTATGCATTCTCATATTTACTTGTTGAGTTATATTTGTGTAGAAATTTGTTCTGTTATCTAAGTTTTCAAATTTTTTGTTGGAAACATTTGTACTGTGTTTTTATCCTTTAAACTCAATTTTCTATATCTATGTTCCTTTACGTATAACAAGTATTGTTTTGGCTTCTCTCTATTTATAAAGAAATTTTCCAGACGTTTGTAAATTTTACATATTTCTTTTGGGTGGAACAAGGCAATAGATGGCTTGTTTGATTCATTGTATGGTTTTTATTTTGTTTCATTACTTTTTCCCTCCATTTTATATTTTTCTTCCTACAAGGTTAGATTTATATTTCTCTTCCTTTCCTAACCTAAGTAATAATTTTCTCATTAATTAATTAGCCTTTCTTCTTTTCTTTTTAAAATTATTTCAAACTATCATGGCAGTACAAGTGTTTTTCATTACACATATCAATTTTGTCATGCTTGAATCAGGGTTGTAAGTGGGCCCATCACATTGTACCCATCAGGTATCACCTAGCTCCTCCTCTTCCTCCTCTCTCCCAGGCTTTACCACTGAGTTTTATTTCCATCCTCTGTGCATATCTGTGCTCATCAGTTAGTTCTAGTACAATAGTAAGGACATCTGATTTATTTGCCATTCCTTAGATAACTCATATTGGGTGGAACTGGAAATCTTTCTTCTCTTCTAATCTAAGCATATTAAGGCTGTGAACGTCCCTCAGTGTACTGCCTGCCTACATCTTGTAAGTTTTGATACTATTTTCATCATTATTTTTGTTCTAAATTCTTTCTAATTTCTACAATAATACTATCTTTGATCTATCTATCTATATTAATTTCATAACGTATTTTAGCTATTAAGTTACCTTTGCGCATCACACAAAAGACACTTTCTATGATCTGCTTAACTTTCTGGCCTTTTGCCTCCCCTTAATAGTTTGCCTGATTATTCTTTTCTATCTCACCCCCTGAAACACCCAAGACAACACTTCTATTCATTATTTTAACTTGTTTTTGATAATCAGATTACATATTTTTTATTAAATTTTGTGTTTGCAGACACTTTAAAATTTTTGACAAATTTTTGTGCAAGATGTATATTTTGTGATCAGACATTGGCATAGCTTACTTAATACTAGTGCTTTATTTTATGCCTTATCCATGAAAACAAGACATTTAGTTTGATTTTCCGAAGAAAATCAGAAAAATTTAGAAAATTTTTATGGTCTAATTAATGACAGACATTTTAAAGGTCATTAAGTTTAGTGATTCTGCTGATTCATTAGCTTACTAAAAAGGTGTGTATTCTAGCAAAAAAATAAAAATTTACAAGAAGTAAATTTTTTTACACATAGCCTCTTTATGAGGAATATAGGACCTATGAATTAAAAACATATATTTTAAAATACTGAATATGGTTTTTAAATTGATGTCATGCCTAACATTTAATACCTCTTTTAAATTTTCAAAAAATTAAAATGCAGCAAGCAAAATAAGGAATATTGAATTTTCTTTAATTTAAAATTAACATTCATAAAACAGACAATATGAATTAATTACATTCGTTTATGAGAGAAAAATATTTTCACAGAATTGATGTTCTGGAGTTTAAAAGCCTATGTTATGACTTACTGAACTCCAACCTCATCAGATAGAGTATTCCAAATGAAACACAACACAGAGATTCTAATCATCATGGCCATGTGCACTTTTTCATACTTTCAAATTGGAGTTATCAGGATCTTTAAGGTCTTACATGGCCAAAATGAATTATGATTACAAATAGAATTAAGATTATTAATAAACTAACCTTAGAATAGGGAGATTATTCAGAATTATCTAGGTGGAGCCAATGTCATAATTTGTGACCTTGGAAAGATAGAAAAAGGAGGAGAAAAACTTGAAGATACTATGTTTTAGAGATGGAGACAGGAACCAAGGAATGTTGGTGGCCTCTGGAATTTGGAAAAGGTAAAGAAATAGACGTCCCAAGCCTTCAGAAGGAATGCAGACCTTCTAACACCCTGCTCTTAGCCTACAAGACATCTAATCCCTATAACTACATAATAACAAAGTTGTGTTGTCTAAGCTACTAAAGTTGTAATAAATTCTTACAGCAGCAATAGGAAATGGATGCAAGAAAGCTTCTTCAAAGGTATTAAGACATGTTTAAAGGCCAGTTGGTATATTCTATCTGCAAAGGTTGTAATTAAAGACATTTAAACTTAGTAAATTTGTGTATAATGGAGGTGTCAGCTTTCTGCATTCCTACCAAACTTACTTGAGGGCAGATATTATTTTTATGCTTGAATCATAAATTGCTACCTAGGATCTTTTTCTGTGAGAAAACCTCAGAAAGGTATAATTTGTCGAGCTATTTCTTATGGGAACATCTTAAAATGGATTATTGCTGGTTAAATTGGACACAAGCCTTTTTCAATAAAGCAATGATTCATCTACAAAGCTACAAATTCTGAGATTTCACTATGGAAGTTTATTGTCACCAAGGATTCAAACAATACTTTTAAAATAAGAATCTTAATGTAAAACTTCCTTTAATTTGGGAATTCTGAAACAAAGATATTACTATACTGCCAACTTAACACTTTTAGAGGTCAATAAATTATTTTAGGAAAAAGAGTAAAATATGCAAAATTGTGCTTTAGAAAAATAAAAAGGACAGATATAGAAAACAGTTTGGATTCCAGCCATGATGACTCTATAAATTTTGGTAAGCCTATTGGCCCAAGCACATAGTGACATTGTACAAAGTCTAAAAAATAAAATAAATATCCAACCTGGAACCAAAATAAGATGATCTTGCCTGTAGGTCACAATAAACAAATCCTAGAGTAGGCAGAGGCTATGAACCTGCTCAGCTCAAGATCCAGAGAAATCAGAGGCAGCTGAAAGTTAGCTCATGTACAGAAGTAGGATTGAAGTGTTTCATTATGTGTAGGGAGACTTCTGAAAATGAGGTTGTTTTGTGAATACTCAGATACTGATGATAAAAGGACTATAATTGTGCTTATGTAAAGTTTTGCCTAGAGGAGCAGGTGAAAACACATGGAGCATTGCATGAAAACCGAGGCAAGTTATCTGGGGACTGGTATGCAAAAGCCTTAGTGTAGTACCTTAGTGTAGAAAACACTCCAGGATTTGGTTATGGATTTGGAACTAGAGAACAAAACACTGTGAGACATGGAGTAAGGAGTAAAGAAGTGAGAGTAGAAGAAAGAGAAAGCAGAAGAGAGTAAGAGGGAAAACAATGGAGACCCTAAAAAACATTCAAGAGATAACCAAAAGTAGAGATCAATTCACCCCGAGTGAGATTTAAAGACTAGAATGGCATGTAAAACATGTTTTTAAAATGTAAGTTTAGGATGCAAATAAATAATTGGCATGAGGGTATTAAAAAGACAAATTTGAAATCAGAAAAGAAATACATGGATTAAAATGCAATGATATAGACTCAAACTAAACTCCAGATTAGGCAGAGAAAAAGAGGTGAAACAGGTTTCTGTGGGATTAACCCAGAATATAGCACGCAGAAGACAAGCTAATTAAAAGGAAGTAAGAAGAGAATAGGAACTAGAGGAGGAGAGAGAATGTTATAAGACACTAAGAATAGATTAAGACCTTCCAGTAAATAGCCAGTAGGTATTCCAGAACTGTAAAATGGTCCCAAACTGATGATGCTCTCAGTTACCTAGCAGACACTATTTCAAATATTGGGAGAGAAACCCATATCTCTTTCCATTCTCATTAAACTATCACAGGTAATGTTTTAAGATGGTAAACTCTTCACCAAAATTCACAAAACAAGGGAATTAGTTACCATAAGTAAGAATGAACAGAAACAAAGGAAAATGAATATAATCACAAGTTTTTAGATATAAAAGTGATCAGAAGATAGAATACAAGCATGTTCAATATGCTAAAAATATACAAAAGATTACAAAGATATCTAAAATAAAGAGACCAGATTATCTAGGACATAGAGAACTTCTAAATAAGGAAAATACATAATTATTTAAATAAAAAATAAATCAGCAGGATTAATAGCAATTTAGACATAAATAGATTTTTTTAAAGTTAATGAATGAAAAACAGACAAAGAATTTACCCATGATGTTGCACAAGAGGCAGAAGTAGAAAATATGAAAGAATGTTTAAAAGACACAAAGGATAAAGTAAGGAGACTTTATATACATGCACTCAGACAGCCCAATACACTTAAAGGCTGATAAAGTAAATTGAAAAATATTGGAAATTATGATTCATCATAGTGAAATTATAGAACCTAATGAGCAAATAAGATCACCTAGAGAAAATGGGGAGATTATCTTTAAAGAATTAAAATAAATTTGTTAAGGGAATATACAGAAGAGTTCATCTTGAGAAAATGTATCCCTGGCAAACACTAACCAAATAAACTGATTTAGTTTTATTAATACTAAACAAAGTAGAACTTGAGGAGAAAGAGTATATATAATATCAATACAATTTTTTTAATCCACCAATAAGTCACAATAATCTCAAAACTATGTAGAACTAACAAAATGTATTTGCAAATAGGTTGGAGAAAGAAAAATTACAATATGAAGTTTGATAAGAAAAATAAGGGAAAAAAATTGCCTGTTAGATGTGGTATTAAAGATTCAATGTTATGCCAGGGACCTGCTATGTTCAATGTTATGCCAGGGACAGTGTCTTTTAAGACCTGTGGAACTGGCAGCTGTTGACTGGGGAAAAATAAAGTTAAAAGCAGCAAGAGATAAAGAGACAGAACACAAAGAATAGAATTTTCAAAGGTGGGTACAGGAGACCACCCACTAGCTTGTGAGGCTTCAGAGAGTGGCCCTGAGTGCTTTTACCACCCAGCTTTTATTGAAGGCTAGTATCTCAGTTAGCTGAGAGGGTAAGCTAAGGAAAGGAGTAAAAGCATCAGCAGTAAGAATTTTAGCTCTTATTCTATCTATAATCATTAACTTCAAGGATCTGGGCAGCCTTGAGAAATCTAGAACCTGAGCCCTGTGGTGGGGCAGCTTCCTGCCTGTGGTCACACACACAGATCCCCTGGGGGAGGTTAGACCCCTCTAGTTTCTCTGTAGAGCAGATGTGGTGGCGTCAGTTCTCTGATGAATTGACAAGGAGGAAAGGAGGAATTTCCCTTTTATCTCCACCCATGGCATTTCCCTCCATGGTTAAGGGTACAAGGCCTCCTGCCCATATCTCAGGGCTTGAGCTGTTCTCTTGATGTCTGTCCTGACTATTACACAAATCTGCACAATGGGTATTTGCTTGTGGAAGGTTGTTGACTATTGACTGGGCTGACTGGGCAGCCTGGTTCGTGTTCCTTCCCAGGACTTGCACACAGCTTCTGCTGTGGCCCTTGTTCTTCAGAGTGCTTACAGACCCAGCAGGGGAGTTTGCAAGCTGTATCCCTTACAGGCCAGGCTTTCAGTAAAAGCAGAAACTGCCCAGACAAGTAACTCAACTGTTATTTTAAAAGTAAGCTAATTAAATTGTTTTTGCTCTGCCTTGCTCAGCTTAATTCTCTGTTTTTCTTCTTTTGTGGGGATGTTTTCTGTTGCCAAGCATGGGTTTTTTGTCCCCATTCTCCCTGCAATGTTAACATTCAAGAAAGCAGTATTAGTGAACTGATTGAGAAGTAAGCCAGATTGCAGGGATTGCAGTAAGAGAAAGAGTAAAAGAGAGGTAGAAAGTGAAGACTTCAGAACTGTGTCTAGGAAGTGAGAGGAAAACTAACATAGAAGCTGCAGGGGGGTATGGGACTGGGAGATTTTTCTTCTTAGACATCATTTACAATAAAAGCTTAGAATTTGTTGATTTTCCTTAGCAATATGGAAAATTATAACAATACTTTTCTTTCTTGGTCCTTTTCCTCTTGGGTCACACAAATGGAGAAATCAGAAAAGAATACCCTTTGGGGCCAGGCCTAGACATGTGCCTCACTGGTATATTTATAAGAAGAGGAGTTCAGGACAGAGGTATTGGGTGAAAGAATGGAATCTTGGACTCATCTCTCCTTTTTAGGTTAGAGTCCCAAGCCTTTTTATTATTTTTTCTAAAATTTAAGATGTGATAGGCCCTCGGGGCTCAGAGAAAAAAATTAGAGATTCAGAAAAGATGAGAGAGGTGGTACCTGAAAGTTCCAGAAAGGAGGAAGTAAGAAGCTACACTTTCCACCACATTGAAAATTACCTTTTGCTCTTTTTCTGTCTTGAATTGTGTTACCATGGGTCATGCAATCCAGAGCACTAGGAATGAAGCTGTTTTTTGTTTTTTGTTTTTTTTGTCCCAGGTGACAATGCAGCCCAAATAATAATAATATCAATAACTTTAAAATTATCAATTTGAGGAATATGAGCCCCATTCCATTATTTAGAACTCAAAAGAAAAGAAAAAAAATTCCCCCAAGGAAATTTAAGTCCACACAATGAAAACCTTTCTACCTTGTCTATCAGAGAAGTATAAAATATTGTGTAAGCATAAAACACTGTGAGTTATTAGAAAAGTAAAGTCCAAAAAGCTATATATATATATATTTTTTCATTTGGCTAGAAACCTATAAACTTTTGCTTTCACACAAGCCTTGTGACACTTTCAGCAATTTCAGATGCACTGGGAAGTAATATTCATGATTGAAATAAATGAAAGTATCAGTTTTTAGATATGAAGTAAACTGTCTCCAGTTTCACAATTAAATCTTATGTATTTATATCCTGTCTGCCATTTATGAATGGTTTACAGTGTGTGAAACACTTTTCTCCTCTAGCTTTTAGTGTTCTCATATGCAAATAAGAATAATGATGCAAACCATCACAATGGTATAGAGATGAAATAAGATAGTTGTGCCAAGCCATTTTATGGTCTCTAAGAATGTTATTTGGAGTTCTTGCAATTGTTATTGTATTTTATTTACTCTTGAGTAAGTAAAAAAAAAAAAAGTGGATTTCTGTCCCAGAAATTGTTAGCAAAAGAATCTCTTTCTTGTATGGCATCCAGGATCTTTTGCCATATTATCCTCTAAATACAGGTCATTCCAAAATATCATGGTACCCAAATCTCTACATTTCTAACACCCCAAACTGTCCATGTTTTATTCTTTACCAGATATTTTTCAAACAGGTAATGGGAAGCAATGGCCATTATGGCTTGCTGCCATCAAAATCGTACCATAGGGGTTGGTGCTTACAACGCCTGTCTTTAGTGGACAGTGCAAAACCTTCCTGCGGGCTGGCCTTACCCTCTAGGTCCTTTCCAATTAAACATCTTAACAGGACAATGGAACACAAAATATACGCTTTTATTGGAAAAGGGGAAAGGTGTGCTCTGGATTTAACTTTAAGCCCAAGGATGGGTGATACTAAGCTATAAACAGTGTTTAAGAAAGATCTTAAAGTCGAATTTCTAAGTACTCTGACACAAAATTGAAGCCTCTTACTATTTGGGGTATCCAATGACTAGATATATTGTACCACTTCTCTGGAACCTAATGATGTAGGTTTAATATTTATGATGCTATAAAAAGGTTGTATGTACTTAACATTCCTAGGGCCAATTTTGGCAAATGGTCTTAACCTAGCCTCTAAATTTGCAAACACAAATTATTTGGGTAAACACTTCTGGCAGTTTTTATGAAAAAGCAGTGTTTGAGGATATGATCTGATGCACATAATTTTAGAGACCATGCTGAAAGAAGGTAAAGTATTGTCACTCTCTCTCTCTCTCTCTCTCTCACGCACACACACACACACACACAATCCTTGCAAACCTGAAGGTTTAGTCATATCCACAAAGTTTTTTATATGAGACATGAAAAAAGAGGATAGAATTTAGAAATAGTTTATTGTACAATTCAGATGATATTGAACTTCACTTACAAAAATGAAGGCAGATGGCATCTAATACTAACCAAGAGATCTACAGGGATCAAATAAGTAAGAGGGGATCTTCTCTTTCTCTCAAGCCCTTGAATGGAGAACTCAAGGGAATACTCTTCCATGGTCTGACTAGCCAAAGTACTATTCATGTTTTTAAATGCATTAAATCGAACATCACCTTAATATAGCCACCATGCTTCTTACTAAATTCTAGTAATAAAATCACCATAAAATGGAATTTTCTAATCTGCATTTAATTTAATTGTGATTTTCTTTTATTTGTGTGATTTAAAAAAAAAAAAAAAAAACTTTTCTAAAGCTCTGTGAGGGTCTGCCCAAAGTATAAGTACCTGATTGATTGACAGGTTATTTTACAACTAGTACTTATTATTCTCTTCTATTAAGAGCTGAGTGGCTTTTAAAGTAAAAACAATAGGGTGGGAAAAAAGGTCTTTGATTCACTTATTTCAATGGAAAATTGGAAAGAAAAAAGTTAGAAAGTCAGTGATTTTGACAGTACATGCATTTCTTGCATCACATATTAATTGACAGACATAAATTATAACAAGTGGACTTATAATGTAAAAGGGAAAAGGGAAGAACATATTGAGAAATTTCAAAAGTAACATGCAGTCGGTAATAATTGATCTTTCCTTAGTTTGTATGTATTTAAATATAAAACTAAAATAAAAGGTATGTGGGAATTTTGACTCCAGTGCACATATTATGAGACTGTGGAAATTATGTAAAAGACGAACACTGCTTTTTCCTTTAAAGTCCCTATAATTGTTTTTGTTTAAAAGAGGATTGGATATTTTTTTAATTTAAAAAAAAATGACTTTTCTAAATTTTGTTGAAATCTTTCATCATATAATTACATTTTATATAGATTTCTTAGATGACTTCCTATTTTATTTACCTATAGTTGAGATTTGAAAAAAAGAAAAAGCCATTGATGAGACCCTTCTCACCCAAGTGACTAGTAATTCTTCCTTCTTTATTCTGTTCTCATTGGCTTAACTTTAAACAAGTGCATCTAAACACTATTACATAGTATCTGGGATATAAACTCTGTATAACTTTTGTTTAAAATAGACATAGTTTAGCAAGTTTGAACAGGAAAGTCACCCACTAAATATACATTTCAAAATTCAGTACTTTGGAAACTAAATTTAATTACCTGGTATGAACAGCAACTAAGCCTGTCCACACTGCCAGCCTGAGAAAAACATCATAGGTTGAGTGGCTTATAAAAAAGTAGAAATTCATTTCTCACAATTCTGGATGCAAGGAAGTTGAAGATCAGGGTTCAGGCAGAGTTGGTGAGGACCAGCTTTCTAGATGGCTGTCTTTTCTCTGTAACCTCACATAATAGAAAGAGGGAGAGATCTGTCTTGGGCACTAATTCATTTCAGGAGGGCTCTGCCATTATGGCATATTTGTCTCCCAACAACCCCACTTCCCAGTGCCATTAAATTAGATGCTAGATTTCAACATATGAATCTGGGGGAAGCACAAACATTCAGACCTTAGCTGTAACTTAGAACTAAACAATCAGATAATCTGGGCCATTGGTTTGCGATTCTTCATGTTTTCAAATATATCCACCACCAGAAGTATGTTGCCTAGCAATATATGAAACACCAGAAAGTTAAATAAATTATCCTACTATTAACAGATTGTTTGTATTTGATGGCTGTGAATCCCCAAATGGCAACTACTTCAAGAAGGCTTTTCAGGATGGCAAGGTCTATTTTCTCTCAGGAATGATTTTTTCTTTATAATGTATTCATGGCTAGAAAAATATTTAATACAGTTGCTGCTCCTTATGCATTAGTCCTTGTAAATGGATTTTAAGAAATTTCTTAGGACAAGCAAGAGAGCTAGTCATAACAAGCTGGGTGTAAATTTCGTATTACCACGCAGAGCAAACTCTGCTCACATGTGAAAATGTCCATGAGCAAATTGAGCCGATAGGCAAGGATAGGACATCAATAAGTACAGCCCAATATTATTTATTTTTTAGTGTTGTTCAAACAGTTACTTTTAAGCTCATGCTGGGAGTGTCTTTAAAATGCTTTTTTGGGACTTGTGATTAAATTTAGCCTGGAGAGACTGATTTAGAACTCCAGATTTAGGCGATACTGCTGAGCTCTTGAAATTGACTGAGGGAAGTTGTTGAATGTCTGCCCTAGAAACTGAAGCCTGTTACATAAAGAGAGGCCACAGTGCTTAGGCAGCATGGCAGGAGACAAAGCCAGAGTCCACACGTGAGTTCAGCACGTGGGGAAGCAGGGGACGGAGTACACTGTGCATCTGAAGCAAAACCAGGGTGGCGAATTAAAAGGAGCGACAACTAAACACAACTGGGTGCTAAAGTCACATTAGTCTGTTAGCAAGTAGGGGTTGGGGAACGTAACTCATCTTGGGAAATAGATTTTTAAAAGTTGATTCAATGCTTGATTTTTAAACAATAGAACACATTCAAAGAGAGCAAGTCCTGATTGCTCCCCTGGCTGGCCACCCTTCCTTTCTCAGTGTCTGTCTGCCACCTACACCTTTTTGGGCATTTGTCTATTTCAGATCCTAGTCACTTTGCAACGCAAAGTGGTTTGCGGTTCTCTGCACATGCATGCTTGCTTTTGATGCTTCCCACTCAGCTATGCTTATCCACCCTTTTCCTTCTAAAACATTGTGCCTACAAATATTCTTGTTCACCTTCCTTTATCAAGAGCTTCAATTAGCCCTTGCTCTGTGATGGTCACTTCATTATGTGTTGATGTCATTGGTTTGAAAAATCACCCTATAAGAATTGGCTGGAGTGGGCACACATTCAGTTGTTAGGAGATTTTTTTTCTCCAAGAATTTGCACGCAATTCCAAGATATTTTTTTGAAGCATTATACTTCTCCCTTTCTTGATTTTGTATATGGAGGAAGAAATGAATGAAAAGAGAGTTAAATAAAAGGTGATACGTAGAACCATCACTCATTAGTGGTGGTACAAATACTTTGTAAAAGAATACCACCACTTTGGAAAATTGTTCAACATTTTTTAATAAAGATAAATTTATACCTATTCTATGAAACAGAAGCTCCATTCTTGGGTGTATATCCTGAAGTAATGAGTGCTTATGTCCACAAAAGGAAGATTTCTACGAGGATATTTATAGAATCTTCACTCTTCATAGGCAAAATACCGGCAACAACTTAAATTTCCACTGATAAGACAATGAACAGATACACAGATGACAGATACACACATCAGTATGGATAAATCTCAAACTATATTTACTGAGAAAAGCCAACCATAAATGAATACAGAATGTGTATTTCCATTTGTATGAAGTTTAAGAATGGGAAAAACTAATCAATGGTGATGGCAATCAGAATAAAGCCCATTCTTAGAGAGAATTGTTATCTGGAAACAGATATGAAAGAATCTTCTTATGTGTAGAAATACACCAGCCTTGCTTTATCTGAATAATGGGTTCAGGAGTGTAAACATTTGTGAAAAATTTTCCAGCTCTATACTTATGATTTATGCATTGTATGAAAAGTAGGCCTTATTTTAAAAGAAGAATGAAAGAATAAAAGATGATATCATGAAAGAACACAGATTTGAAAATAAGAGATAACTGAATTTAGAATCATAGCTCACATTTAATAAGTGTATGATTTGGGAAAAATTAATATCTTCCATCTTCAGTTTTCTCGTCTGTGAAATGTGGAAATACCACCTACCTCAGAGGGTTCTTAACCAGATGAAATTATTTAATGGTAGTAAATGAATAAATATTAATTTCTTTCATGTCCCCTTTGTTTCTATCTTGATTAATTATTATGAGTGGCATGATTCCTAGATAACATTTTTCCTACTCTATTACAAAGTCACATTGTATAGACAGGAAAGTTGAGGATCATTCCACTAAAAGACTTCCAATTCCAGACTCTGATAAATTAGGCCCTAAAGAAATCTATTTAGATTTTCTTCAAACAACATCTCCCAATCTCACTATATCAAAAAATGTCCCCCCACACATGTATTATTGGGTGGAAGGAAGAACTATTATCCCAACGCTGGGTTTTGTTTAATTAATTTAAAAATTAATTTTTTTAAATTTTGGCCCTATTAGTGTATATGTGAATGGATAATACTCTTAAGTAAATTATTCTTAAATGTGAGTTAAGAGAATATCAGAATCATCACCTGGTGAGTTTTGTGAAAATACACCTAGGTACTAATCAGATTCCTCTTCAGAGAAACAGAATATTTATAGCAATATAATCTGTATGAACTAAAAAATCTTGTTCTTGGCTCCTGCCCCAAATTCTGTGCTTTCTAGAATATATTATCCATGATTTCAATGTGCACCCTCAACTCAGGTGAGAACCATTGGTTTAAATAAATGCATCTCAATTCTGATTGCACATTAATATTACTTAGGCTAAAAACCACCAATTCCCAATGTCCACTGCTAAAGACTGATTTAATTGGTCTGAGGTTAGATTTGGGCATCAGCATGTTTTAAAGCTTCCCAGATGATTCACATCAGCATCAGTTAAAAACCACTGGTCTCAGGAAAAGAACAGCTAGTGTTTGCTTGACCCTATGGCCAGACTGCCCATTATTTTGAGGGTAGGTATTAGTCAAAGAATGTCTGTGCTAAAATTCCTTACATAGGGGCCCCATCTCTGTATGGAGTACCAGTGAACATCAAAGTGGTATTTTAGAAAGTAGAGGACAGTGAATTGGTTGAGAACTGCTGCTCCAAGTCATTAAGATAATATGAGGATCTGAGCAGTTTGCACACTGCCCTCCATCCACAGTCAGCCAGAGCTTTAATGCTAGTATTACATACAATCAATTTGTAGACATCTGGGTGTAGGAAAATCTCTAAAAGGCTTTTTTCATTGTCTTTAAAATAATCATTTTATAATTTAACTTCATTTGAACAATTTTTAAGTAAGTGCAGTTATTGGAGAACTAGTTTTTCCCAAGTCACCTAATTCATGAAAGTAAAGGTCAGAAGAAGGCTTTTAAAAATAAGTATTATTCATCTTTCTGAGAAAGAGTCTACCATTAACAAAGGTGTTTTTAAAGCTTCTATCATCTAATGTCTTTAAGAATTTATTTCAGTATTCATTGTAGATCAAAACTTGTATTCAATTAAATGCTTCAAATTTACAAGTAGTAAATGATTTTTAAAAATTAGGCATCCCTTATCAAAAGTGTCACTTTTTTGAGAGCATATTTCTTGTTTATTTGGCAATATTTGTGTAAGTATTCCATTTTTTTACCATTTGGAAACAAAGAGACTTCTGGGTATAAGCAGGAGGTTTTGTGAAGAAAGGAACTATCTATTTACTTAAAATGTACTGATAATATCTAATGGGGCAGAGAAGGCTTGAATAAGTCTCCTGGGAGATGAATTAATGTGATTTTATTAAAATAGCCTTCCAAATTGTGTGAGCATGAGCACACTGGAAATATAGGCATTGGGACACTTGGCAAAGGAGAGGTTTTATCTTTCTCTGGTTTAATCAGATTTATTTAAACACACACACTCACACCCTCCTTTAATTGTTAGATGATAGATAATAGCTGTTTACTGAGGTATGTAATACAGGTTTTTTTTTTCTTAGTAATGGTAAATGTAATTTGGAATAGTAAATTCTTTTATCAATGGAAGGCATTATAATATTGGTATTGATAGAACTGTTACAGACTTTACCTCAATAACGTAAACAGCGCCGGTCACTAAGCCTTTGCAAGTTTAGTTGCTCTTCAGGGGAACAGTGTGGAGCAATTATAGGAATGATACCGGATCTCAACAATTAAGTTATGAGAAAGGATAGGAAAGTTGAGCACATTCTCAGTGGAAAAGAAAAGACTTCATATAACCCAATTGAAGTTTGAAAAATTATAAGGCAGATTGATAAAATTGATCCAAGCAAACTCTTTATGCTTTAGGACCAGAGGAGTGAGTAGATATGATCTGAAAATTAGAAAGTTGGGAACAAGGAAAAAAACGAAGGTAAAATTCTTTTACACAAAAGATAATGGAATACATTACTGTAAAGGGCCCCTGAAGCAAGGAGCATCATCGAATACAGGAGGGAACGAAATGAATTTCTAAATGAAAGGGGAAGAGAGAGAAGAACAGGGAGAAAATAGGCTAATGGAAATAGGGGAAACTTTCAAAAGCATGTGTGACGAGCACAGAAACCTTTCATTGGGGTCTCTTTACCTCTTTGTGATCGTGCCGTTAAATGGCTTTTGGCATAGCCTGTAATCTGAAATAATGTCATAACGGATGCTCCACGCTGTCACATTTAACCCAGTGCCACATGGCATTTAACATTCTTCTATCTTCAGGGATGTCTAAATACGGATCCATGCGATATAATTCTATTCTGAAAACAGGTGACTTGAAAACACTGCCCACCTTTGTGACCAATAAAGTTCTATTTTTCTGTGGATGTTGCATATTCAAATAATTTTTCCTTAGACTGTTGCTTTAAAAATAAATCAAGAATTGCCCATAAGCACCTATAATCTAGTGCATGTCTTAATAATAGATGAGATGACTTTCAATAGGACATGCAGAAAATATGAAGGCATATTAACCATTTGCAAACTATTTATAATGGAACTGACTGCCTCTCCTTGAACCCATTGTCTTCTGTTACATTTGAAAAGAGTCCCTGCCTTCTTAGCTGGAAGCATGAATCTTTTTTTAGGAAACAGTGCTGAGGCTAAATTCAGGATTTCAAGTGATGGATGATTTGAAACATTAATATGTAAGGTATTGCTATCTAATTATTCAGCAGTTACTTCTGTGACTTAGATAGGGAACAGGCTACCTTTGGGAGAGAGTAGTCTGCTTTTAAGCCATGCTAACTGAAGTATTATTACTAGAAGTTAAATAGTACATGTAACTGCTAACTCTTTCCCAAGAGGTATACACACATAGCTTCCTGGCCTAAAATATAAGCTACTTAATATAGGCATAATCATTGAATAATTAGAAAATATCCACCTTGCTTCAAATATACAAGAAAGAGAGGATTTTTAAAATTTAGGTTTAATCATGTATTTAAGAATTCCTCGTACAGGTGTAGTCTTTTCCAGACCCTTGGAAAGAATCAGAAGACCAACTGCAAACACCAGAGGGACACAAAGCAGGACATTGGTTTATTAATAACTAACTCAGAACTTTTTCTATCTGCTCAGTCATAAGGGGACATTTCCAGATGAAAATATTCATCAGGAACACCTCAAGACCCTTATCTGAGTTTGTTTGCCTGATGTCCGACTTTGAGTTTGCGTCAGACATGGGACTGACCACTGTTCACAGGCAAGATTAGTGTAAAGTAAATCAATTATAGATCAGAGTTGCCAAAATGTCCAAAGATGATTATAGTGTTATGAAATAGGGTCTGAAGTACCGTAATGAGCCTACCTGGAGAGGTAGAAACAGGTAAATACAGGAGTCAGGCCCCATCCGGTGTCTAGGTATGGGTGTGGATTCTCAAACTGTGAAAGAGTTTTTACAGAGAACTGACACAGAGAAGAAACCCAGTCTAACATTCAGATCGTCAGTTCAGGGCAGGGTTGACAAAGTCCTGAGGCGAGTGTCCCCATTTCCCAACTCTCTCCTCCCCTAAGCCAAGCCAAAGAAAGATATGCTAAACAATCAAGGCATACTTTTCCCCAGAATTAACAATTTTTCTTAAAACTGCCCTCCAAAGAGATCCCCACAATCCATCGGGTTTTTGAGCTGAGATGAAACCTATATAAAAATCCTGGCACAAATGTAAATTCAGAACTGGACTGGAGAAAAAATGTGTATGGAAAGTATTATGGAAACTTTGAGCAATAGAATATGCTGCTTTCCTACACATGTGTCTTTTCCTTCTAATCCACTTCTTAAGAGATCATGAAGGATGGAAAAGGGAAGATTGTCAGGGTCCACGAGAACCAAAAGTTAGTTAGGATATATTTGTTTTGTGGAGACGTAATCTTAGAATGGATTTTATTGCCAGGCACGGTGGCTCACAGCTGTAATCCTAGCACTCCGAGGCCGGTGGATTGCCTGAGCTCACAGGTTCAAGACCAGCCTGAGCAAGAGAAAGACTTCCATCTCTAAAAATAGCCAGGTGTTGCAGCAGGCACCTGTAGTCCCAGCTACTCAGGAGGCTGTGGCAAGAGAATCGCTTAAGCCCAGGAGTTTGAGGTTACTGTGAGCTATGACACACAGCACTCTACCCTCTATGGAGGGCAAAAAGTGAAACTGTCTCCAAAAAAAAAAAAAATGGATTTTATTTTTCTAATTGGCACTTTTTCATTTTATTCTCCCAAAAGTTGGTTATAAATTGATTGGCAGGTAGGTAGCAGAGTAGACGAATGGGTGCCTAAGAAGATAATAACACTGATTCATTTGGTTGGCAAAGCTTTGAGACATTTTATCTTGCAAGCTGATTATGTGTTATAGAAATGCATGCACAATACCATAGAGGAACATTGGTCCTGTGTTTAAATTTGGGGGGCACAAGATTTACATGTATGGTTAAAGTACTGCAGGCTAGTATTTATGGATGCTGAGATTCATTTTCAACATGCAGTCTCCCTTGGGAGGTTCATATTCTTCCAATCAGCATGGAAGTGTCCATCAAAACTAACACTATAAATTTTTATTTAACTTGCCACTGCAACTGTTTCAGGGCTTCCTTTAAAGAGCTCTAGACAGATTAGCAATCTTCCTGTAAAAATGACCTCTGTCATTTTCCCTAGTGCGGGCTAGTTATTTCAATGCAATTGAATTCAGAGGAGGAGAAGGGTTCCCCTCTCACTCTCACTCTCCCTTTCAGACAATTTTAGAACCATTTGTTTAGGCTTAGAGCTCATGCCTATTTCAAGAGAGAACTGATATTTACTTTAGAATGCAACATGCATTGCAATTTATAGCTTATTTCTAATTAAACAAGAGCAAAATAGTTTCCAAAAGAGAAAATTATAATTTTTTTCACAAATTGCTTCCATCATTTTTGAACCCTGCACAGCATTTCTAGTAGATGTGTGCCCTTAGCTCATCTTTTGCATGCTAACAATTTAATCTGAATACCAATATAGACACAAAATAAATGATTGTTTCCTGCCAGAGGTATCTGCAGAAGAAATCTTGGAGTGAAACATTGTCTTTGCAGCTCATTGTGTCTCTAATTAGAGTAGAAGGAGGCAGAAGCTTGCTGGTGTCAGTCTGTGTTTAGCATGCCCTGGAGCCTCAAACTCCTGTGGGTATCAAAGTGCACTAATTAAATGAGGGGTCCACAATACGGCACTAAACATCAGAGTGCGAGAAAGAGTCCAGTGTCCTCAGTGCCTTTGAGAATCCGTGGCCCACGCTAATTACCCATTGTTGAATTGACTTTCCATTCTGTGAGGAATGAATGGTTTGACTCTCCCTCCTCCCTCCACCTCCTCCCCCTTTCTATTTTACCATCTTTGCTTTGGCCGCCTAATTAATCTTATGGAAATCTCCCGAAGCCAGATTCCAGCAAGGTTGCCCCGATGTTTATAATTTGATTTGTGATGATAAAAGTGAAGGCACCCGGTGATGGAACAGTGTCATTTTCAACACTCTCGAGAATCCAAGAGGCTATCAATCTTTCCCACGTGCATGGCAAACTGATATCCTAGAAAATTAACTTCAATTAATAACAGAAATCCCCAGACACACCGGAAAGTGGAGCTGCTTTGAAAGGGAACCTTCAAAGATGTCTGGACCGTCTTTCATATGCAGACCGTTTTCTATAAGAGATCTTCAGTGAGGAAATGCTGGATATGTGTGTGTGCATGGGTGTGTGTGTGTGTGTGTGTGTGTGTGTTGTTGTTGTTGTTGTTTCCCCCTAATACTAAATTTCGGAGAGGCACGGTATCATTCAAATCTACTGGAGGAAGAATTTAACCTTATTTTTTACTTTAACGTCAAATGTAACTGTCTTTAAGTTATTTGGTGTCTTTTTGTTTTGGTTTGATGAGCTATGCACCATTAAATATCATTTGAAAAGTTTTTCCTCATCCATAAGGATGTTACGTGGGTAATCAGCCTCTCAAATTCAATAAAAAGGAATAGATGTATGTACAAATATATGTAACCAGATAAAAATCACTGCAATTTATGATAGAGAAGTGTTTAATAAAACAGTTTCAGAATATTAACAGTTAGATTGAATGAGGAATAAAAAGCTTTTTTCCATGTAATTTAATATCAAATATTACTCAATTTAACACAAGTCTACTCATTGTATGTCTAATTATATGCTTAAATTGTGGATTATGGTTTTCTTAATTCTTTTTTTCACAAAAGAAGGTAATTATTCTTGGGCAGCACAATTTCAGTTTATTGATTAAAAATTTAAAATATTTATATTTTATCACAACTAGAACGAACACACCACCAAGAATAATCCCATAAAGAAATGATTAATTCTGTCTATATTTTGCCTCCCTTAATTCCATCTCCTACTTTCTCTGCTTCTGTTTCTGCTTCTTTTATTTCTTTTTTGTTCCTTTTAAAAAGTCTTTAAGTTATTAGAACATAATTTCTCAATATATTTAAAAAACTTTTCCACAATTCATAATGAACACTTTTTTTTTTTTTAGTATGTGAATATATCTTTATGATAATTTGCCTCAAAAAAATCTAAGGTGAAAATGAAGGGGGACTGGCCATGGGTAGATAAATTTTAGGAGGTTATCATAACTAGAGATGTAAACATGAAAATTACACTGTTCTATTTTGGATGTTGAAATGTTCTTTTAAAAATTATTTATTTTTATGGGGACATCATAGTTGTGTATCTTTTCAGGTATATATGTTGTTTTGGTAGAGGTGCACGATGTGAATTAGTCAAATCAGGGTAATTGGGGTATCCAACACCTCAGGCTGTTCTTGTAATAAGAACATTCCACTTTCAGTCTTTCAACTGTTGTAAAGTATACCCTAACTTATTGTTAATTTAGTCACCTTGTGGTCCTATCAACTATTGCTCACTATGTCTAAATATCTAACTGTATTTTTGTACCCGTTAACCACCCCCACTTTATTTCCCCGTCTTCCTCCTATCCCCTCCTTGACTATGATAAACATCATTTTATTCTCTGTCTCCATTAGATCAACTGTTTTTAATATTTAATTCTCACATATGAGTGAGAACAGTGAGGTGGGTCTTTCTGAGCTTTTTTTAACATAATGTTCACTAGTTCAATACATGCTATTGCAAATGGTAAGATTTCATTCTTTTTTGTGGCTATCTAATATTTCATTATATACCTACACTACAATTTCTTTATCCATTTATCCATTGATGGACACTTAGGTTGATTCCCTATCTTGTCTATTGTAAATAGTGCTTCAGTAAACATGGGAGTTCAGATATCCTTTCAATATACTGAATTTTCAGTCTTTAGATATATACCTAGCAATGAGATTTCTGTGTAGTTTTATTTTAATTTTTTGAGGAACCTTTATACTGTCTCCATAGTGGTTACAATAATTGACATTCCCACCAACAGTGTACAAGGGTCCCCTTTTCTCTCCATCCTTACCAATATTCATTATTGTCTAATTTTTTTGTTAAATGTCATTTTAACTTTGGTAAAATGATATCTCACTTGAATTTTTCTGAACACTAATGATGTTGGGCATTTTCTTATATACCTGTTGGTCATTTGTACGTATTCTTTTGAGAAATATCTATTCAGACCCTTTACCCATTTTTAAATTGAATTATTTGATTTTATTCCTTTTGAGTTGTCAAAGCTTCGTACATACTGTAGTTATTGATCCCTTGCCACACAAGTAGTTTGCAAATATTTTCTCCCATTTTGTGGATCACGTCTTCAGCTTCCTGAATATTTCTTTTGCTGTACAGAAACTTTTCAGCTTGATGTGATCTTCTTTGTCCAATTTGGTTTGGGTTTTCTTTTTTTGAGGGTATTATTCAAGAAGTCTTTGCCCAAACCATTTTCATGAATGATTTCTCCAATGTTATCTTTTAGATATTTTGTAGTTTCAGGTCTTGAATTTTTTAATACATTTGATTTGATTTTAATATGTGAAAGTGATAAGGTTTTGTTTCACTCTTCTATATATGGTTACCTAGTTTTCCCAGCACCATTTATTGAAAAGATTGTCCTTTCCCGAGTGTATGTTTTTGGTACCTTTGTCAAAGATGAGTTCACTATAGATATGTTTCTGGGTCCTCCATTCTGTTCCCTTGGTCTCTCTGTCTGTTTTTATGCCACTACCATGTTGTTTTGGTTACTATAGATCTGCAGTATAATTTGAAGCCAGATAATGTGATTCCTCTTCTTTTGTTCTTTTTGCTCAGATGGCTTTAGCTATTCTGGGTCTTCTGTGGTTACGTCAAAATTTTAATTATTTTTTCTGTTCTGTAAAGAATGCCATTGGTATTTTGATGGAGAGTACACTAAATCTATAGAATGCTTTCAGTAGCATGGCCATTTTAACAGTATTGATTCTTCCAGTCATCAATAGTATTGATTCTTCCAGTCATCAAGGAGCATGGGATACCTTTCTATCTTTCTGTGTCCTCTTCAAATTCTTTCATAATGTTTTATAGTTTTCATTTTAGAGATATTTCACTTTGGTTAAATTTATTCTTTGGTATTTAATTTTACTCGTAGTTATTATAAATGAGGTTACCTGTTGGAAATTAACAGTGTGAAAAAGAAAACATTAACAAGGAAAATTTTAAAGTTTTCTAAACAAATAACAATGAAAACATGAACCTTTTAAACCCATGTGATACAGCAAAAGCATAAGAGGAATGTTTATGTCAATTACACCAAAAATAAAATTAAAACTTCAAATAAACAACTTAAAGATGAATCTCAAACACTAAAAGAATAAGAGTAAACCAAACCCAAATTAGTAGAAGAAAAGAAATCATAAAGATCAGAGCCCCCCCAAAAAAATTTAAAACAAAAAATTTAAAAGTTTAATGAAATAAAAAGTTGGATTTTTTAAAAAGGTAAACAAAATAGACACACATCTTTATCCAAACTAAGGAAAACAGAGAAAACTCACCAAAAAAAAAAAAAAATCAGAGATGAAAAAGGAGACGTTATAACAGATACTGCAGAAATCCAAGGGCTCCATAGAGACCACTATGAACAACTTTATGCCGATAGATTGGAAAATCTAGAAGAAATTGATAAATTCCTAGGCACATATAACCTACTAAGATTGAATAAGGGAAAAATCCAAAATATAATTAACCAATAACAAGAAATAAGATAGAAGCAGCACTAAAAATTCTCCCATCAAAGAAAAGCCCAGGACCTGATGGCTTCACTTCAAAATTCTACTATGCATTCAATGAATAGTAACAATTCTACTTAAATTATTCCAAATAATAGAGAAGAAAGGGATACTCCCAAACTCGTTCTGAGAGGCAAAGATACAACAAAAAACAAAAGCTATAGGCTAATCTCTTTGACATACATATATGCAAAAATACTCAAGAAAAAAATGCTAGCAAACTAAGTTCAAAAACGCGTTAAAATATTACTTATCTTAATCAAGTGGTATTCATCCACGGATGTAAGGATGGTTGAACACACGCAAATCAGTCAGTGTGATACATCATATCAACAGAACAAAAGACAAAAACCATGTGATCAGCAATGCTGAAAAAGCATTTTATAAAATTCTACATCTCTTTATGATAAAACATCCTCTCAAAAGCTGGGTACAGAAGGAACTTAACATGATAAAAGCCATACATATATGAAGGCCCATAGCTAGTATTATACTGAATGGGGGGAAATTGAAAGCCTCTAAGATCTGCAACAAAACAAGGATGCTCATTACTGAACATACTGGAAATTCTGGAAATTCTAGTAGAGAAATCAGACAAGAGAAAGAAATAAAGGGCATCCACATTGGAAGGAAAGAAATCAAATTATCTTTGTTTGGAGATAATATAATAGTATGTCTAGGGAAAAGTAAAGAATCTACCCCTAAACCAACAAAAAAGTTGCAAGATACAAAATCAAAAATAAACAATCTGAAAAAGTAATCAAAAGGTAATGCCATTTACAATAGCTACAAATAAAAGAATATGTCGACACTTTAACTCACGAATTCATGGGAAGCTGCAGGATGGCAAAGCTTGTTCAAAAGGACATGAGGAACAGTGCTGGTTGGTAGACAGCCATTGAAACAAGGAATGGTGAAATAAGAGTATAAAATTAGGAAATGGATTAATCCTATAAATCAATGGACATATAAATTTTAGAGTTATCTTTTCTGTCAGACATAAAAGAAAATTATACCTGCTATCCTGAAAATTAACTTGGAAGTGTTCAGAGTTGCAAAATACCTGAGTTGTAGTTAATTGTGAATTCTAGAATTCTAAATAAAAACAAAGTCACATTCTCAGAGAGAAGCAGATGACCCTGAACCTCTGGGGTCTTTGTTAGATAATTCTCTACATTCCATTAAAAAAAATATTTTTCTATTTTATTTCCCAAGTTTTGTGCAATTCTCTTTAAGAAGATGAATGCACTGACTGTTTTTACAATTAATATGGATGACCAAGTTTAGTGCTGTTCTTACACATCAAAAACTGGAGGATGAGGGAACTCTAAATTGCACCAAATGCTCTCAGAGCCAAAGTTAAGCAGCTAGATTCAGTAAGTTTTCAGATTTTCAATATCTTGATAGAATTTCTACCACATGATTGAATTTGTTTGGTACCATTTCTTGTTTTTATATATATATATATTATATATATATAGTATATACTATATACTATGTATACTATATATACTATATATACTATATATATATAGTAATTGTATGCTACATTTTGATTGGCTGAAATGTTATATTTACCCTTGATAGGTGGACTGCTTGTTCAGAAAAGAAGGATTCTGATCATTTAAAATCCCAGATATCAAAGTTGGCAAATTTTGTGTTACCATGTAAGTTTTCACTTGAATATAATTTTAATGTTTTTGAGATCAGTACCAAGTAATCAAATATTTTTGAAAAGGAAAGCAGTAGTATCAACAGTAATGTATTTAATTCCATATGTTAATTTTATGTTCCTTAATTCATAGGTGAATGCTGAGTTAGATGTCAGAATTGATCATTTTTTATATCTTTTCATAAAAAACTATAAGAAGTTCTTTAGTTGACCTATACTTAAGTTGTTGGTGGCAATTATAAATAACATCAGCAGCAATGATTTTTCAGAAATGACTTAAGATAAATCTTAACTTCTTAAAAATTCAAGTAATTATTTACAAATATTGTTTCATCTAGACAAACACATTCTTTCCAGCACATCTTTAATTTAAATAATTTAATTACAAAACACTGTTTAATCTGTTGGCATATGAAATACTAATAATTACAAACAGGATGTTTTTCCTTAAAATTTTCTTACTAAGATTAGTTTTAACAAAATATAAATGACCATAACCAGAAATAAAACAGAAATTTCATGCAGATTTATGAATACTATTAAGTAGAATATGCAAAATTTGTCCATGGACAGCCTTATAGAGAAAGATACAATGAAACATTGGTGTTTATATATGTATTGTTATGACTAATACAGCCTTACCTGACTGAGCAAGGGTATTGTGAAAATCTAATTTAAATTATCAAATGATTACATAAAACATCAAGAATGTGAGAAACAGAATTGAAGTGTTAAAAGAAATGTTTATTCTGAGTCCTATTACGTCATGCAATGCGGCTATCACAAGCTAAAAAAAAAAGTCTGCCCCTGTACAGTGTCCTGTATCAAAGCATATGTTTACAGAGCTATGCCTTAAGTTGCCAAGGGTTCAAAAAAATGTTTGGAGTTAAGATACTCCCCCAAAGCCAATTAAAGATAAGATATTTTCATCAAATTATTAGAAAAACCCATTTATTTAGTTTTGCAGAACTATGTAAAAATCCTAGTGTTCTGGGTAGGGTTGTATTATTTTACGTATCTCCCAGTTAAGACTAAAAGGATCATTTCCAGATCCAATGGGTTTCCCATCTTGCCAGCACTGGACTACCTCCACAGAGCATTATTAGTTCTCATCTTCGAAATTGTTTAACACATTTCATGTTAAATAAAAAGGAACTGTATGATGTAATAAATGTTTTATATTCAATAAGATAATCATCATATTTCGTACATTCATTCTTAGAGAGTGCCTGTTTCCATCCTTCAGAAATGACCTGCAAGTAGCCTAGCAATAATGTTAACTCTATATGGGCTTTATTCTTTGCTCAGTTAATCACACATTCAATTTACCTATCTTCCTGCCCATGTACATTATAATGCAAATCAATTCAAGTAGAGATGTGAGAGCTTAGGAAGCCTGGCCTGGCGAGCAAGCTTCCTTTATTTCTTGCCTTAGAGCTAGCCAAGCTCCGGAGATGAAGATGAGCTTAATTAGAATTATAGAAGGATTTAAAAGTCAGAAAAAAAAAATAGGAAACTATTCAAACTGAATATTCAATTCGCAGCAAAGAAGAAGAAAGCCTTAGCTCCCTGTGTCTAAACATCTCAAACCTCATAGGGTCAGAAGGCAGTCTTTAAGGGAAAGCAGCTCCTGGTAAGTGCTACAGCTCTTACCCAGGAAGAAAAGTACTAAACAAGTCCATGTTATTTAAAGAATTGCGATCAGACCAGTAAAAAGACAGCCCCTTCGACTCCTCTTGCAATTTCAGTCCTATTCCCTTCCCTCCCAATATTGTCCAGAGCTGTGATACACCATGCTACAGGTTCTGAAGCACCAGGAGACTCCTGAGGTACAAGCATAGTATCACCAAGTCAAAAGGTCTTAGAACAATCTAAAGAAAACAACTTCTAATCTGACAATGTCAAACTTTACCCCAATCTTGGAAAACAGTGAAGACTGAGAAATCCTACTATTTTGAGTTCTGAAGAATGGCTTATTGCATAATGAACCTCCTTCTCCATAAGGCTTAGATAAGACTCATGAGCCTCTTACCCTTGGTCTATATATGACAATGCCAGATTGATACAGAACCTCCAAATTCCAGTGTTTTCCTGCATAAATGATTAGCAAAACTGCTTATTCCTACTAAGCAATCAGAGCAAATACTTGTTAAACAGACTTTGGTTATGGTTCTCTCCTCTCGAGTCCTTGAATCTTGACCCACCTCATCCTGAGCCAGAGAACAGCTCTTCATGAGGACAGGTTGGCCTGGTGGAAGATGTTCTCTGATCTCTGAGCATGCCAGTCTCTCATTCCACTTTTCCATGCTTGCTTCTTTCTAGCCTGGCTTACCCCTCTCTCTCTAAAAAGCAAACAAACAAATAAATCTCTTTTTGTTCTACTCTTGAGAAGCTCACAGATCTAATGCAGGCGTTCTCTCTTTTGCAATAGTCCTTTCCCCTCCTTTTGAATAAAGTCTCTCCCCACTAAATCCGGATCTGTTTTTCATTTGAAAAATCTTTGTATCTACCCCGACTCAGAAATTAGATTTTCCTAGACTCCTAACAGTAACCCCCTAAAGGATCCTCAGTATCTCTATCTCCCAAGATAGCACATGTAACATTTCTCTGGCATAAACTGAAGTGGCCAACCCTGCTGTACAATGAATTTTATCAATGATTTGGCAGCGAGATTTTTCATTTTAAAATACTGTAGTCACATTTTCACAAAAGCAAAATCTACTGAATCCTATGTAGGACAGTCTTGAGAATTTTAGTAAAACAATAGAAAAATACTAAAATAAAGCATCCTAAAATGTCCCATGTAAGTGAAATAATTTTTTATGGTGGAAACCCATAACATGGGTATTATAGTTGTATCAAAGCAAAGAGGGCATGAAAGTGAAGTCCTGTTCCTTTATGCTGACGTCAACTTCTCAAGATCTTCCTCATCGAAGAAGCTGGAAGCTGGACTTGTCCAAGTAGCTAGTTTTTGATAACTGAGTTTGTAGCATAATAAACCAGTGGTTTTATTTATTTGTTTTGTTTGCACATGTGCACACACTTATGCAATCATTATCTCCTTCATATTAGGTTTAACTTACATCAGTTTTTTTTTTTCTGAAAATAGGAGTATAGTATCCAAGGCTCCATATAATTTTAATAGCACTGATAATTTTATTTATATAATATACTTACATCAATATTTACTTACCCTCTAAAAGACGTAATTTGGTCTAGGTTAAATTTCCGGCAGTGAACATACATAAGTTCACCAAAAAGACTGAATCTATACTATGAAGATATTAAAAAATAAGATAAATTTGAAACAACTGAAAATTAAGAGTTACACAAGTTAGATCCTGGCTCTTAGGCCCCCAACAGTGACCTTGACAATGAAAATGAGGTGAACTCACTCTAATAATAATTTATTGATAACAAAAATTTGATTTTGTTTAAGAAGGCACAGAATATACTTAGATATATATCTAATATATATATTATTATTTTAAGGCTAACAGGATTAAACTTTGGTGTTTTTCATGTGAAATGACCTTGAACAACAATTGCATGAAAGCATCTCACTTTTAAAGAAGTTTTAAGTTTGAAAGAAACATCACTAGAAGCTTTTATAACAACAGAAAGGGAGCTTGATGGGAGTAATGATCTCTTAAATTATAACACAATTTTTCAAAAGGCAGATAAAGCGTTACTTCTTGTAGAGGACAGTTTACCCCTTTAGATAGAGATAAATCTAAAAACAATTTTAAAACAATGTAAAGTGTTGAGGACGATGAACGGAATCTAGTGTAGTAGAAGCATAAGCCTTATTGTTAGATAATGTATGAGTTTCAAAATTTTTAAATTAATATATTTTGGAGACAGTTTACTACAGTATGTACAAGTGCAGGGTTCTTATGGTAGATTATCTGTATTAAATTCCATCATCACAGCCAACATCATAGTTCTATTATTTAAGCAAGTTATTTAAACCTCATGTTCTGATTTAAAAGTAGAAATAAATAGTACATATCTCAACATGTTACAAAATGTTTGTAAAATGTCCGGTGAAGTACCTGGCACATTCTACCTTTAGGAATTTAATCTATAAGAATATTCATAAATGTGCACAAAAAGGAATATTTATTGCAGTTTTGTTTTATACTAAGCAAACTCTGGAAACAATTTCAATGACTACCAATAGGGAATGATTAAATAAATTGTGGACCCGTACAATGCGACACTTTGCAGCTGTTAAAATAAATGAGATAGGTATTATTTATAAACACAGAAATATTTTAAAGATAAAAATGTAATTTAAGGAATGTTATTCTATTTGTGTAAAAGGAAAAATGTAAGTATGCACATGAAAGTGTACACATCAAACTGCTCACAGTGATTTTGGAGCAGTGAAATTAGCTTCTTAAAAATAGATATGTACTTCTATATTACTTGGGTACTTTGTAATGAGATGTATGTATATTTTGCTGGTTGGCTAAGCCCAGCCCGGGTCATCTAGAAAGCTGAGCATGAGATTAGGATTAAGCTTGTTAATGGGAAAACTCCCAAATTGTAAAAGAATTTAAAGAGGTATATTTTGAGCCAAATACATGTGATGATGGCCCTAGGAGCCACACCAAAGAAGTCGGTAAGCAATTGCTCTGAGGTGGTCAGGGTACAGGTAGGTTTTATACATTTTAGAGAGACAGGAATTGTAGGTAAACTGATAAATCAGTAAATGCAAATTATACTTGATTGGGCCTGAAAAGATAGGACATGATCATGCAGGGGGGCTTACAGGTTATAAGTGAGTTCAAAGATTCTTTGATTTGTATTTGGTTAAAGACATGAAGCTTCGTTTAAAGGCTTGGGATGTTTTAAGTTAAGACAAGAAAGTCTGTTAATCAGAGACAAGGCACAAAATACAACTCTAGTTGTATATTAAACAAATTGATGGCCTTCAAGCACTTTAACTTTTGCTCTGTATGGCCATAGTTTCTGTTAATAAATCAGTATTTTATGGTCCAAGGCTAATTTGACAGCTCTTCCCTTCATGGCCAGGAACTTAGTTTTAATATTTCTCTGGGGTCCCACTGGTGAAAAGGGGGTCCATCAAGTATGTTAGGGATCTTGGGATTTTATTTTTATTTCTCAAGGTGCTGGTTTACTTAAGGATGTGAGTTCAGAGTGGGAAGGGGAAGTTAGAAGTGATACAAACAGGTGTGACGCAGTAAGATCCGAGGCATCGTTGAGTTGGTGGCTGTTCTGCAGTGATTGGCAGAGAAATACAGGAAGCTGATGGGAAGATTCTTTCCTTGGCAAATGGGGCTTTCTGAAAAGGTTTGAAAAGGAAATACCCCAGTAGTCTGCAGGGGATGGAAAGGAGGGAGGAACTACGTGTCTTTTAAAACATTTCCCATTGCGAGGCTTCTGGTTTCACCTGAGACGTGTAATGAAAATGAAAATCATCATTCTCAATCTCACAACAAAGAAAAGCTGAACAAACTCAAAATCAACAGTCTTTCTTGGACCCAAGAGAAAGCAGGATGTGGGACAAACCATTGTACCAAAATGCCTCCAGGGTGATATGAGACCCATAATTTGCTTAGAAGCCTCCATATGCCTTAAACTGGTAGAAACAGTTAGCTAGAATTTGTGATGAATGGCTTCACCTCCAACATGGGCCAGCATAGCAGCTAGGAACCTCCTTCATAGGTGGTTTTCAGACTTTCACTGACTCTAAGCACCTCACTGGACTCCGGGAGGGAAGATCTGAGCAAATACTGAGGAAACTCCTCCCCATAAAACCCTGCAGGGAAGAGGGAGGTACGGATCTTGTGAAGTGTGTCAACACTCTTCTCTTCATTTACAGAACAAAAGCCTTAATCTGTAGGGAAAAGCTCACTGCCTGGGCGGCAGGGTGAGGCCATTATGCTAAGGAAAGTCAAACTCTGCCCATCTTTAGCCCTCCCTAACGTCCCTATTTCACCTAACAGGGATAGAACAGCCTAAAAAGAAGGAATGAAAACATTGGACATAGCTACTCCAGTTGAAGAAAGGGTAGGGCTGGGAGAAAAAAAGCCATATGTAGAAACACAGACCCCATGTATGGTCCCAAGACTAATATTTATATTAGAAAATTAGAAAATCCCCTCCCTCCCTACATCCTACCACCAAGCCTTTAAGATTTCAGTAATAACAATGGAGGACAATTGGAAGAACTGGGAGAGAATTCCCTGCACCCGCTACCCTGGGGTGTAGGACACCAAAGCCAGAAAAAGAGGCAGACAAAGTTACTGAAGGGATTTAACACCTCTGCAGTCCACAGTTCCAACACATATCAAATCCAGCCTCACCGTTGGCACAATTAACATAAATCTTCACATAAATCTTCTATTTACCTCAGTTTCTTCTCCTTTATGTAATATATTTGGCTTTCAACAAAATATGACAAGGTATGCTGAAAGGCAAGGAAGAAACACTGGCTAATGAGGCCAAACAATGACCAGAATTGATACCAGAATTTCTTCTTCAGTAGGTCCTTGGTCTTGGGGATTCAAAGAATGAACCCATGGACCACACATCAATAGTAAGACAGGATTTTATTAGAAAGGAATACAGAAGAAGTAAAAAGCACCAGAACTTCTGGAAAGGGGGAAAGAATTAACTGGGGAGTCTCTACATGGGTTCTTCATCAGGGGCATTAGGTCTTGAGAATTATACTTGGCCCGGACTTGGTAGGTGGAAAAACATCTTTTCAAAGTTAATGAGTGCATTAACAAATGAGTGAATATAGTTCCTCCTCCACTAGGGCAAGGTTATCAGGTCCTTACAGTTTTTGTCTCCCAGAAGGGATTAAGGTGTGTGCTTTCTACTCAGAACCACCCCCAAAACCATCTCAGGCTGCTTTGTTCATGATCTTTTTAGAGTCCAGAGGGTGTGTCCTGAAAAAGGCAATTTGTGCCTGGAAATGGAGGTCTGATTTCTGAGCTCATCTGGGCCTAGAGAATGGGTGGGCGGAGGCCCCTGTCCAGCCCTGAGTGGTGGAATCCTATATCAAAATCACACTCAGATATGACACAGATATTAGAAGAATCAGATAAGGAATAGAAAATAACTACAAGTGACACGGTAAAGTTTCCAAGGAAAAAACAGATGACACCAGAGACTGGTTGGATAGTAGCAATAAAGAGATGAAACCATAAGAAATACTTGGGAGTAAATGCCAGAAATCAAAAATAGAGTTGCAGAAATGAAGAATGTCTTTAATGGCCACTGCAGAGACTTCATATGAATAAAGGATCAATGAAGACAGCGCAATAGAAATTACCCAAAATAAAATGTCCAAAGAAAACAATACAACGAAAACAACCACTAAAACTGCAAGAGAACACAACCTCCAAAAACTGTGATGCAATATCACAAGCTGCTATTTAGTATAAATGAGATGTCAGAGGACAAAGATGAAAACACATATAGTGAGAATCAGACGAGTCTGTCAGGTGGGGATAGACAGGACGCAGCTGGTCTGGTCAGTGTAAGTCCCGCCTGATCTTCACTCCTCTCCCATTCTTACTGGTTTGTAAACTTAGCTCCTACCCTAAAGATGCCTACCTTGGGTAGTTTAGGTGGATTGATTTAGGAGATTAACTTTTGAATTGGAATGTTATTTTGGATCATGAGTTGTACTAATTATTGTTTACTATGGATCATGAGTTTGGTCTATTATTGTTTAAAATAGGGTTCACATGGTCTTCACTTTGAACTCACATGTATAAAACTGTAATTTTGAAAATGGAAGAACAGAACAGTCCCGGAGAAGCTACCCACTATTCTCCAGAATCTCAGTCTTCTGACAAAGTTTGGTGGACCTATCCTTGTATCTGCAAATCGGATGCCAGTGACAGGCAGCTGAACCCTCTTCATCCCGTAACAAAGACAGCAAAGCAGAAGAAACATATGGCTGATGTTTTCCATTGCAAGGGAACCTAACTTAGCCTAACTTAATGGTTTTATCATCCTGCATCTTACACTTAGAAACCTAGCTGTCCTATTCTGTGTTCCTGAGGGGCAACCCAGGCCAGATAAGTGGATGTAGTCAGGAAAATCCGAGTAGGTCATTGAGGTTGGTATCTCCAAACACTTGTATAGCTACGTTGTTTAAACCTTGATTAAACCTACATCTATCAGGTGTACGTTTCTTATTACCATGGACTTGAGTGAGATGTTACTCCCTTTGCAAGTTTACAAGTTAGCCTGCCACTGTTTCCCGAGGACTGACAGGAGACGCAGACTTCTGAATCACAGAAAAAAAAGACTTTATTACTCAAGGCGTGGCCAGGGGCAAGGCATCCTCACCAGGTTTACACGGGTTTTCCTTACCTCCCAGATAATCACACAGCGGCAACGTGAAGGCCCTCAAGTGGATGCTGTGAGTGCATAGCACTTGTGTTACACTGGGGCACCATGAGGTTCAAGATTTACAGCCTTTTTTAAAAATCTAAATAAACACGCACTAGACCTTTACCCAGAGGAAGGCGCAATCTTTATTATATGGAACAGGAAACGAATATGCCCTTTGCTCTGATAGCCACTATTCCTGTTCTTCCAAGGTATACATTACACAAATATCCTTCAAACCTATTCTCTAAAAAAGGTTGATTGTCTCCCACGTGCGTGAAAGAGATCAAGCGTGTGACGTCTTGTAATCTGGATGTGTAACAATATTAGGAGCACCAGCACCTCACTTCAAAGCACTTCATAGTCCCTTTCAGGGTGTTCGATGGAAAAAAAAAGTGCTTGTAAAAAGAACTTTTAGAAAACAGTAGTTTGCCTAGTTATTATTATATTTATACATGATGTTAATAAGATGGGAATGATTTTAAAAGATTGCTCTAACATTCTAAAAGTCAGAATTTCTTTGAGGGGAAAGAAAGAAGATAACATATGAAACCAAAATCTGGAGGAAGTAGAAGACTTTATTGTTTTTCTCTAATCATACAGACTGTGTTTTTCAAAGCTGCTTATTCCACAAAGTTTTTTTGTGTGTGTTTTTAAGGCTTAACATTTTCAATGCACAGATACATAGGAGGCATGACTTTTGAGTCTTATTTGCATAATTCAAATAAAAATATATTTTATCAGTTAAATAGATAAAATTTACCATGCAGATTAATTTATTTAAAATCCTAGTTAATTTTCCTAGAATAAATAATTGCATTTGTAGCAAAAAAAAAAAAAAATCAGAAGTCATTATTCTTCAGCGAAAGCCGTCCTCTGGTCACTAGGATGCTGGAAACCCTTTCTGTCCACAAGCTGGTATCAGCAACTTGAGCTAGCAGCAAAAATGTATCTGCCAAAATGTCAACCAAAATCTCTTCTCTGTGATGCCAGTTATTATGTTGGATATCCACAGATTGATGTGAGTCAGATTCCCAGTGTGTTTAATGCCAATATAGAGAAAAGAAATTGGCTACATCTGACGTAGCATGTCAATTATACATTGTGCTAAACAAGAGCTTCCGCTCTTTGAAAACTGTTGACATTTGAAAAGATGTAACCAAAACAAAAAATAGTTTTAAACCACATTTAGCCATACTTCTTGTCAAGGAAGGACTCTGTTACTGACAGCAACCCATTCAGATGAAAGTATAAATGTTTGCCACCTGAGCGATCCATCACTATGTGTTTCGCATGAACTAAGTTTGAGGCACTATGCAAGGATCTGAACAAAAAATTCACACAAACATTTACCATGTCTAAAAGATATTACCTTGTGTTTCACGTAATATCACTGTGATTTGGTTTCCTTATCTGTAACATACAAAATTAGAATAAGCAATGCTAGGATTCTTCTGGAGCTAAAATTCTTTACATCAGATACTTATTTGGCCCAGGTTTATGTTCTCTGTGAGTCTGTCGGAAGCAGATGAAGTCATGGTGCTGGTCTGGTATTCTTTCATGTGAACCCTTCTTCTCACCTAGATTTGGCGTACCCAGCCCCTTCTCCCAGAAGCCCAGGGACCACATGCTGTCTGGGAACCTCTGTATTTCTGTACTTGGTTTCCCCGTCCCAGTGCAAATCTTGGCACTATTCCAGGTTTGAGACCTTTTCCATACCCACGGGCCTGTTAAGATTTTAAAGTACAGATTTCCCTATACATTGACTATTCTGTCTTCTATTTGCCAAAGTGATGGAAGATCACACCGAAAATTAGTCCAGCTGTCGGTTTTAATGTCTAGTTCTGAATTTATGCTTTATATCTCCCAGAGGAATTTTTATTTTAACAGTGAATTCTTGGAAATACACTTTCTAAATCCAAAGGCATGTGAGTCATTTTATCCCTTATTTCCATCTCCTTGAACGTGGAGGAGATTTTTAAAAATTCCTAATGTAACAAGGAAAAAAGAAAGATGTGTTTGGCTTGCATAACATCACATAGAGGCAGCTGTCTATATGTGACCAGGGTTGAGTTATCATGAGACAAGAGTTAAGTAGAGTTTGCTGGATGCTGGAATTCAGTGAAGAGGTAAACTGAATCCTATTTAATTGTAGAAAATAGTAAATATAGGTAACATGGGAGAGTAGAAAGCATAACTGACTTGAAAAATAGTAACAAAAACACCAGTGAACACCAGGCACTAGCGGTGTGCTTTAAACCTTAATGTCGTATCACCCTTCTTCCTCCTAGTTATCTCATCAGTAAAATCTAGAAAGGAATAATATTTGACCTATTTGAACCAAATATGACAATCTGGCACACCATACTAAAGCTGACAGGTGTGGATAGGGGATATTACTAGGGAAAGAAATTTGGAGGACAAAAACACAGAAGATGGTAAAAAGACAAAAAAAGTTCAACAGAGAAGTAAAAAAAATGTTTTAAAGTGTTTTCTTCCTAAAGTAACCATGTGGGAAAGCAGCCACATTTTCCTTCTATTTATCCTTCTATTTATCATTGTGGCAGTTCAAAATCAAAAGGGCCCTCAGCATCATTTGGGAGTTTTCCAAAATTTCATCCTGGTGAACAATTGCTATAGGGCACGTCATGAATAGACTCTCAAGAGTTGCTTCGGTAAGGATTTCCGACAATACTCCACTGTTTGCTGCAGGTGCACCTGTTCTGTCCTGTCCACGCACACCATGAAACTAGAGCCCTGTTGGGGTGGCAGCAAATATACAGATAACAAAATTACCAGCAAAGTTTGAATCTGCTCCCCATGGATTAAATATGGTACACACAGATGTCCAATAGGCACGAGTTATATAAATTAGGGGCGAATGCTTTACTAAATGGAATACCATAATTAAAAAAAAGTAAAATGTGATCCCACTCTATTCATCCAAATGAAGTCTTTTTGTTGAAATGTTATTCTGACTATAAAGCACTGCACCCTCAGGAATCATATCACATGGGATATTAACTTCTTGTGGGTATCACTCGCTTGGCCACTCAATTGCAGAAACTGTCACTTGGCCATCCCATAATGATGCCTTTTCCTATTCAGCATATCGTTGATAGTTTACTTCCAGAATGTGAAATGTTCACCTTTTGTCTCGAGCAGCTCTAGCTGTTGAATTTTCCATTATAATCTAAACCTAAAGGACCAATTTTTAAAAAATTCTTAATATCCCAAGGCACCTCGCTTCTTTAGACATGAATATTAAATAGGGTGAAAGCTTAAAACCCTTGGTGGCAAGTCCCGTCAAGAGAGGCCACATGAGGACATTCAAAATACAACCAGCCAACTCACATTCTATTGTGGGATTAATTAGCTGTGAGCTACAGAGTCGGTGCTGTAGTTAGGGTACTTTTCCACAGAGCTTTTGTCACATGCTTCTCTGCCAGGTCCGTTTCTTTTTTCTCAGTCTTAAGCCATGGTTTGAGGAAAAAGCAGCTGGATGTGGTGGATGAAGCAGGAGACAGAGGAGGAGGGTTCTGGATGGTCCCCCTCTCTTTACCCTACACTTTGCCCAGACAGCAACTGACTCGATACTTCCTCGGAGAAAGTCTTTCTCTTTTTCCAGATTGACACCATTAGGGGAAGCTATTCTTAACCCCCAGATCAAGTAAGCTGGCGAAAAACGGAAAAGAAATCTTTTAAGTTAGAAAATTTTATATCATTGTCAGTTTGGTAAGAGGAAAAAAAAAAAAAAACACTCTCCATGTAGCAGAGGGGGGAAAGAAGCTCTCCTTTTCAAAATCCTATGATGTTTTTTTCAGTATATTGCTCAGAATTGAAGAAAGGGCTCCTTTCTTGACTATCACCATGATTTTCTCTGAGATTCATATTCAATGACACCTGAAGATTACACGTAAACCCTGACACGGGTGTAGGCTAGCTCCTGCCGCCTGAACTCTAGGAAGGGATGGCTGCAGACACATCACAGGGCTAATTAGAAAGCCTTTTCCTCCCGGCCCAGACAGCTACTCTTGGATTCAGTCACTTTCTTTGAGTGCGTGTCGTGTCTTGCTTTTTGTGTTCCCCACCTGCTTTAGTTTATGAAATGTTGGGAATTTTTAAATGCTTTTTCTTATACAAATGAAATAATAGAATGCAAGTGAGATTATTATATAACTACATGCTTTTTTCCGAGCTACCAATTGGCATGATCGTTTTTAATTGGCACGTTTCTGTTTCTGGCACACCATGCAAATTGGGATGATTCCGCTATGTCTCCAAACTTTCGGTAATACTCTTTGTTAGTTAAAACTTTTTTCCTCCTTTGGTTAAGAATTTTGTCTTTCGGGTTCCCAAAAGTTCTATGTGTTCTGATTTTGTTTCTTACAGACTAGATTCTTTCCCGGGAGTTTTAAGTTCCTGTCTGACTCCTAACTGACTTAAGTGGTTACAGATTTTATGGATTTCTCTCACAGTCTATTCAAGCAGGCATTAGTCTCTGAAATCCATGTATTAGAGTTCCAAAAACTGAGAATAGGTGATTCAAATATAGATTACATTGACAAAGGATCAGGCCAAACTACTGTCATTTAAATAACTGTACTGTAATAGCTGTACTGTAATACTGTACTGTAATGGGCATCCTGCAACATCAAATACTTCATTAAAATAGGCTGCAATGATGGTGAAAACTGACATTTTGCTCATTTAAATAATATTTCTTACTAAAACGAATGTGTTTTGCTACTGGCATTGGAAGAAATCAGCTATTTTGTGAATATATCCACATTAACTCATGTTCTCTGTTGTCCATGAATCACAGCTGCCTTCAAAACGTCCTCCCTCTCTACTAGTTGGAAGGCAGTTGAGATATTCATAGTATTAATAATAATGTGAGTGAATACTTCATGTTTATTAAAAAAAAATTCAGTAACAATATCAAGTCAGAAAATTAGTTGGTTTATAAAAACTTGAGGAAACCCAGTTTGCCAAGTAAAAAACACAAGAGGCATTTCAAGGAGGAAAAAAAAAAAGCCAGACTAACAAATTGAGATTAGACTCCTCATAATATAAAAGATCCACGTGTTCTCCTTGTTACCATGTGTACAAAAATAATGACATATTCTCTGACAATAAAATTGCAAAGTCCGTGATACTGTTTGTTCATCGTAGTAAAAGTAACTTTGAGGATATGCTTAAAATTTTATCTACTTTGTGGACTAGAATTCAACAGGGAAAACCTATTTTTGGCTATTGAATGGTGCAAAATGTGCATGTGTGTGTGTGTGTGTGTGTGTTTCTGATGGTGTGATATATTGTGAGTGTGTATGCACAGTCTGGCAGGACAAAAGGTCCTTCTCTTTACTTTCAAAAATCTTTCATGTGGGCAGATCTCTGTCCTGAAGGCACGGATTTGACCATAAACATTTAAGCAATTTTAATATTAATTTCATATTTTCTTTTATTTGACCTGCTTTATTTATAGGAGATAAAAGAAGTGTCAAGACATGCAGACCTCCTTAACATTTGGTTTTTAAAAATGGAACTGTAAGAATTTAAAGTTTATGAGTTAGAAACAGTGTAGAGAATTTGTACATCTGCTAGGATTGTAGCTGTTATGTGTCAGAAAGAGTTTTCTGTCTTTAGATAGCTTATCGATAACCAAGAATCACCAAAATGACATTTTTTCATAACACCCATGATCAACTTGTTCCCAGAGATTCCCAGATTTAACAATATTCCTGGCTTCTCAGAAGGCGACAATCTTGATTATATGTGAATACAGAATTTTGTATATCACAGACCCATAACAGGCCTGTTTCCTGAGAGGACTTTAAAAGCATAATTTTAACATGCAAAGCATAGTTATTATTTCTTAATAAAGAGATTGTCATACCTAATTAAACAATATTTTTACCATGGGAAGGTTGTAATTTGTTTTACTTTTTTCTTTTGATGAGAGGATTGAGTCATACTAAAACTAAATGAACAACTGCATAGTCAGGAAATGTGAAAGAACTTAGTAAGAACATTTGGTATGAAATGTAACTATTGCTTAGAGTAGTAATGTAGATAAGACCGACTACGTATAGACAATCTCAAAAAGAAACAACATACACATACAGATAAAGTACTTAAGGGATACTAACATTAAGTGTACACTTAATATAAACTTTTATATAAGTACACCTTGTAACCACCACTCAAATCAAGCTATGGACTCTCTAACGCCTTCAAATTTTCTCTCATGCTTTTTCCCACTAAATCCCCCAACCTAGAGGTTATGAGTATTCTCACTTCTATTACCAGAGATTAATTCTTTATGTTCTTGAGAGTCATAGACCTACTTGGAGCCATGTGCACTCTCTTGTGTTGGCTTCCTTTACTTAACAAAAAGAATGTAAGATTCATCTATGGTTTTGTGTGTTTTGGTAACCTATCAGTCATTATCTATCATCTACAATCTATCTCAGTATTTCTCTTTGATACCAATAGTTTCGATCATACCTAGAATTATTATTTTCTGTTATATTGCTAGACTATAGCATGGATATATGTTTTTAGTTTCCCAGGGTATCTGTGCTATCTCATGTTCTATCTGTAATATAAGAGGGGTGCCATTGTTCTTTATTTTTACCAACAGTATGTATTATTAAGCCTTCCTAATATCATATAAACAAGCTAGAATAGTAGTATCTCATTATAGTTTTGGCTTATATTTTCTTGAAGAAAAATAGTATTTAGTGTATTTTCAACAAGCTGTAATATAACAAGCTAGAATAGTAGTATCTCATTATAGTTTGGGTTTATATTTTCTTGAAGAAAAATGGTACTTAGTGTATTTTCAAATGTTCGTTAGCTCATTAGCACAAGATCTTGTGACTATGCAAACTATCTTAATTATGTAACTATTTTTAGGTATTTTAAAATAACAATGTAAGTCCTCCAACTCTGTTCAATTTTTCACAGAATTTTTTTTTATTCTTGTAACTTTGCCTTTCCATATAAATTTTAAAACTTTTTTCTATTTTTATAAAATAACATCCTGTGATTTTGATTAAGATTTTATTAGATCTTTACGTTAATGTGGGAGAATTGACATCCTATCAAATTTGAGTCTTCCAATAAATAAATATTGAAGAGCTCTCTGCTATTTAGTTATTCTTTAATTTCAGTCATTAATGTCTTAGAATTTTCAGCATAACAGTTTTTATACCTTAATAAATTATAAATAGGTTTCTCCTATCTGCAATGCTACTGGACTTTTTAGAATTTAGTTTTAACTAACTTATTGCTAGTATTTTGACATATAATCAATTTTTATTTGATCTTATCCTATAATATTTCAAATTTTACTTATGAATTTTAATATTCACTTGTGCATTTCTTTGGATTTCTCATATACAAAATAATTTTTTCAAAGAGAGGCAGTTTGGGATTTTTTTCTTTTCAACTTTTATATTTTTGTTTTCCTTTGTAGTCTTAGTATATAGCTAGAACTTGAGTAACTTGTTGATTAGATACACTGTGAGAGTAATTGTTATTTGTCCCTTTCCTGAACTTAATGGAAGGTCATTTATCTTTTCCCATTAAACTATAATGTTGACTATGAACTTTTTGTTTTCAAAACACTAACAGATTAAGAAGGTCATTTTTAATCTAGTTTGCTAAGAGTTTTTATTATGAAGGGTATGGAATTTTATCAAATTAAACTTATTAAACTTATCATAACTGCTGCTGTAGTTTGAATGTATCCCCCAGAAAGCAGGTGATGAAAATTTAATCACCGTAGTAACAATGTTAAGAGGTGGGGCCCCTAAGAGGTGATCAGGCCATGACAGCTCCATCCGTTCTCATGAATTGATTAATGTCATTATTGTGGGAGTGGGTTCCTTAGAAAAGGATGTGTCTGGTTCCCCTTTGTCCCTTTCTCAAACCCTCTGGTTGCCCTTCTGCCATCAGCCACGGGACGACATAGCAAGAAGGCTCTCACAGGGTGTGGGCTCCATTCTCTTAGATGTCTCAGACTCCAGAATCATGAGTCAATAAATTCCTATTCTCAATTAATTACCCGGCATGTTATAGCAGCAGAAAACAGGCTAAGACAATTAATGAAGTTATTCTTTTTCTTTTTTGTTCTTTTCAATAATATGTATTACATAGATAAATTTTTAAATGTTAAACTTATTTTTTTTTTGTATAAACTCCCCTTGGTCAAAAAGTACTATTGGTTTTGTATATCTCTAAATTTGTTTCCCTAATATTGCAGCAAATATGTTTGTTCTATTCTTAGTGAGATATATTAGAAACTAATTTCCTTTTTTCTGGGTCCTGGCCTGGGAACAGGTTCCTTCAAGACCTGTGGAACCCGCAGCTATCAACGGAGGAAGATGAAAGTAAAGGAGTGAGAGATAAAGAGAGAGACTGGACACACAGAGTAGAGTTTTCAAAGGTGGGGCACGGGGGCCACCTCTAGCTTGTGGGGATTTAGCGAGTGGCCCTGAGTGCTTGTTCCACCCAGCTTTTGTTAAAAGCTATCTTCTCATTTGGTTGAAAGGGTAAGCTAAGGAAGAGAGTTAAATGCCAGTAGTTTCTCTGAGTAAGCATGTTAGCTCTTATTCTATCTCTAATCATTAACTTTAAGGGCCTGGGCAGCCTTGAGAAATCCAGAACGTGAGCATTGTGTGGGGGCAGCCTCCTGCCTGTGGTCACATACACAGATCCCTTGGGGGAGGTTAGACCCCTCTAGTTTCTCTGTGGAGCAGGCACAAAGGCGTCAGTTCTTCTCTGAAGAATCAGTGGAAAAGAGAAATTCTCCCCTTATCCCCACCCAGAGGTGTTTCCCTCTGTGGTTGGGGTGCAAGCCCTCCTGCCTGTATCTCAGGGCTCAAGCTGTTCTCTTGATCTCTGCCCTGGCTATTACACAAATCCCCACATGTTTTCTTGTGGAAGGTTGTTGACCGGGCAGGGGTCGGCCTGATTAACATTCCTTCCCAGGTCTTGCATGCAGCTTCTACTATGGCCTTTGTCCTTCAGAGCACTTATAGACTCCATAGGGGAGTTTGTAAGCTGTATGTCATCAGAGTACTCACAGGCTCCACGGGGGAGTTTGTAAGCTGTATGTCCATCAGAGTACTCACAGGCTCCACAGGGGAGTTTGTAAGCTATATCCCTTACAGGCCAGGCTTCCAGTAAAAGCAGAAACTGCCCAGACAAGTAACTCAACTGTTATTTTAAAAATAAGCTAATTAAATTGTTTTTATTCCACCTTGCTCAGCTTAATTTTCTGTTTTCCCTTTTCTGGGAGTGTTTTCCCTTGTCAAGAATGGGGTCTTCAGTCCCTATTCTTCCTACACTTTTCTTGAAATATTCTTAGCTAGTTTTGGTATTGAATTGTGCAAACCATGAAAACAAGTTGGTAAGTATTCTATCTTCTTCTGATCTCTGAATTGGTACAATTTCTTCTATAAAATGTTACAGAGATTCACCAGTGAAGCCATACTTGCCCGTAATTTGGTCCATGGAAATTTTTTTAATTATCAATTCAGTTTATCTAACATAATAAAATTATTTATATTTTTAATTTCTGATTGTGCCTCATTTAGAAAAAAAATTTCAATAAATTTACCTGTATTCTTTAATTTATTTATTGGCATAAAGTTGTTCATGGTTTCTCTTTATTATCCTTTTATCATCTGTAGACTCTTCATTGCTTTTCTTTGACAGATTTATTGATTTAAAAGTCAAATTCTTTCAAAGAACCAATTTCAGTTTCATCAAGTTACTTTTTTGTCTTTCTCTTTTCTATTTCATTGATTTCTTTTCTTATTTCCTTCTTCCTAAATTGCTCTTTTATTTCAAGGCTTTATTAATTTAAAACATGTTCATTTCAAGGTATATATTTAAAGTTCCAACAGACTCTCTTCGCATCAGTTTAGGTTCCTACTACAAATTTTAATAACATGTATTTAGTTTTTTTTAAATTTTAATTTATATAAAATGTATTCTAATATTAATTTGTAACTTATTTAATTTTTAGATATTTGATGCTTAATTTCCAAATATTTGAGGATTTTTAGATATCTTGTTATTGATATCTAACTTAATTCTATTGTGATCAGAGGACATTTATCTGAAAAATGCATAGTTGCTGTTCTCTGCAGGTGAGAGATGCCCATGAATAAACAGAACAAGTGAAATAAGTCCCCTGATGGAAGCAGGTGATGAGAGTGACAAGGGCCAATTATTGGCACATATCTCTTCTGCCTTGTTGTTTCTGACTTTAATTCTGTGAAGTTGTTATGTGTAGTGGTTTCAAAATGTCATTTGGTCAATTTATCCCCACATTTATTCAATTTTTGTATATTCTTAATGACTTTTTTGAATTTTTAATGAACTACTTAAAATGGGGTGTCAAGGTTTCCAACTACAATTTTGAATTTATCTAGTTCTCCTTTCCTATCTCACACTTACTGTTCTTTTTTTTTTTATTAGATCATAATTGTGTACATTAATTCTCTCATAGGAAACAGTGTGTTACTTCTATATGCAGTTTAGAAAACTCTCATCCAGGTGGCCAACATAGCCATCATGTCTTTCTCATAATTGTTATGCTAAGACACTGTTCTTATCTTGGTTTTTGTTTCTTTTTTCCTATCATTTTTGTTCCTCTTTGCCTGTTTTCGTGTTGTGTATAATAACATTTTATTTATCTCCTATTCTGGAGATATAAGTCTTGGTTTTGTTGTCTTTATTCTCTAGGAATCATAATATGCATTTTCACCATTTTGCAGTCTAACTTTAATTACTTTTCACCAATTAACGTATAATGTAGGACACTTAACAATATGACCTGCCATTTGCACTATTGTTATCGTGTATTGACTTCTCTATATGTTATAAACCCCATCATACATGCTAGTATTTTACTTTAATGAGTCAATATCCTTTCAAATAAATTAGGAAAATTTACATATTCATGTGTTTCTGATATTCTTATTCCTTTCTTATTCCAAATTAAATAAATGATAGCAATCACCACCAGTATATCTTTCAAGTATTTTAGGGAAGAACTATCTTTGATTCACCAGAGATAATTCTATGTTTTTAGTGTACTATCTGGCAGGGTGGATAAGCTCTGGCAGCTTCCCTTCTAACAATGATGGTTCCGACTCTAGAATTTAGGGAGTCAGCATAGAGCTTTTGCCAATTCTAATTATACCTATTTCAATTTTATACACAGGAGTGCCAAAGTAACCACTGGGTTGTATTGCAGACCTACTGAGATCACTGTGAGATAAATTTGGGGCAGCTTTCTTCTTTCATCAGACTTCATAAACCCTCATTCTGGTCAGTGATATTCTGTGTCTTTAAGGATTAGTAGCATTTCAAAGCCAATGTCCCATAATCCTGAAAGGTCTAGGTGTCTTTTTTCCTCAGTGCTCAGTAACTCCAGTAAATAGCTCCAAGAGGAAGGAGAGTTATAGAACATCAGTGCAGGATTTTCCTACAAGGATATCCTCTTTTCCAGTAATTGCAGGAGGAATGTAGCTCTCTTGTGGGGTTCAGGCCAAGCTTTCCTTCAGCAGACCAAAAGTTGTATTCATTAAAGAGACCAAGTAGTGCCTTTAGTGTACTTTTCATCTATTTTAGTTTTAGAGACCCACAATCCATCAGTCACTAGCAAAGTTTCCCATGGATGAAACAATTTTCGCTCTTGTTCTCACATTGTGCCTGTTATGGTAACCATATCTTCTGTGTCCCTGGAATAAAGTGCTACCACTCAGATTTCACTATTCCTGCTGAGATGACAGGAGTGAGCATAGTTAGAGGGTAAGTGAATGAATTACACATGATAAATCTATTCCAACATCCCCATCTCTAGGTGCTCAGTTTCCTATATGTAATTTCCTGTATGTAATACCAAGAGGTGTTCAGCAGGTCATTCCCTCAATGTAGACCACAGTTGAATTAACCAAGTAAGGAACCACTCCCCACTGCTCTAGCTATTGTGTTGAATTAAGAATCTCTGGTAAATGTCTAATATTGATGAGTTTTGCCTTGACTAAAATGTTCTCATTTTTCTCAATGCTCCATCACTGAGGAATTTTAACACATATTCCACAGGTTTTTCCCAGTATATTTTAGTACAGATTTCAATTATTTTGACATGAAAGCCCTCCTTTCTTGGTTTACTTGGTAATTACCCCCTTGGGCATGCTAAGATCTGATGCTGGCTAGATGTTTGGAGAATCATAGAGCATAATAGTGGCAAAAGTATAAGGATAAATAGCAAAAGCCTTCAGTGAAGTCCTTATAGGATTTTCAATAAAGACTTCCTGATGAATTCATTGATTGCACACAACACCTCATCTTTCCAGTAAAAACAGACTGGAGAAGCTTTCTGTTTCATGAATTGCAGTAACGTCTTGAAGTTGGCAGAGCACATTCTGCTCCAATGTCCCGATTGTGCTGTGGGTAAAAGTTAGGAAAATCAGACACCTTCCTCTCTTCCTTATACTTCAAAACCAAGGATCACATGATTTTCCCAAAATACCATCCTCTCTCGAGTTCTCTTCATGCTCTTTTCTCAGGAGGTAAAATTATTCTCACCTTCATAACATATCTTTCTTATACTTTGTCGTTGCCTTACTTTCTTTTATGTATGACTAAATGTCGGAAGTTTTACAGGCCTCCAACGCAGACTCCAGTTGCTTCTCCTTCTCCAGGTAATATCATTTGCCTATCAGGATTCTGTATTTCCAAATCAATATGCTATTGGAGATATAGTTTAGTATACCTAAGTTTTTACCAAACCGTCTCCAATTGTATGTCTCTTCAAGATGTCTAAGTTAACTATGCAAACTAAACTTTTGAATCTCCTACCATTGCCCCTATATCATGTAAAACTATCTTACTTTTTGACTCTTGTTTATTTCAAACAGATTGAGATCTTTCCCACCCCAGAGTCTTTTGTTCTTCTACATTTTTGCATGTTTTGTTTCATCCATAGCCTTTTGGTCTCATTTAAAATAATATTTTCCCCTAGAGGTCAAGGAAGGCTCTGACCACTTTATCTAAAAGAATAACTTTATTATTCTCTATCTCAAAAATTTCTGGCTGCCTTTATCTGTCCTACTCAGGAATTTTTACTTAGTTGTTAGATATCTTCCTCTGTTCTACTGCAAAGAATTGGTAGTAACTTAATCTGTTGAGTTCAATACTGAAAACCTAGTACCAAGTGTAGGACATGGTACTATACCTTCATTTACTAGAGTATAGTAAATGAAAAACAATGAGAATAGACAAGTGAAAGTGTCCCTCAGTACTAACTCTGTCTTCTTTAAGTACTACATTATATAAAATAAAAACACAAATACTTGTTGTTTTAAAATTTTTTTATCCAATTTTCAAGTGGGTCATTCCTTTTCTTTTTATTGAGTTTTTCTAATGGTCTTTCGTCTTTTCCTGCTTTCTTCATCCCACATGTCAAAACAATCTATGCATTTCTCTTCTCACCTGGGTCTCAGGCTATCTTTTCCTTTTTTTAGAGACAGAGTCTCACTTTGCCACCCTCTGTAGAATGCTGTGGTATCAGCTCATGGCAACCTCCAGCTCCTGGGCTTAGGCAATTCTCTTGCCTCAGCCTCCTGAGTAGCTGGGAGTACAGGTGCCCACCACAACACCTGGCTATTTTTTGTTGCAGTTTGGCTGGAGCTGGGTTCGAACTCTCCACCCTGGGTATATGGGGCTGGTGCCCTACTCATTGAGCCACAGGTGCTGCCCAGTCTCAGGGTTTTATTTTAAGATTTTTTTTTTTTTTGCAGTCAGTTGTCACTATGTGTCTTTGTAAACATAAATACAAGTTTATGTTAAAAGAATTTTATCTTTTATCTATAAACAGAATGTCAAAAATGTTGACAGGTATGAACGTTCACTCTATGCAAGAGCAAGTTAAGCCATGACAGTTTCACAGATGCTAGCAGCAGAACAAGACACCTGAGCCAGAGGTAAAGAACAATTTATCACTCACAGCAACAGCAGCACCTGGAGTATCATCAGACTCTTATTCTGGCTTGTTTTTGGAGCCCATGTTCCCATAGGACAGTGAAATGAGGTCACATGATGCCTGCTCATATAGTAGATTGTATAACAGGGAAGGGATCCCAAGTTTCGGGAGATAAAATCTAAAATGACAATAAACACACTTGTCTTATTTTTTCTCTAGAGGAAGACATTAGCTGCAGTGTGATGGACAGTAAACAAGCCTGCTATTTTCTCCAGAGGCAAATGTTTATTTCTGGCTTTCAAGGCTTCTCTGTACACACACATCCTTGATACAACTATTTGTGATTCAGCTTGCAACACTTGAAGAACATAAGAAATCTAGGAAGAATTATCAAACATTCAGTAATTAAACAATTATTGTAAGCAATTCTTTCACTGAACTTTAAAGCATAAACCATTTATTCATTCTGTAGTAAATATTCATTGAGGACTTATTATATTCCAGGTATATAACCACAGAGATACAATAACTCCTAGCTTCATAGATAAAATCAAATAAAAAGAAAGATATTAAATTCAATACAGTGTGATAAGATATGTGGCATAGCATGACATGATGTAATGTAACATAATATAACATAATGTAATATCAGGTAGTATGTTAAATAATTGTGCCCACAATTCAATTTTACTCCTAAGGTGGTCAGAGATAATATAATTTAAATAGAAAAAAAACATCTATACAAGGTAAAGAAAATTTTGAAAGTATGTTCCTGTTGCTAATAGTTGATATACTCTTTTTTTTTAGAAGAACCACAATTTATAAATGTTATTTATACTTAATAAATTAATTGAACTATTTTTTAGTAAGCTTAAAGCATGTTAGTGTTGTGAAGTCAAACAACTAAGTGGAAAATAAATATAAAATTCTTAAAACAAATTAATAATTTACCCGCATTCTCTGTGAGCTTTAAATAGTTAATAAAGCCCAGACTCTGTCTCACGCCGACAGCACATCCTCCGTTGAGAGGTCCAGTTGGCCACACCACCCACATGCTTTGATCATTACCTATATATGCAGTGGTCATGTCAGTAGCTAATTGCCCATGTTACTTTTTTCATTCTTCTTGTTAAAGGGAGATTTTTAAAATGAGCTCAATATATCAGCCTTTTTAGTGGAATTATTAATAATATGTATACCCTCATTTATTATTTGGTCCTTCTTTCCCCTGACTTCTCTTATCCCTGATAGATCTGTAAAGCCTTTCAAAGACTGTAAGAAATCATTTTGCTTTCACTTTACTTGCTAACCCTTTTACTTAAAACTACAACAAATATATAACTTATAGTCTATTCTTAGCTACTCATACCTGAAATTCAACTATATCTGCCAAATTTAGTCAACTGTATTCTAAACCTTAAAATAAAACACATTTTGATCATAAGTAGAGTAGATGAGACTTTTAAATGGATAAATATGAAAAAAGTGAAATAAAATATTCAAACCATAATAATCAATAATGATATAAATAAAAATGCAGTGATTTAAGTGGAAACCTTACTGTAATTTCCTAAAACCCATGGTCAAGGAGGAAACATAACACTTCTTAAAAAAAAAAATCAGTTTCATTGTATTCTCCAAGGAGGCATTTTCCACCTGGTGCTAAAGTCCAAAAGAAATGTCTCATTTAGTCTACGGCCATACCACCCTGAACGCACCCAATCTCGTCTAATCTCGGAAGCTATGCAGGGTTGGGCCTGGTTAGTGCTTGGATGGGAAAAAGGTCTCATTTAAGTTGTTGAATAGTAGAACTACTGCAGTGGTTTTTACTCATTTACTTAACCTTCCTACCTCATGTTCCTCATCTGCAAAATAGGATAGGTATATCTTCTAAGGTTTGGTAATATAATAAATTACAAAACTGATCTTCTATTCAACAAATATTAACTAAGTTGCTTAAAATTTCAGGCACAGTTCTAGGTGCTAAAGATAAGCAGTGAGCCAATCAGTGTCTGCTTCCAGAGTACATGTTCATTCTACAGGGAAAGAGATAAAATGAACCAATGAAAAGGACAGAGCTTGTCAGCCAATAGTTAGTGCTTTGAAGTAAGACGGTGGAGGCTGAGCAGGAGGTGGTGGAGATGCGTTTTCAATGATGTGCTCAGGCAAAAACTTTTTAAGAGGGTGTAATTTGACTAGAGACGTGAGGAGAGACTCACATAAAGATTTGGAGAAGGAGGATTCCTGCAACAGAGAAGGGCAAGAACAAGTTCCTGAAGAAGAAATGACTATAGATTTGAACGATGGTGAGAATGCTGGTTGGCCAAAGAAGGTTAAGTGCAGAGAAGAATGGGCAAGGAGTGTAGGAGAGGGTTCTAAAATTAGGTAGGGGAAATCAGGTAGGTCCTTTTTGCCTATAACAAGGGGTTCAGATGTTACTCAGAAGGGAATTGAAAACCACTGGTAGTCTTTGAGCTATGTCATGAGTTTATACCCAGCCACCAGCATGCCTCTGTAATGACTGTACCAGAGGAAGAATAGAACCCTGGGGTGTCAGTAAGCTGGCTCTTAGAGGAATGTAAGAGCCTTGGCTGGAGGAGGTTGCCTAAGACTGCATAAGTGCTATATTTTGAGAGTAAGTAAATACTAAGATTTGATAGAGCAGATGGGAAGCATTATAGAGTAAAGTAAAAGATGAAACCAGGAGGAAGCAGATTATAGAGGGAAGTTCATAGTTCAGGTTCAGGCCTTGTCAGTGGAGCGTAATCATTACTCCTCCACGTGGACATGGCATGTAGGCAGTTGAGAATGCCAGTCCAGCTAATGAGTGAACATATATGGAGAAGAGAAGAGGGCCAAGAATTTAGTACTGGGAGACTTCAACCTGTAAAGCACAAAATGAAGATGAGAAGTCTGGGAAAGTAATTGACAACGAGCTTACAGTGTGATGAAAGAAAAACCAAGGAAGCAGAAGCATAATATTCTAGAAGACATGTGAACAAAATTGTTTCAGGAATAGAGCAGTAACCATTAATACAAAATGCTGTTGAAGTCCAGTAAGGGCTGAGAATAGACCTTGGATTTGGCAGGATAGAGTCCATTGGCTACCTTCACATGGTAAGCATGAAAGCCTAAGTGATGTCAGCTTAGGAGAACATGGGACACAGGGAAACAGACACATGAAATACACACAGGTTTTATGTGTTTTTTCTGGAAAGATATTCACACTCGTTTCCACTCCCACACATTCATCCACCTCTTTCCCAGAACTTCTTGATCTTAATCACCAATTTTTGTCTTTTGGGGTCCCTGCGCCACCAGCCAAGATAATTGCTACAGGCTGAGCCTGTACACATGCCCATTGATGTCATTTCATTTTCCATACAAAGCGGGTGACCAGATGCATCATCCCCAAATTTCTGCCTAGGAGAAAGCGCCCTCTTTTCTATTATCTTTCCAGGTCACCTCTGAGTTGGGTAACAGTCCATTTTCAGCTGACCTATTCATTAATTGAGTACTATCTTTTTTTCCTCTTTATCAGCTGGTCATAGAGGCTCTTGTACAGCCATAAGTATAAGCAATAGGTAGGAGTGAGAGGCACCTGCACAACAGGTGACAACCAAGAGTCTGCCTTTCTAATCCTGCTCTTGCTTGATACCAGTTGTGCCACTTTGCTTTTATAATGAATTTCTGGGCTGCTGAATCTTACTTTCTGGGGGCCCTAACAGAGTCCAGCTCATGACAGTCAGCTCTGGATGCATGGTCAATTCATGTCCTATGATCAGATGTTCATTTCTACTGAGCCCAAGAGCATGCCAGCTACTATTTTTAGAATGATATATAGTCTTTATGCTAAAGACATCATAGTTTTTCTCCAGAAACCAAGGGTTCTGTATTATCATTATCCTCCTAGAACTTGCCATAAACTCCATGTGGCATCTTTCTTGACCACAGATACATCTGAAACTAGAGTCTATAATCCCTATTTCAGAGCCTGCTTCCTAAAGAGCCAACTGCAATAGGCTTCAAATGTCTTTCATCTTTTAAATAAGTTTTGAAGTAACAGATATGCTATAAGAAAACTATTATTTCCTTTACATAATAAAGCCTAGATAAAAAGCTTGCTTAATTAAGTCAAATATAATATTAATACAATGTAGCCTAAATACATTAACTAGTACTAACCTGCTGGTCTGTATCAAGATTATACTAATGAGTCTTTACTGATAGGTAGTAACTTTAAGAGTAAGTATAGATAGGTTATTCTGACAAATTGATAATGGTAAGAGATAATAAGTTATGATAGTGTACTCAGTTTAGGACTGCGACCGTCAGTTTTAAGATATTTTACCACACTAATTGATGATAAATAACCTAAAATGTGCTAACATATAGTTTTGAGATTGAATCAACTTTTCCATTTTAAACTACATAATCTCAAATCTAGATTCGTACTATCTGGCCAATCTAGGAAGAATTCTTTTTTTTTTTTTTTTGAGAAAGTCTCAAGCTGTTACCCTGGGTAGAGTGCACTAGTGTCATAGCTCACAGCAATCTCCAACTCTTGGGCTCAAGCAATCCTCTTGCCTCAGTTTTTCTATTTTTAGTAGAAACAGGGTCTCGCTTTTGCTCAGGCTGATCTAGAACTCAGGAGCTCAGGCCGTCCACCTGCCTTGACCTCCCAGAGTACTAAGATTACAGGCATGAGCCACTCTGCCCAGACTAGAAAGAATTCTAGAAGCTAGATCCTAAACTTACATATGTTTTATATCTTTTCTGGATAGAAAACTTTCAGTCTTTAATTTCATCTCAAGTAGATTTATTCAACATAATACTATTTTTCTATAAAGTCCATGTGACACAACCAAAAAATATTTATAGGAAAAAACACAAGCATTGAAAGTTTAATTATATTATCTTTAGAACTTGTTATAATTCCAAAGCACAATTTTAAAGAAGGAAATTGCTAAAAGAAAGAATGTTATATGGGCTCTATCTTATATAACTGACACTGTGAATTCTCTCGGCTCACAAAAAAGAAAATATTTTTACTTCCAGTTAATTAGTGGACCACTGATAGTAAAGTTGCTGATAGACCTTGAGCCTTTAAATTGGATTACTTTATCTGCTAGACCAACCAATGCTTTTCTAAATGCATAGTAATGGGGAGCTGTAAATACGTACGAGTATTGGTTAGGGCCAATTTAACTCCAGCCTTATTCCAACCTCTATGAACAAAGCAACTCTGGTTTTGTCTGCTTCACCTTGTGGGTTCAAAAAAAAACCAAAAAGAATACTTTGGAAGGCCATCTTGGTGGGGGGGCAAACAGGGAGATTGTATGCTGTTGTCCCAAGCATATTGAATTGCCTCTCTAGCTGACTTAATCTTTACCGAGATTGTAGATTTCTACAAACCTACTAAGGTCAAAAATACTGTAAAAAATTGAGTTATAATCAAGATTGCAATGTTAATTAGCCCTCTTGGTTACATTGATGAAAGCTTTTGGTGAGGAAAAAGAAGGGGTCAAAAGCTCAAACTCCTAGGCTAATGTGATATTTCCAAGTAGCTAGGACTGCTGGGATGTGTCAGACCTAAATTTATTTTTCAATTTTCTGTAGATCTGGAGTCTCCCTTTGCTGTCCAGGCTGATCTGAAACTCAAAGCATCAAGCAATCCTCGCACCTTGGCCCCTCAAAGTGCTGGGATTATAGGCATGAGTCACCATACCCAACTCTAATATACATAATTAGAATATGTAATGTTTTGTCTCATTTGCACATATATATTTCCAAACATCTTAGGTGATATTTATGAGTTTATATATCATTTTTTATAACTACATACTTTAACTAAATTAATAAACCAGATCTTTCCAAATAGTAAAATAATTTTGTTGATTTAAAGCTTAAAAATGAAAATATAATGAGATTTACATTTTCTTAGAAGCTCTAGTTTTGTAAGGAAACACATTAAGATTTAAACTTTAAATCCTTTCTGAATAAATTGCTCAATTACACATTTGAAATTGGAGTTTACTTTAAAAGCCAAAATTATCTTAAATCTCAGAGTAAGTACAATGTCAACCATATACAAATTTCTTTCTAGCAAAATATTTGTAATATTTCAAAATTTCCTTTTATGGTAGATTCTGTGTGTGTTCCTATGACAACTGTATTTTCAAAAAAACAGATGCAGAAATATTTCTGGTAATACCTACACCTTGCTCCCATCAAGGGACAGAGTCTATCTCTCTAACCTTTATTTATTTATTTATTTTTGAGATAAGAGTCTTGATCTGTTACCCCAGGTAGAGTGCACAGGTTTTATCATAGCTCATTGTAGTGATCCTCAAGTGATCTTCCTGCCTCAGCCTTTCAAGCAGCTGGGACCACAGGTGTGGGACACCATACCCAGCTGATTCTTTTCTATTTTCAGTTGAGACAAGGTCTCACACTTGCTGATCTCAAACTCCTTTCAATATGTTTTCCTTTTAACATTTTCTTTATCTTTGCGTAAAGATAAAGGTCACTGGGGGCTAGGTCAAGTGAGTAAGAAGGGTTTTTCAATACAGTTATTTGTTTACTGGAGTAAAAACTCCCTTACAGCTAGTGCTGTAAGCTCGTGCATTGTTGTGATGGAAGAGCCATGAGTTGCTGGTGCAAAGTTCAGGTCCATTTGTGGAACTTTTCACACAGCTTTTTTCAGCACTTCCAAATAGTAAACTTGGTTAACCATTTGTCCATTTGATCCAAATTCAGAACAAACAATTCCTCTAATATCAAAAAAGTTAGAAACACTGTTTTTACTCTTGATTTGGACTGACAGAACATTTTTGGTGGTGGAGACTTGGCTGACTTCCATTGTGCACTTTGACACTTTGTTTCAAGGCTATATTGGCACATCCCTATTTTATCACCAGTGATGATATGGCCCAAAGCACCATCTTGCCTTTCCAAAAAGTCTTGGCAAACTTTAACTTTCCTTCGCTTTTGTTCATTTTGCCGCACACCTTTCTCATGGCAAGATTTTTGGTTAAAGTTTTCCTAACTGTTTCTCTATCAATATTTCCTTGGTCTGCTATATTTCTCATAGTCAACCAATGAATTTGATGAATTTTTGCAATTTTTCCATCAGTTCTGCTCATTATCGGCCCCCCTGACCTCTATTCATCAGTCATGCTGTCTCTCCATTTGTACACTACTATGTTCTTCATGGTGTTATTCCCATAATCTTGGACTAACATGTCCCTGATTTCACTTCCTCTCTTGCCAACTTGTACCAGAAATATAATATCTGCTTGTTGTTCTTATTTAAGCTCCTCCATTCTTGTGACAGGGCATGAGAACACATAATTAACCATAATAAATGCAACTCACCAAGACACCACCACATGCTGACATGAGCACAGTAGTGAGATGCTGATGTAGCAAGGTTTGAACCCTTATTGAGTTGTTTGTACAGTGCTGCCAAGGTAAGCACATGGTGGCAAGTTCAGTGAACTTAATTGTCATAACTTTGTAGTTCAAATTTACTTTTGCTAGCTCAATTAACAGGTGTTTATTTCAAGGAAGTACATGAAAATAAGTAAAACAGGAATGGAAATCATAGCCCTGTAATCAGTCTTCACAAAAACACAGGAAAAAGAGTTACAGAGTTAGTTAGCTGTCTCTGAAATCTTAATACACTTCAAGTAGTAGTGGTATCCAAAGTTGACCCAGTGGTGTCATTACATTTTTATCAATGGTGGCATAAATTCTGACATGTAGTCTTTCAGTTGATCTCTGTTTTCTTGTTCACCTACCAACTAAGAACCTTACTTTTACACTATAATGACTTTTTCTACATCACAGCCTGTTCTAACATAGAATTCGTCCTTAAGTATGGCTTCTTTTCCCTTGTAGCAACTGCATGTTGCCTTTTCTTTGTGGGTCTTTCAGCTTATGTTTCTACTATTAATGTGTTGATGCTTTCCCCACATAACTAGTTCAAATTACAAAGGAAGATACTTTTATTCATTCAGCCGAGTAGTAATATCACTTCTTAGAAATAATTTAATTTCCAGCCACCTCACGAGCCCTGAGCCATTTTGTGGATTAGCTCTCATTGAGTTGATGGTCCACTTCTGCTCAAATTCATTATAATCAGCCATGTAAGTTCACATGGCATAGAATATAGTCATCACCTCACTATTAAAAACCAAATAGAGTTGTTTCTCTCACGAAATGACTGTCCAGATGAGAGGGTTATATTGAAATGACGGAACAGACAGAAACTATGAAAGACACTCCATGTCTGCCACACAATCTACAGATACTGATTAAAGGGAGTTCCCCTAGCAGTTCTGGTGACTAGTTCTAACAGTGGCTTTCATCACTTTCTGTCAGCACTATCAGTGGCTTCCGTTGACTGTGCTGATTAACAAGGATAGGCTCTCCCATGGGCTTCTCTTTGTGAAGTGTGCTGTGTGCCTTACCAACAGCTCACAAGCGCCTTGGCGAATGAAGAGTTCACAGTGGTTCTCTCAGCATAACTTACAATTAAGAAGCCATGGCTGAGGAATGGCTTTCTCTAACTTTTATAGTCACCTTGCAGTTGGTGTTGTGGTCATTTTACTGAATCCTCTTTGGCTCATACATAGTCTATTCAGCCATCACAATGTTCAATATTCCCTCCCCGGGGTAGACGAAGGGCATTGCAATATAAAGCTCCTCCACACACAAATTGTAAACGATGAAAGCATGCTGTCTATTTTAAATCTTACTACTGTGAATTTGGAATCGGCTTTAACTTTACCTTTGCAAAAACCACTTACACATATTTTTAAAAGGCAAATTAAACACAGATGCTTAGAGTTTGAAGGAGCCCTTTGGATTATACAGTCAATACCCTTCACTTTGGAGATGAAGAAAAAAATCACCCTCTCACACAAGGTCCAGGAACGTATTCCTTTTCTTTTTGTCAAAAGGTAAGAAGGGACTAGAACCCAGGCTCTTGACTCTAAACCTAGTGCTCTTTCTACAATACCATGCTGCCCCCTAGTGTTAGTCAGATTTCATAAGAACTAGTGATTTCATTCATACGAACACCTCGGACTCGTTTAAGGATATTTTCTAACCAAGAATGCATATGCTTATTTTAAAATGACCTAAAGAAGATCTGATATAAATATACATTTAAGGGTATTTGGTTGTTTATTTTTATTACTATGCATACTTGAAAATATATTTGTTTTATCTTCTGAAATTAGATTACAAGTCTTCTAAGATTAAAAGAAAACCCTAACAGATAAAGAACAAGTGCACAGTTGTGTATTGGGGTGAGAGTGAAGAAACAGTCTCACTTAAAAAAAATTCAAAGCACTATCTTTAATTAATACTCAGCCTTTCTTAATATATCAATGAGTCTTTTTTCAGTAGTTATAGACAGGGTTAATTGGTATTCTGAGGCATTGTGAAGATCTCTGAGAAAAATCACAGAGTAAAAGGAATTAAGAAACCACTAATATAGCAGTAGGCATTTAAACATAATGAGAAATAATAGAAAATAACCAAAATTAGCATATAATAGTCAATTTTACTATATCACTTATCCCCCTCCCAACAAGAAGTATAGGTATTCATAAATAGAAGAAGAAAATCAATCAAACAGGAATAAACAAATAAAAAATCCTGAAATGATATATTATGGGAACAAAAGGAATTTAAAAGAATAGAACAGATATATCAGGGGGAAGACAGAAACAGAAGAAAAAATAGGACAACTAATAAATGAGGGGAAGCAAAGAATTAATTATTACGCTAAGAAGGCTGATATATTGGGCTCATTTTAAAAATGTCTTTAAAAAAGAATGAAGAAGAAAAATATAAGTAAGGAGGAACTAATGAAGACAATGAAAATTGCTAATAAAAAATGTTGAGAAAGAAAATGTGGACTACATTTTAAAATAGAAAGTAGTGACTTAGAGGATTTTAGGTAGTTTTATGGGATTTCTATAAAGAGAAAATGCTGTGGCCAGTATACAGTCAAACACACGAGCACTGCCATAGGTTTGATGTGCTTAATTAACTTTGAAATTTCAAAAGCGTGTGAATCTCACTTTAAAGCATGTATGATTTAAGAGGGATTCATAGGAGGTGCAGAGTCAGTACACATGTCTCTATTGTTCTCTTCCTCTCGCCTCTGAGTATGTTAACTGATAATCTCTCGTGAGATTTCTGGCATCAAGTGGCATTCAATGAGCACTCTATTGCAGTCTGTTCCAGCCCCTACCTAAAACCCAGGAAGACCAGAAAATGACAAAATCCCACAACCCTGAAAATTAAGACTGATGAACACACTGCTGCTAGAAACTTTGATAAATACTTATCTGGATTTTGTGGCATAGCACCCTATGAAACGGACCCCATTAATTTAAATGGTAGAAAGATGTTTTGTATTTCCCCATTTTCAAAACCTTGAATCCCGAGCTACAACCTTGAATCATGAGCTATAACCCAGAAACTCTTCATTCACTTATTTCACCCACTACCTTCATGGGTGAAAGTGGCAACATCATTCTATACCATTCCCCGTTCCTTTTTATATTCATTCAGAAATGACAAGTCTCAAGAAACCAGTAAGAATGGATGGGAAAAATGGAGTAGAATTGGATGACATTTAGTTCCTCATTAGCAAAGTATTGCATTGATGGATTCAGAAAAATATTCTTATAAACTACGTCTTGGCGTTTGTGACTATTCACCTAAATGCTTGGTTTAAATTACCTGAGGACCAGGAAATGGTAGTAGAAGATTCTATGTATCAATTCATGGATGAATACCTTCCTGCATAGAAAAACATGAAGTAAGATGTCTGTCTTATGTATTGGGTGGGAGAGTCTTGCTTGGGTCATGTTTTCTAGTTGTAAGTCCCTTGAATTTAAGTTCTTAATTGATTAATAACTTCTTATTCAAGTCATAAGCATAGGCACAACTTACAGAATGAATCACTCTTAGAATACAGATATATCAGAAAATAATCAACAAAAGTGATTAGCTTTTGTTACTCAGGATGCATTTCTTTTCTGAAGGTAGAATTCTTCTGGGAACTGTTTTACATACCCTTGAGTCCAAGCTTGTGGTTTGACTGGGAGATGACCTAATCTTATTGGAACATAAGTCAAAGCAGAAATAAACTCCTGACAGCTTAACCCTTCCCTGGATTGTTTACTGTGGACCATAGATACACTAGTCAATATTTTCTAAGTACCTGAGAAGTATAGGTCCAGAGTAGCTCATTACCATGTTTTCAAACACCAGAAAGTAAATTTGCACCAAAGCAAGATAAGGCCAAATACAAAAAAAAAAAAGCACAAGAAAAAAAATAGATCATTTTCCTAAAGATTTGCCCAGTACTTTCTTGGGTTTAAATACATGAAATAACATATTATCATTCTAATTTTTTTTTATTTTTTGGCCAGGGATGGGTTTGAACCCACCACCTCTGGCATATGGGGCCAGTGCCCTACTCCTTGAGCCACAGGCGCCACCCCATTCTAATATTTTTTGTTGTTTATTTGAGGCTTAATCAAATGAATTTCTCATACTTGCAATGAGAGTTTTGAGGAATACAGTGTGATAGTAGAATGCGTGTTATCCATAGTCAGACCAATTCTGCTGACACAATACAATGGTCAGTGGATAATCAGCGCTCAGTTTAGGCAGGAATGACAGATACTTATGAACTGTGTACTCAGAGAGGGATAAAAACACCTAGTAGATTAGTTAATTTGTTGGAAAGGAAGTGGGGATAGGATTGTTTAGGGGCAGTGCTTCTCAGCACACAACCACCAGAAACCTGCACCCTAATCACCGAGAGTGACGGCTAAAAGACATTCCCGGGACAAGGTGCAGATCCATGACCTCAGAATCTCAGGCTTGGGGCAGGGGACCAGGAGAGATGCATCCTTAGACACTGCTGCAGGTCATCTTAATATGGGTTAAAGTTTGAGAGCCACTGCCTGAGAGGAATAGTTGCCATTATTAGAATGCTGATAAAATGCTACTTTGAGAGGTAACACATGCACATCAAGGATGCAATTACGTAGAGTGCAGAAAAACAGTGTAGGAGAAAAACCTAGGAGAGTGTCTCCCTATTTCATTGGGACACAAAGTCTGGAAATGGAGAATATGCCTGCTGTGGTTTGAATGTTTGTGTCCCTCCAAAATACACCCTGATAGTGAATCACTGAATATTAAGAAGGACAGCCCTTCAGAGGTGATCAGGTAATGAAAACTCCATTCTCGTGGACAGATTAGTGCTCTTATAAAAGGGCTGGAAGGAACTAGCTAGGTTCTTTCCTTCCCTTCCCTTCTGCCATACAAGGATGCCGTGTTCAAGGTGCCACCTTGGAAGCAGAGACCAGACACTAAACCCTCCAGTGCCTTGATCTTGGACTTCCGACCCCCAGAATGATGAGAAATCAATCTCCATTGTTTATAAACCATCTCGTCTTGGGTATTTTGTTATCACAGCACAGACTAAACCAGAGCCTTAGAACAATGAGTAAATAATAAAATACCAGGAGTTTTTTTTTTTTTTTAGAGAAAACATACACTTGATTTTCTTTTGTATGATAACAAAAATAATTTCTGCATACATAACTGCTGATACAAATGTGTTTTATATCATTGCAAATAGCCAACGGATGCATGAAAAATGAAAAATCCATTTGCATCACTGAATTGATAGCCTATTGTAAAATAGCCACCCCAAAATGCCTGTTTAATTTTCTCTCCACTGTGTCAAATGAATTTATCGTTGAAATGTAGATTTCAGCTTTCATTAAGATCTCCCATCTGTTTCAAACAAATTTTCTCACCTCCAAAATAGTCATAATTTTATGGCTTCTACTGATTTGAAGAATCTTAAATCAGAAATCCAAAATGCACACAGTTTTCAGAGGAAAACTGCACCAAGTAAATTTCAAAGTAAATGAATAAAATATCAAATGAAGGGCCATCATAAATCAGATCATTAGCTCCATGCAGTTCAATTTGGTTTCTACCCAGGAAGCATCTATTTTTACATGAAATGCAGGATTTAATGCCTCTGAGAAGAACAGCCACAATCTAACCATCTTGTCAAATCCATCCCCTGGAACCTCAGGGGTAGAGTCTTTCTACCAGTTTCACTGAAGCCACATCAGCCTTTCCTTTTATTCCTCAATCTTCCATTGTCAGACAGTGTTGGTAATTGGTTTTTAATTGGTTCATTTACCCGAATGATTTATACTGCCTCAGGTAGGCACAATTTAATGACACCCATTACAGGGCTTTAGATTATTTCACAAATAGACGCACTGTTGTCCTTCAAGATTGAAGATCCACGCATGTGAGTGTTATCATTCATACGTCTCTGATGTAGGAAAAAGTCCAGTGCATGACAAACAATGATAATAAATGATTGTTTATCAGGTGAGAACCATGTACCAGGCATTTTACCAAATTCCTTACATGCATTATCTCATTTAATAGGCATCTTGATAAGAACAAAAATAAACAGAATAGGTCACTGCCCGCAGAGTTGCACTTGTTTTGAACAGAGACTGTTTACAATTGTTTCTTTTTAATTTCTCAGATGACCGATGTCTTTGCTCAATAGTAAGTCAGTTCTCTTTGCGCAGTAACACCCTCAGAAAATCACTGAACAGACAAGGTAAGAATCTATGTTCAGTGTCGATTCTGGCAGTAATTGTGAGATCTTAACCCAGTTACTTAACCTTTGGGTTTAGACCAGCTTCCCTTCAGGGTCTCTTATAGTTCTGCAATAATGTGGTTTGCTACATATTCCTATTTCTCATTTTGATTGATTAGCTACTTGGGGTGCTGTCAAATCTTCTATAGTATAACCTATGCTTGTATTTCAGTGTTCCCTTGAAATGTAATTTCTGCCTAAACTGTTTAAAAACATTCTACTTATCATTCAGTTACTTTGAAGTTATATACTGTAACACAAAATACCTCACCCAGTAAAAGCACTTTCTCAGGAACTACATTGGCTATGCAACTAAAAGTTCAGTAAAGCAAATAGCAGATACGTAGATAAAGTGGTGGAAAACTGGAAAATGTTCTAACAATGAGGAGACTTTATTTTTCTACTTTGGTTTATCATTTGTTCTAAGTAAGTGTCCTAGGAACTCAATTCAATGCTTTTAAAATGTTTCTTATAATTAATATGCATAAATACACCCTCACACATATAAAATTAAAATGATACTTAGGAGTAGATTCTGATGTTGTTTACCTAAAATAACAAATTCAAAAGTACCCTTCTGACTAAGTTTGGGTATAGTTAAAAAGGCACATTTTAAGATTGGGGTTTCATTCAATTGCTTTGTTTGGGAAGGCTATCTTGCTTGAACAACACATAATCTTAAGCAAATCTAAATATTTTTATGACAGCTTTCTAATTTGGCTAAACATTTTTGGTATTTAATTTGTACTTTTGGCAATTAGCAGAGTTTGTCAAACATCCACCTCCCGTAACACATACAATTTTAAGATGGCATCACATTTTCCTAATGGTTCTGCAGATTGTTCCAAGTTTAGGGAAGCTGATCTAGATTTTACTTAAATATTATTGTGCAACAATTCTGGATTATAGCAGCATATTTAGATGTGATCAGGTCTTTACTCCTGTCTAACAACAGGTACATGTCTCTACACTTCAGATAAGCTCACCTCAGTTGTATAGCAATCTAACAGAAGGAAAAATAGTGTGGGAAAAGGGGGTCCTTAACTCAGAATTGTACCCTGCCTAAAGGATAGGAAGGTAGTCATTTCAAAGCATCCCTTGAGTCTTTTTGTACCCAGATGATGAGCATTCAGGGACTGAAAGCTTTGATTGACTAGAGAGGATTTACCAGTAGTAGATTTTTTTCTGTACCAGAGACATCTCTGTATGTTTCTCTTTTTTAATTTGGCTCTGTGCCATTTAGTACAGTAGCCAATAACCACTGTGCTTACTGAACACTCAAAATTTGCCTAGTCCTAATTGAGATGTGTTATAAATGTAAAATACATATCAGATTTTGAAGACAAATATATGTACACAAATAAATGTAAATTGTGCCATTAATAATTTTAATGGTGATTATATGATACAATAATTTTTTATATATTAGGTAAATAAAATATATTTATTAATACAAGTACATTTCTTTTACTCTTTTAAATGTGGCTACTCAAAAAATTAGAAATTCATCTGTGGATCAAATTAAGTTTATTTGGGGCAATGCTGATGTAGATTCAGGCTACATTGTCTTTGATAATTATTTTTGTCACTGGGGTATAGATATGATGAATCATTACATGCCCAGTCATGAGGCGTAGCAGGGAGCTTTGAGATCACGGAAAGTCCAGTGTTTAAGGCTTTCCTGGACTGTTCTGTTGAAGCCTCCCTTGCATTTTGCCATAATAAACCCCATCTCCTTCCCCACTCTCAAGCACCATGGTATCATTCTTAGGTGCCATAACTTAGGTCTTGGGGAGATGCACTACATATCAACGCTGTACACAAGGACAAGTCTCATCCCTTAACAACCACCAGTCCAATGAACTTTTATAACAATTTATGAAGTTGTAATACTTGTTTTACAGACGAGAAAAGTGAGGTACAGTGAAGCTAATAAATTTGCTGGTAAAAAAGTTACAATTGACGCAGTCTGGCCTTTCAGTCTGAGCAAATAATTTTGGCAATTCAAATGAAGTCGGTTCTCTGCAAATCAGATGAAATTGGTTAAAACCCTTGTCAAACTTTGTCTAGAAAACCAAAGCCCTTGAAATCTCTCTTTTTTGCCTGTCATTTTCCCTGACCAATGTCCCACAGATTCCCCCACCCCAGTTCCCAGACCGTTCCCTCTACTGGTACTCCCAGGCCCCGGCCTTCTGCCCAGAAGTTTCAAAATTCTTCATTACGCACAACAATTTGGCATACTGGGCCCTACTGGCTGGAGTCTTTGTCATCCCATGTATGTCCTGAAGCTTGTCTTTGTACAACTATATGACAAAAAGGAGAAAAAAGGAGAAAAAAGAAGAATTTAAGGGGGCCTTTCAGAGATGGCAGCGTGTGTACCATTTTGTTTTTTTACCATTACACTGATAACAAATTCATGTGAGAAACATGATCATCATGTAATGTAGGCAACAGAGTCACAGAACGCAAATACCATGTATGAGGTCACATATCTGAAAAGGAGTACTACTAGACACGGATCCCGTAGCTTAGGATGCCAGCTGCGCCTCACAATTACATACATCACGTGCTGCTCTTCTGAGTTCTCTGTCCCAGGAGCTGGCTTCTACAAGGGCTCACATTTCCATCAATTTGGATGGCCAAAGCTCTGCCTACTATATACACATAATTACCACACTGACTCTCGGTGTGCCAAGGATACCTGGGCTGCCCCTCTGGACAGCCTGGCATTGTGCTGTCCAGTAATGTTGGAAACACCTCTCCCCCTACACTTATGTCACTCTTTTTCTTTAGGTTTTGAAAAGGAATCTAGAATCTTATTTTATTGTGAGCACAAATGATGTCTCTGGTCAAAAACCTTATAGCTTATAAAACAAAACAATACACAACCTGTAATTAATATCACCAGGTAGATAAAAGAAAGACGAAGGTCAGGGAGTCCTATTTCCTATCTGCTAAATAAGGAAATAACAAATGCTTTCCACACATGAAAAGATGGAAAAATTGAAGCTATTAGAAAAGAAATTATTAGTGGATCAAAAATAGTTAAAAGAAATGTGAGTGTTCAGAACTTGACTGGAGAGCAAACTAATCAGCCAATGAAACCCTTTTGAGTTAATAATGAATGTCTCATCTCAACTTGAAACAAATCTGTCTGCTCTATTGGAAACATATAATATCAAAGGAGAGGAAAGCTGTCCCATAAAGGCATGGTAGCATTTGAACATCAATTTGACAGGTAGTGTAATTTTCTTACTAAGGACCGTGAATATCATATTGAAGCCTACTACAGAAATACTACTCAAATTCTCCAACATAAGTCATCTGAATAGGAAAAGTTTCAGCACAAGTCAGAGGAGAGATAGGAAAAAGGCTGAGGCTGATGAATTTCACTTATGACCAAAAAACCATGACCTTGACTTATTTCCATTTAATACTAATCTATTATCTCTAAACCAGGAACAAGTGAAACTGAAATCAGTCAGAAGCTGGAGTTATTTCTGCTCCAGATTTACTCTAAGTAGTGCTATGTCATCCGAATACATTTGTATGCAAGTGACAAGAGTCAGGGAATGTTCAGTTCTGATCTGTGCTTTTTCTCCTATTTTAAGTACCAGGCAAAGATGATAGTGGTTTGAACACTCGTGTTTCCAGCATATAGCAAATGACATGCATGTTGAAGATGTGAAAAACATTTTATTAATCTTATTCTACTGCTAGCTTCATAATATATTCAGAAGGCAGCTTTTCATTATCTATATAGAAAGAATTTTTTGAGAAGTGTCAAGCCAATATTTCACTCATTTTAAAGTATGTTTTCCTGTAGGTATCCCAGAAGTGTGTTACTGTGCCGAGTGTGGGAAAGCTTCAACTGGTTATGCATTCTATTTCAATCTGATTTAGCAGATTGGGGAAAACAGCATAAACTTGGCTGACATCCCTGTCCTCCAGTGGTCTCTGGATTCAGATTTGGTTATACCTTGCAAGTGATCAGGCAAACTTCTTTAAATAGTTTCTGAGGCTTCCAAATCTTGGGTGAAACTTTATTCTTGTAGGACAAACATATAAATGTATTGAATGGAATTATAATTCATTGTCTACTTTCATATATATGTAGACAGACTTAGTTCACAAAGAGAAACGTAAGCCACAGACCAGTGGGCTATTTGTTGTTTATTAAGTACAGTGTTATTTTTTTCCCTTAAGAATCAATATTTTAAAATTAGATTTCATATTCAAATCTGCGTTTCTACTTTATCTTGAAAAAATTTAAATATGACAACACAAGACCCAAAGTTTCTCCTTATAGTAATAATTTACAGGATCTTAGTATATGAGACCTCCTAGAATCTCCATCCAGTTTTCCACAGCCCCACAAATCCCCATCCAGCCAATTGGCCAGTGTCACTAATTTTAGTGACCTGATAAACTCCTGTATTTCATGTGATCTCGATGTAGACAGGTCATGAAATTTATGAAAATCCCCCATCTTAGAGCAAAACTGATAAAGTATAAACTTTATGAATGGATGACCTGCTCATACTGCAAAACCCCACAGTGTTAGGAAAATTGATACTCGTCTTCAGTTTATAGTTTTCCACTTCCACAGGGTCCAGTAATGTTTTGACTTTGTCTAGAAAACTCTCTTTCACATTTTCTAGAAAAGCATACGCCCAGCATGTAGCCTATTCTGTCATTCCCTTCTCCCATGCTCCCATCTTCAAGGAGAAAATAAAGATCATCACGGAAGAACTCCCTGGATTCACCATCCTCCTGCTTCTGTATGTTCCTAGTTCACTGCTTTCCCTTCACAGTTCTAAAGTGAAGATTGGGCAACACTCCGAAGACTTTTTTTTAGCCTCTAAATTCTCCTCAGGCACTTGCCATTATTATGCCTATCTCCTAATAGCACAATTAGAAGACCAGGTCTTATAAATAAGCACAGTGATGGGCAAGGAAATGCATTTTCCTTTCTGGGGCCGCCTGTGTCCGCTGAGGCTGTCTCAGAGAAGGAAAGTGTTCCATCCTGTCTACTTGGACTGTTTAGAGTTTTCTTCCTGATCTACTTTGTTTGATCTGTCACCTCCTCAGACCCCCGAAATATGAGGATTCCTTTGTGTTTAGACCTTTTCTAATGCCATTCTGCCTGTTTTACCAAGATGACCCTAGCCTTCTCCACTTTCTGCTTGTTGATGTCTCCATATCTATACGTTAAACTTCCTTTTTCATGCGCTGGTTGTAAGATTCACACTCCCCCATTCATCCTCTACCCCACTACCTAAGATACATTCCTCAAAGCAAAATTAACCTGTTAGAAATATGTTTTGACTCTGTGCTATTACAGGACTGATCCAAAATTCTCTAGATCACTATACAGAGACCTTTACAACAGCTGTGCACCCATTTTCAGCATCATCTACACTGCTGTCACCACACACTGTGCTTCTGCTCCACGGAATTTCTTACCCTGACCCAGGTTGTTCCAGCTCCCGTCACAAGTCTGTGTCTTTCACAAGCTGCTCTTTCTTCTTGGCATCTAATTTCTCTCCTGAATCCTAATATGAATATTCCCCTTCTTTCTTTAAGATCTAGGTTAGATTATACCTCACTGTGGAAACTTCCTTGTAGCCACAATTAATGCAGCTTCTTGGGTCTCTAGGTTTTCAAAATAATTCGGTTTATTTATATTACTCTCCTGTCCCTATTCTCTCTCACATTCAAAATAAATAGACCCACACATGAGATTTCAAGATTCCTTAAGGGCAGGGATAATGTTTCACATGTGAATTTTAAACACCTACCACTGTACCTATTGTATGCCAGGATAGAAGCAGTTATAATTCAGTTCAACAAAAATTTAATTTGTCCTGACTTTAGCATGAATCCTCTAAATCCCCACAACAACCATACGAGTTAGGAATTATTAATAAAAGTAGACAAAAATTAGGTCCAGCAATGACATTAGTTTAAAACTCGTAAATGGTAGAATTGGGATATTAACCTTCAAACTCCATGCTTTATCAAATACACAATTTATAATTTCTTCAATAAGTAAATGTTTGTTAAGTCAGTAAATGATACATTAAACAAGGACAAGATAGCCAATAAATCTTTGCCGATTTTTACACAGTTAACTATTAGGATAGCATGTACTACAATGCTCCTTAAAACTGTAAGCTACTTCAGCATTAGTCCATCATTGCATCTAATTAAATTCATGTTCCTTTATTTTCCCAAATTAAAAACAACTTGCCAGAGCTAACTTTTCAAAAAGAATCCAGTTTGCCCATTGAACAACATGTTTCACCTTGCTGCTTCAAAAACATTCAAAGTTTTATAATTATATGCTTTAACATACTATGAAATTAAATGTAAAATACCCCAATTTAAAAATTAATGTCAGCTAATGCAAAGCTTTCTGTTTATCACTCTAAGTGCCTTTTGAGGCCATTATTATCAGCATTGTTTAGGTTTCAATTATTTTACTGTAAATCTGATCATTCAAAATTCAAGCAATTATTAATTATATATAATTGCCAATTATTAATTATGAGGACTATTTTTTATAAGAAAAACCCCATTAGTGTATTATGTATTAATATTATCAAATCTGTTTGTAACCATTTCATATTTTTCATAGTTACAAGCACATTCCCCTTTTCAGCTGCATTATAAAATGCTAATAACAATATCATTAATTAGTAATACATATTCATTGAAATTTAGTGACTTAAAGACCTATCTAGTCTCATACTTATATTTTCCTTAGGGATACATATTTCACATCTAACATTACATTGGGCTATAGATAGCAAGAATAAAAAACAGGCCTGTGGGATCATCTAGCTGTCCCAGGGCTTTTATGATAAAGAAAATGAGGGCAAGAAAGTGCACACATACTTTGCCCACCATGACCTAGCCAGGAGGATGGTCGTGGACTAGAACTCAGTCTGTAGACTCCTTATGCAGTATATGTTTTTTTATTAAAATTAAAGTCTATTTTCAATAATGAAATGTTGGAAAAACTATTTGGTAATGACGGTTTACTCTACTCCAGTTAAGGAATCTGTTTTCCCTTTCTGAGATCACTGGCTAACTTTTAGTACCCTAATGCCAAATATATATCTAGAGATCAATTTCTTTAGTCCAATGAGCTTAAACAATTAGTTTGAGTAATTGCATGACTAAATTACTGGTTAACAAGCGACTAATCAATTCATGTTTCTATAACTAGTCAAACTGGTTGGTTGTTTGCTTATAAGTAAACAAATTCACTGGTTAAGGAAACATTTTATTCTTCATTCTGTTGATTTGCTGGGGATCTGATTCCACAGCCGATCACGGAGGATGTCATAATGAACTCGTGACAATTTTTTTCACATGATAACAAATGACCACTTCAACTTAATTTTCATTTTTATTCTACGTATTAACATTGGCATCATGTTTCCAAATGACCACTTCAACTTAATTTTCATTTTTATTCTAAGTATTAACACTGGCATCATGTGTTCTGGGCTTTCTTTGTTCCCTCTGGAAGTTATGGAAAGAAAGGAAGTCAGTGGTGTTTGCAGCCTGGGAACTCAGGTCTTGAGGAGACAGAAGGAACCTGGGGTAATAACAGCTCCCATGAAAAAGTAAGCAGAGAACAGACACAAAGAGTGAGAGCAGGAAAGTAAGAAAAGAGAACGTGATGAACGTAAAATACCATTACATAACTTTCAGTTAGATTTCCTTTAGTTGTGCTGCTTTTCTCTAAACCTGAGAAACAATTTCATCTAGCCGACAATTTGCCTCTATTTACATATTGATCTAATGGTTTATCTAGGTCAATCTGTGTAGAGACTGCCCATGTTATAAAGGAGTCCATGCCAAAACGAAGATCTCTGTGTAACAGAAACTAAACACATAGACCCAGCTAGTGATTTATGGTTGAAAAAATGTCCAGACATTGTTATTAGGGAGGAGTCAATTCTCTCTACTCTGAGGCGGTTCCCCCACTTGATTTCAAATGCCCGCTTCCCTGGAGACTATGTAAAAAATGAGTTCAGGGTGAATGCGACGTGATTTAGCCACCGCTGGAGCTTATTTTCTCTCTTGCATCCAAATTGTCTAAAATAAATTTTTTTCCTAGGACAGAGATTTGGGTTTACTTTATGTAAAGGAGAAAATTCTGGGAAAAAATATGAGAAGGGGGGAAAAAAGAGCACACGTCAAAAGATAAAATAGTGCAGCTGAAGGATTCATTGCCTAGGTAACTTTTTTCTTCTCTCATTTTACTTTGCGATAAGTTCTCAATGGACTGATTCATTTAAGCTATGATTTTTATTCATAGTTTTAAGCTGTTGGGCCTGATGTTGAAATCTCCCTTGTCACCAGTTAGACTTACTAGTTTTAATGATTTGGGTTTTAAATGAAGGTCATTATATAATATCCTGCATTGCATGCAGATTATGAAGTTCCTGCCGGCTTTGCCTTTTAATTAAATTATTCTTTCAAGTGGAATATAGAAGTAGAAGAGTCCATCTTCTTTTTATATTGAAGAGGCTCTATAGCCAAACTTTCCTGTTTTATTACTAATGGACATTTAAAATAATGTTCTTGAATAAATATTGATTGTGTCCAAAAGAATTATTTGTTTAATACATCTTTTTTTCACCCAATTCAAATGCCCATAGTGTATGGAAAAGGTCATCCAACGTGTTTTGCCCTTGATTTCAGACATCTCAGATGCACAACTAAACAAACCAACGAACAGAGCGAGAAAGGCAGCATTGTGGAGGTGGGACAGTTCTGGATAGAAACAGAGGGCTGGACAGTGACTCTGTTGATTATACTCCAGAAGAGGTGAGTAACCGGGAGTCCGAGGAAAAAGAGGAGGCTGGTTTACTGGAGGGAGCAGAAAAGTGGAAGAAGCTTCGTGAGGACAGGCCCTTTGCGGTCCTCAGGCAGGCAGGAGGATGTGTACCTCTCATGGAGCAGCTGAGCCATCTGAGATGGGTGTCTGCTGTGAGGGGGGAAGGGCGCAGAGTCACTGGCTCTGGTTGGAAGGAGAACCTGAATGCAGCTCCTGGATCAGAACCTGCCAATCCACCAGTCCCAAAGAGCCCAGAGTAGCAGCCAACTTGACAGAGGTGTGGACGATGTCTGGGCAATGGCACCCATGTTCCCTGCCCAGGTTAGTTTCTAATTGTTAGCTTCACCTCGGCCGGCTGGAAGATCCAAAAGTCATGCATGAGTTAGAGAAAAATGACAATTCTCAGGTTAGAAAGTGAACACAAAAAGTGAAACAGGTAATCATGATGCCAGGAACGGTCCATCCAGGAAGTCAACTTCAGGGCCAAAGAGTTTAAAAAAAAAAAAACCCAAAACATCAAAAATAGACTCATCGTCTTAAAACATTTGAACCTAAATGGTCTTGAAGGAAGCTCCACAGAGAGTGAGGAAAGTGCGTTTATTTCTAGGGGACAGAAGGAACAGCAGGGAAGTCCAGCCTTTGTTCTTTCTTATCTGTTGCAGCCTCGAACCGTGTTATAAATCTTGACCAGAAATGTCAGTAGATGACAGCTGAGTGCTTTTAAAATTTTCCATTTTCCATCCAGAACTCTAACCTCTCTGGATGGTCTCTTTTATTTGGAATAATAAACAGTTGTTAGGTGGCATTTCTGAGTCAGTGGTCTGATTAGACTAGCGACTCGCGAAGTCCCCGCAACTCTTTTAACTACCATTATCTGCTGAACCTTCGGATTGACGATCTGAGCTTCAGTCTGGAAGGTGCGTACGTCTGCATCCATTTGATGACAAATGACGCAGGGTCCCTTGTTTATTTGCTTGCTCTGAAATTTGATCCTATTTTTCAGCACTCCTTTCTCGGTCTGATATAGAACTAATTGTTGGCAGATGTGGAAAGTATTTCGAGCCAAGATATAGTATTTGTTTGCACTGTCTGGTTTTTCAGCCTTAACCAATACCAGGTCATAGCAGCTGGTTTTTATCAAAGCTCTGTATACCACGGCCCATCCACCTGACAAAACAAGATTTGCTCACATGACCTTCATTGGAAAGCTTTCAAATACAGAAATTCCACCAAGGTAATAGAGAAATTATGTCGAAAAGTTATAAATATAAAAATAGACATTAATGAATTCACTTAATTTCATTTGCATGTGTTTAGATGTGAATGATTGTCTTGTAATATATAGGTAAGATGTGCCCTTTTAAAACATATATACATTAAGATTTATGGTTTTAGCTTATCATACGCTTTAATTTTAAAGTTTAGTCTAAAAATGATGTTCAACCCTTATTCTTTATGGAGGCATCACTGACAAAACCAAGCTTACCAGCTATTTCTTTATCTTTAAGTGAGAAAGAGTGATCTCACATCAAAACAATAGCCAAGCATATACGTGAGATCCAGCACACTCATTTTCCTCTTAACATTCCTTTCTTTCCTGACGGGGATTTCACTTTCCCCTTATATGCCAGAATCAGTACAGTGAATTATTTTCATGACCTTCCTCATTGTTTTAAATAAATAAAAGATTAGCATTTCAGGCTCCCTGTTTACACTGAATTACAAATTTCACAAGCCACAGTGGTATTTGTGTTTTCAACGTCCATGTATTTTTTTTTCTGCGGGTGTCTGAGTTCATTTGATTTGTTTCGACTACTTCCCCAAATATTTCCAGAGCACCGCGCGGTGGTGATGTATTTATTTGAAGTCGCCGTGGATAATTTGCCAACTCTGTGATGATGCAGTGGTCTTTCCTTCCTAATGAAACAGAAGGCCTTTTATTCTGCAGTCTACCTGACACTGCAGGAAATCAGATCTCAAAGAGACCCCAGCTTTTATGAAAATCATTTTAGTTTGGGATGATATCTGCTCTGTGGGTTGTGATGCATCTAACGTGGTGTGATTCAAAGGCAATTTTTACCTGTTTTTATGTTGTCCGTGTGGTTCCAAGATACTTTATACAGTGCTGCAGACTGAACGTTGTGTGGATCTGAAAACCTCACTAAACAATACATTTTTGAAAAGCTGTATGGTTAGAAAACCAGAGTAAAGAAAATCTCACCTTCCAGTTTTAAAAATAGTTGAAAATAAATTTATTTGGGAATTTTTTTTTTTTTTTTTTGCAGATTTTGGCCAGGGCTGGGTTTGAACCCGCCAACTCCAGCATATGGGGCCGGCGCCCTACTCCTTTGAGCCACAGGCACTGCCCTAAAGCTGCTTTTTAATCAAAGTGAACATATAAACACTGAAGAGATATAGATGAGATAGTCAGATGTCTATAATATTTTCAATAATTACCTTAGTTAGCACACAGAATATTATATAGAGTAATAATTCTGGACATTGCTTTTTTCTGCTCTTTAATAGAAAGTTTTACTCAATTTTTTTATACACGTCTTTGACCTCAATCTTGGTTATCAATAGAGAAACTTCTAAAGTTATTTAATGTAATTTTTTCCAGAGAAAGTAATTTTTATTTTCAACTATAGTTATTTGTGATACAACACATTTTTTATTCTTGTTATGGACTCCATGAACTACCCCTGGACAGTCTATCCCAAGGGACAGGAACCCCTGAGCTTGACCTTAGGACATATTGTTCATTGTTATTTTGATCTCCAAACCATAAAGTGCAGCATCTTTTTTAAGGAATATTTAATAGGATTATTTATAACCAAATCCAACCCCTATTGAGAAGTAAAGCGCGATTTCTGTTTCTGCTTTTGTAAGAATCCCGTCAGTTAACCTCCAGGGTCATGCCAAGCTAGCATTGATTTCAACACTAATAAAATGACTTGTCAAACAGAACATTGATGTTCAAAATAAGTTAATGGGAGAACACCTATAATATGAGCTATTTTGAAAGACTCAAATATAAAGCAACTAATTCTCTCCTTCTGAAACATGATAGGAGAGAGGAATCTCTTCTTACATTGAGGCATGCGTGGTACATTCTTCTTCCAAAGGATTTAATTATCCAAGGGTTATTTTAAATGTCCTAATCATTACCAAGAAAATTTACCTCAAATTTGTTTTTTGTTTGTTTTGGTTTTTTGCAATTTTGGCCGGGGCCAGGCTTGAACCCACTACCCCCAGTATATGGGGCCGACACCCTACTCCTTGAGCTACAGGTGCTGCCCCTAATTTGTTTTATATGTATTTATTTGGTGAGTAAATGATACAGTTTTATGTTCAATGCATATTTAAAAGGTATTAAAAATACACAATAAAATTTCTACCTTTTCTTCTATCTTATCACAGTTCCCTGTCTTGAAAGCAGTCAGTGATAGCAAGGTTTGTGGATCATTCCAATGGTATTTTATTCATCTATGAATATTATAGTTTGCCAGTGCAGCTCATATATTGTTATATACTATTGACTATGTGATAGAAACTTGAATAGCTTATTGTTTTGTTTTCTTTCCAAAAAAATTGAAATTTGAAATAACTTTTCCTGCTATGAACATTACTTTCACTTCATGCGCACATTAATTTTTTATATACGTCCTACTTGTAGTTGTTGATTCAATGAATAAATTTAAAGCAGTAGTTGATCAGTTGCCTGTTATCATACAGAAATTGTTTATTTTAATTTATTTGAAGATGTTTCTCCAACTAAAATGGTTTATGAGCATGGAGAAAAAGTAACAAAGAGAATAAGTATGCTGTTCGTATGTTGAACAAACAGCCAGTGAAATTACCTATTCATTCTTTTCTTTTACTTTATTGTTTTATTTCAGATTACTATGAGAGTATAGAGTTTGCATTTATAAGATTAAAATCTGAGTTGTAGCTGGGTCTTTCACACAGGAAGTGTGCCATTAACTCTTTATAGAAATAATGTGATAATAATACCATTTCAAGACATATACACTTGGAAATCAGATCTTCTTTTCCTTTTGAAGTTTAATTTTATATTTTTTTTTATTTCAGAGTAAAATCAGGGTATATATTATTAGGTAAAATAGTTTGCATTTATTTATTTATTTGTTTATTTATTTTGAAGTAGAGTCTTGCTTTTTTGCTCTGGGTGGAGTGCCATGGGGTCAAGCTCACAGCAATCTCAAATTGTTGGGCCCAACAACCCTCTTACCTCAGCCTCCCGAATAGCTAGGACTATAGGCATGTGCCACCACTGCTAGCTACATTTTCTATTTTTAGTAGAGACAGGGTCTCAGTCTTGCTCAGGCTGGTCATGAATTCCTGGACTCAGGCAGTCTACCCGCCACCGCCTCCCAGAGTACTAGGTGTACAGACAAGAACCACCGCACTTGGCCACATTGTTTGTACGTGTAAGGTTAAGCCCAAGTTATAGTTGTGTCCTTCACCCACACATTGTTACTGCTGGATAGAAACCCATAACCCCCATTCTGCACTTCCCCCCACCCCTTGAATTTAATTTAATTTTCTCTGAATGCATTGTTGTTAATCTACAATTTTCAAATTAGGATTGAGTAAATAATGCTGCTTGTTTTTCTGTTCCTATGATACTTTACTTAGGAGAGTGTTCTGCAAATCCATCCAAATTGTAATAAAGGATACAAAATCTTCATGCTTTTTATGGCTGAATAATATTCCATGGTATACATGTACCACATTTTATCAATCCATTCATTGAAGGGCACTTGGGTTGTTACCACATCTTTGCAAATGTAAATTGCAACTATAAACATTTGAGTGCACTTGTCCTTATGGTAAAATAACTTGTTTTCTTTGGGGTAGATACTTAGTAATAGGATTGCAAGATCAAGTGGAAGGTCTACTTTTAGGTTTTTGAGGACTCTCCATCCTTCTTTCCATAAAACCTTATTACCAGTTTAACGAATATTTGATGCAGATATTTTAAGAAACACACACATGAGCAAAGAAAATATAAACGCATATACAATCCCACCCAACAGATACACTGTTGAGTGGTGCGTGAACATTGTGGTATGCCTCTAGCCTTCCGCTGTTTACTGAGTTGAGTGAGGCTTTGGTTATGTTTCTGGAACCTCTGACTTATCAGCGTCAGAACCTCTGACTTAACCAGCTTTACTCCCACCTGCTATTGCTCTTCCTTAGTTCTCAGTAACACAGACTTGCATGGGAAGGCTCAAACTGTCCCCTTATTATGCCACATACCAACCATGAAATTTGGAGCTCTTTCCCACTAGTGGGTGAGAGCTGAGCTTGTGTCCAGGACATCCAAATCTCTGCAGGTTGCATCTTTCCTTCTGATCTAGGACCAAAGCTGACTAGTCCCCTAATCATTCCAGTTGTCTGCTGGGCTGTCGCTTCTTCAGCTGGCCCGTCGCTTCTTCAGCTGGCCCTTAGGTCCTTGCCACTTCCTTTCAGTTAGCTCTAAAATCCACCATATAACCTTGGATAAATTTCTTTGTTTCTTGACTTGTTCACTTACCTAATGTGGAGACTTCTTGCCAATGCCTAAAACCATATTTCCATGTCCTGCCAACTGATCTTGGGCTGGCAAGACTTTTTAATATTAACCTACTGGGTACTAGAACTTTTGTATATTAATTTTTCTTTTGTGATTTGAACTGTCCCAACCCTCTGTGTCTGTTGTCCCTGATGAAAGTCTTAAATCTTAAGAGCTTGAGTCAACTTCTCTTTGAATGGGACCTTCTAAGATGCATGGTAACTATGGCAGTAAAAAATACCAGTAAGCATCATGGTCCCTGCTTTGGTAGTTACTGTTATGGCCCATAGACACCTACCTTGATCAGGTGTAAAATGCAATCTATCCTAGAATTGAAGCAATCCTAACATGCACCCGTCTGTTTGTTTATTCTAATGCTGAAAGTCAATGACTCCAATTTTTTGCTTACTGTGGCAGGTTCCTACATGGTGCAAATGTTACATTCTCTGATGCCAGACCCCATAGGACAATTCCAGAATTTGTGAATTTAGCCTCCAAGGAAGATACTGGTTTATAAAAGAAGTGGAATGACCTTTGGAGATAGAAGCATAAAACTTCTGTGCTGAAGAATATATATCACGGATCTCTGTAAGATCATGATGGACAAATTCAAAAGGACAGTGGAGGGGCTGCTGAGGGAAGTCCTCCAGCATCTTGCTAAAGATGACATCAGGCACAAGCCTCTGTTTGCATTGTTAGTACATTTGGAACTGATGTAGCCATTCTCATTCAGACTCACATTCCTGTTCTATTCATTCTAGTCCTTATTTTCCATTTTACCTCTTTCAAATAAGTTCTGCTTATTTCTCCCTCTTTTGTAACTTCTGCCTAGCCATCTATAGCGAAAAATTCTGGTTTTGCCTCTGTCTGGTTGCGTGGCTAAGTCTCAACATTATTCATTGTGTTTGATTGTAGGACTGTGACACCTGCATGCCCCTCCCATTAAGTCTGACCTTGTTAAAACTTTCTGAGCATTTGGGGTATAGGTGTGCCTTTAGAGTCTGGGTTGTCAGCATTTAGAGGCCATTTAACCAATTGATGAAAATAAGCAAATGGAGGAAAAATAAAACTTCATCAAAAATACTAGTGCTTTTCTTTTAAAACTACCACTTTTTTTCCCGATGATTCCTTAGTTTATGAAGTTCCAAATTAATAATTCTCTTAGTCAACCCTATTAACGTTAATGCAGCAGAAACCAGAGCTGCCAGCATATGAAATAGTTATGTGAAACTAAGTTCTTCCAAAAAAATCAGATATTTTGATTGTTTTTCATAAATATGTAGAGAGAGTGAGACTTGGGCTTTTAAAAAAAATAAAATGCAGAGATGTTTTCATAGCAATCAATAGAAATTAAGAATTCTCAGCCCTTTTATTTTTTTATCTACTTTGATGAAATTCTGCTAGGTCAGAAGTTCTACTCTGAATAAGAAGACATTCTAAGCTTTCGGAGGACTGACCTGCTAGATAATTTTTTCCTTTGCTGTTTAGTCCAGGGTCCATAAAAAATTGATGTTCTCTTCTCAGGTAACACGCTTATTTTTATCTACATGAAACTCATTGATCTCCCTCCAATTTGGTGTTAGACTCTTCATTCCGCTATCATTCCCGAGGTAACGAATGATATTTTCATAGGCATGGCTAGTAATCAATATAGACAAGCTGTGTTCATTGATCTGAGGAAGACCTTTGATCTGGAAAATCACCAATTATAGCTATTTAAAGTAGGTTCAATTGGATTAGGAAGGACAAAAATGAACCAGTATCTACAATATTCTTTCATAGTTTTAAACCCTACAAAGACACAAAATTAAATATAAGGCCTCTTAAAGAATAGGGTTAATTTTCATTCTTTCAATTTTAAATGAAGATTTTCTTGCACATTCGACTTTGTCTCTGAATTTTTTATGGCTGTGTAATGTGATATTCTTATAAGGGACATCCCAGGTACAAAGTAATTGACGATTTGCAGTGAGTTTCTGACAACCTTCAAATCCTAATTAATAAAAATAGATTCAGCTTAAATATTGATATGCTAAGCATTAGTCTTATTTTAACTGAAAAAGGTGGACTCCTGGTCTCAGCAAATTAAGTCTTTAATGGTATGCAGGCTACCTGGTTGATTGATCGATTACATTTTCATGTGAAATTTCTAGGTACCTTTATTTTCAGGCTATGCGCAAATTTGAATTAGAAACGAGGACATAGATTGTTTCTTGCCTTCGTGAGATAAATTACTCTCCGGGGTACAATCTATATTATTTAACACACAATAGTCTATACTGCTTCTGAACACCATGTATCATGAAATATACTGAAGGAAAAGGGGTAGAGAGCACAGTTGTGCTTTTTCCCTCTCTCTGTTCTCTATATCCAGGGAGTTTTGAATTCTGGTAGAAGAAGATCTATAATCCTAAAAAGCTGCACATTTAGTGGTTTACAGCCCAGGCCGTGGAGTAAAGGGATCTGAACTCAGATTCCAGCTCTGTAACTTGTCAGCTGCACAATGGGAAAGAGAATTTTTTCTAGTGTCTTTGTGTGTGATAACAACAATCCCTGCCTATGGGCAAAAGAAATTAGTAGCTCATGACAACACCCATACTTAATACCTTAGTAACTAATTCGTTCAACATTACTGTGTAATAAGTAATGGTCCTCAAAACCTTAATTACTCTAAACACAATAGTCCTGTGAATCAGGTAATCTTCCTCTCCCCATTTTATAGATGAGGAAAACACCGCAGAGGGTCTACTTACAAGCTGGCAAATGACTAAGTTCGTACTGAGATACAAATAATGTCCTTTCAGAGCTTACGTTCTAAGCCACGGCAAGATTCATTCTCAAAAGGTCTTGAATAGAAACTAGCACACAGGAAGCTCTCCATACACGATATTAAATGTGAATAAATGTAAATAATGCATTCTTCAAATTCCAGGAATGATTTCAACATTTTGGTGTAAAGAAAAATATAGCAAGCCGTAAAACAATAGCTTATTTCTTTTGTGCAGGATATGAGCCCCACAGAAAGACGCACAGGCTTTCTGCCTTTCAGTGCTACTGTGGGCCACTCTGAGAGATGTGTAGCCATTGCTGTCCCTACCCATCCGCTTCTTCCTTTCTGCCTGCTTCTCCTCCCCTATGTTACCTTCTTTTCCATCTCTGCCATTGAGTAGATAGCAGATAATTTTTCAGAATGTTGGTTACGTGCTTATTTTTATCCTTAGCATTCATGCACCTTTTGGAGACAACTTGAGTAAACATTTTTATTAGAAAACCATTCTCTTGCCAACTCCTAGTCTTTGTACCTCTCCGGTGGGCTGACTTTCCTGCAGGCTCCAGGGTTTTACCATGTGACATGTCAAAGCAGACACATTGCCTAGGCTTGTAAGAGGTTCAGGAGTGGGTATGTGACCCAGTCATAGCTAAGAAGATTTTGCTGGAACACAGAAAAAAAAATCCATCTGTTGGGTTTTTTGTTATTGTTGTTGTTTTGTTTTAATGTTGGCCTTGAAGTTGTGAAGATGTAAAATCCAGGTTGCTTTATCATTGTGTAACCATAGACATACACCTTCCCAAGACTGCAGTCAACACAGAAGAATCAGAGGTGGATACACTGGGATCCATAGAGGCCTGTTGGTGGCATTTAAGTCTCTGCCTCAAGCTGCGGGTATAGGCAGTTCTCCTTCAGATGTTCCCACTCTGTGATATAGTAAATTCTGGCTTAAGCCAGTGGGTTAAGGTCTCTTTTACTTACAACTGAAAGAGTTTTAACTGAGACAGTTTCTTTATGCTGGAGAAGAATATTTTTTAATACTCAAAAAGATGAAATTATAAAATTGGTACATCACTAATGAATTTGGGTGGTTTTGATCAGTACAAGTTGGAGTCCTATAGGTTAATGATGTGAGTAGTGATGAAAATCGGTAATAAAATTCTTTCTTCCATCCCCATACTTTTAACCAGAGCTTCTTCCTTCTCCATACTTTTAACTAGAGCTTCTTTTAACAAGAATTTCTTCATATCAATAAGAAGTCCTCGGGGCTCCTGCCTGGCTTCTAGCCGTTGTTCCCCTGGGGTCCAAGTAGGAGTGGAAGAAGCACACTTTTATCCTTGGAGATTTTACATCTTGCGCATTCCCAGGGCTACCCCTTGTAAGCGAATATCTTTCAAGTATATTAAATGTTCCTCTGGATGCTACAGGCCACCCATTATCTAGAAAACTTCATGCCTTCAAGCCAAGACAGTTTTCTTTCTGGCTATACTCCCCACGCCTGAAGTTCAGGATGATTTAGAAAATCTGCGGCAGTTTTAGGACATGGGCAGATGTAGAAAAACAATAAAGTCGGAGTCCAATAATAGCGCATCAGAGAACTTGGCCTTGTTAGTCATCCTGAAGAGAAAAGAAAAGCATACAAAATGTGACAATGATGTTTTTTGTACATGGCAAAAAGTCAGGAGTCTGCCTGAGCTGTTTGTTGTCGCCCCTTCAAAGGCCTTCGCAGTATCTCACCCCTGCTCCTGTCCCTGTGCCGACCCGACTTAGCAGAGCACTATCTCTGGTCTCTCTAACGTATGAAATTTACATTGTATTGCCAAATACGTGCCCAATAGTAACCTCCAAGAACATAGGCAATTTACTAACTATAAAGGCAACCCTCAGCCGTCTGGGCAGATAGAGAAGCTACATAATGACCTAAAGTCATTATATAGGGAGATAATCAAAAGTAAGATGGAAATTATATATAGACACAGTGAAAAACTGCTTCACACCTGGGGGATGCTGAGCAAAAGGGCCAACCCCTGAGGGACCGGCTCCCCAATAGTGCTTTCTATAAGCAATATGCAATTATAATAGCCTCTTTCAAGTGCAGGTGAAGACTGGGGTTAGGGTTAGTGGTATTCTTTCTAAATCTCAGATGTGTGGCTCTTTTTAGTAACATACTCAAACATTTCAGCTTGGTGCACAATTTCTTTCCCAATTATGGTCTAAGCTACTTTGTCAGCATCGTGACTGTTTCCTTCCGCACACCGCTCTCCCTTGCCAATGTGTTTTTGTCATTTTTCCATGTCATGCACTTATAAAGCTCCAAGCCTGTACCTGCTATGCCAGACACAGTTGGTGATCTTCACAGTAATAACTTCCTGCATTTATGTTAGCAGAACCCTGGTTTGTTCAGGAACCAGACAGGGATAATTTTCAGTGCAGGCTATGCCCTCTTGGGCCCAGGGTATCGATTATTCTAAACCAGTCATTGCAATTCCATTTTCTTCATCGGTGATGGTTGTAGAAATGGGTATGTAATTATGACCACTGTAACAAGGGGAGAGGATTCTTGTGGAGTTTCTAAATTATTTTGGTTCATAGAGAGAGGAAAGGAGACATGTGCTCTCTCCCCCGTTCAGCCAGTGGCTATTGTTGAGGTATATTTCGCTTGCAGATACTTTATTCTGCAACCATGAAAAAGCCAAGCGAGGGCCAGAAGGCAATTTATTGAGAACTTCAGAGGGAAGAGACGGGGAGTGCTGTTCTTGCTGACAGCACTGGGTTAATAAATTATCACCCAGGAAGTGCTCAAGTACTGGGCATTTGATTCTGCAGGTGTGGTGGACCTTAGTCTTCCCTTGTGACTATTCAACAATTCAATACCCTTTCTATGCTAGGACAGTCTCCTTCTTATGCAGAGCCAGTCACATGTTCTAAAACCCACAATTTCTAGATGCTCTGTTTCCCATCTTCCCTTGCAGCTTGGGTGTGGGAATGCAAGCTAACCCACTCTGGATTTTTAATAAAAGTCAATGACACGAAGTAGCAGGAATGATGAGGCAGCACCATGGAGAAAGCACCATGATGAATGGAGGTATTAGAGGTATGGGAACTGGTAGTCTCTACATTTGCTTTCCAGATTCTACAGTCTCTACTTTTACCGCCAGGGGCTGCTGGCATTGCTAGAAGCATTACCCCAGTTTTGGCTTTAGTGGTACAACTGGGGAAAGATATTCTGTCCTGTCTGGGGGGATGACAATTATGTCTTCATGGGAATGGTTTGGGAAGTTATTTCAGTTTTGCCCTTGACTGTTGAACATTCAAATCTATTTCTCTGATCATCCCAGAGATTTTGAGAGCTCTCCATTTGAGGCATTTTCTCCTTAATTCTACTGGAATTAATTTCTACTACTTTAAACTAGAAACCCGGAATGATACAGATAATAAATTTTAATTTTTTTAATTTTTTGCCTTATCATGCAATTGGCATTATTATTATTATTATTATTTGCAGTTGAAATTATTCTTACAGATGTACATATTCTGTTCCTTTGGCTTGGGGAATCCCTTCTCCATCCTTGTCAACAAAACCCTACAAAATATAGGGTCTGTTGCAAATATATTTAAGAAATACTATTTAAATAAACAACGTAAAATAGATTTCCTTATTCAAGCCTTCTCAGAATGTTCTTATGAATTGCAAATTTCTACAAAAGGCATTTCAGGAAGTTGGAGCTTACTTTTTTTTTTAAAGTCAGATTTAAGGTAAAATCTTATGGCATATCATCTTTATATGCTCAAAAAGGGCTTCTTCCAGTGTTGAAATGGAGGACTGTTTCTCTGGTTTAGTACTAGAAGAGGTTATCAACTGTGAGCTATGTCATACACATTTTTTAAAAAAAATTGATTACATTCAGGAAAACAATATCAAAAGGTTTCAGTATGAGAAGTACCAAAACTTAATACTTGAAATAAATTCGTTTATATCTTTTCTATGTTCAGTCTGGAGTACATGCTAGCTGGGTCGAGTAATGGACAGAATCAGCTGTCTTATTTAAAGTGTTTCTCTCTCTCCCTCGGCGTCCTCTCTCCCTTCATCCTCCCTTTTTCTCTCCTCAGAACCTGACAGTGAATAATGACTATCCATGTGGGGCAGAAGCGAAACAAATTCTCTTGGTGGTGTTGTCACCAAAAGATCTTTTGTCAGGGCCAATGGAAATGTGGAGGAGCATGTGGGGGTCTAATTTGTGTGACTACCTTAGCACCAGGTGGTCTTCCTCCCCTTCAGAGAAAAAAAAAGAGAGAAAATCTGTTCACCATATTTCCATTGCAATCTTATTTATAACCAATCAATTGGTGATATTTTCATGGTAGGTGCTTGAGACTTTATATAAGTCTCAGAAGTTTCTTGGGACACAAGCACCTAGGAGGGAAAAAGAGGTCACTTGGAAAAATAGTGAATGGAGGCTTGGTGGCACCCATGGTAAAACTCTTTTATTTTATGAGTTCACCTTGAGTCAGAAATAGATAGTACAAAAATGTTTTAATCTATGAAGTGTGTCAGTGTAATTTTCATTGGTTCTGACTTTATTTTTTTTTCCTCAGAGATTTGCTCCTTGCCCCAGCTGGAGTGCACTGGCATCATGATAGCTCACTGCAACCACAAGCTCCGGGGCTCAAGCGATGCTCCTGCCTCAGCCTCCCTAGTGGCTGGGACTACAGGTGCTCACTACTGTGCCCTGGTTGGTTTTTTTTTTTTTTTCTCTGCCATTTTTTGTAGAGACTGGGTCTTGCTCTTGTTCAGGATGGTCTCAAACTCCAGAGCTAAAGCAATTCTCTAGCCTTGACATGCCAGAGTCTTAGGATTCTAGTCATGAACCATTGTACCCCGATAGTTAGACATTTAGGGCTTTTCTTTGCTTTTATTTTTTGGAGGCAACTGATGCTTCTTACTCAGTGTTTATTTAAAGAGTCAAAAATACCAAATTTATCAACTAATGTCTCAAAATGAGCCTGTAGTGTCTGAAAGGCACATGCTATTGAAATTACCAAGAATCAGAAACAAACTCCCTAGTTTTAGTGGGAAAAAATAGTGATTTGTTATTAATTTTTAATTTCTCCACACACATGGTCACCAGGTTTATTTAAGTGATGGCATCTTAGACAGTGATTCTAATATATTTTTTGACGCTGTGGAAGGATTATTTATTATAACCTTCTTTCACGCATAGGCTGATCTAAGACTAAATGCTCCTGGTTATAACATGTCTTTAATGAGTTCTTTTATTTTATTCTAATTTTGAGACACTGCTTTCCCTGACTTAACCTAGGGCTAAAATTGAGTATCAAAATCCCATTGTGGTTTCTGGTTCATCAGAAAACACACTCAGCTCCCCCCAAAGGATATTTCTCTACTTTTATAACAGAGAAGTGAGTCAATGCAAGGAAAGTCAGTCTTGCTGGTCTCTTTTAATTATTAGAATGCGGAGCTGAGGTTTGCCAATGACATTGCAAGGGTGTTGCAACACTGAAGATCTAAGGGTGAGGATTTGCTGCACACGGGAAAGGCAACCTTTGCAATGCTCGTCACACTGCTCTTTTTCCTTGGCTCACCACTCGAGCTCAGACTGGTTCATAGTATGTGCTTTGCTCACACAGACCCGCTCTATTTGTCTTATCCTAATCTTTTTTCTATGTTGTGATGCAGAGTAGCCCTGGTCACGTGGCTTAGAAATTATGTGGGATAGTCACCATGTCCTGAAGCTTTTATCTGGTATTTTCTGACAAAAGATGGCACAAAAGACCCACTGGGTATCTCAGCTCACTCTGTCCTTCATTGGGTTCTGAAAATTGTGCTGCAAAAAACATGATCTTATAGAATATATTTCTTGAAATTCAGAACTATACCTTTCTTGCATATGAAGAACTCCTTTTGAAATCTATAGGAGCTTTACATCTGTAAAAAGAATAATAATGCTTGAGACTAGCTTTCCCCTATTTTCCCCCTTTATGTATCATCATGACTTCGAAGCATTACCTATATATGTATAGGATGCTTAATAATCTTTGCAGGAGAACTATACGCTTGCTAAATGTTTGTTATTGCTAATAATATAGTAATAATAACTGTTACTAAAACTGGGATTTAGAATCTTCTCTCCTTTTCCCTAAAGTAAGTTCTTTTATTATTTATTATCTAGGAAAAGGCCAGAAAAAAATGGTAAATACAATAATGTGAAAATGAAGAAAAGATCTTGCCTTCCTTTAGAGCTACATTGATTTAAAATGCATCATTGACAATATCGCCATCATTCAAAGTACTGTACCTTATTCAGGTGGCAGAAACTATTTGCAAATGCAGAGCTCATCAGAGAAGGCTTCTTTTATTTTACTTTCAGTTCCACAAAACTCTTCTGTTCCATTAAAACAAAGAATTAGAAAAATTATAAAAAACAGCCTGAAGCTGCCTCTTTTGTTCTTTAACATACAGTAATTCTATTGAGGGTTTCAAATGGAATTTATTCGTATGACAGATGTATGAGATTGGACTGCTCCCATTTTGAAAAGTTATGTATTCTTCATTATTCTTCTGCCCATACTTCTGAATGTTTTAATGGGTGCATTGCTTAGGCGCTATTGGACGGTATCTGATCAAAGTAGCTCTAATTCAGACCTTTCGGTTTCTTTCTCACACTGGGGCTGCTTTCAAGATGACCTACTATATTTATCCTAGACCATTCCTTTTCAAGTTATTTTAAAAAGTATTTTTGCTTTTCCCTTTGTGCTGTTTGTTTATGTAAGTTCGATGAAATTAATGGAAAAACAGATGGGTTCCTTGAAATAAAATAATGACAATGTTAGAAAGTATCGATTTGCAAAATAGTCCTTTGATTCTGAAAAGTTTGTTTATGGAAACGTAAATATAATGTATAGTTCATACATAGAAACAACACACATGCATGATAAAGGTATATGACTTACATATTATATACTTACTTTAGAGACGTGAAAAACAGAGTAGTGTGCCCTTATTTAACATTTTAATGAGAAAAGAATAAAAACCAGCTCTTCCTTTATTACATGGTATTATCTAGTGGAGGGATTAGAAAACTAAGGCCCACTGGCCTATGACCCATTTTTGCAAATGCAGTTTTATTAGAACACACCCTTCTCTATTCATTTACATATTGTCTGTGGCTGTGCTTGCCTACAAGGACAGATTGCAACAGAGACTGTATAGCTCACAAGGCCTAAATGTTTATTCTCTGGCCATTTTAAGAAAAACTTTGCTGGCCTCTGATCTGGCACACATACGGGCCAACCAGTATTCCCCAAATTTAGAGGCTGAATGTGATAGCAGTCACATCTTCTAAGAACAAATTATAAACTACTTTATTTTTAGATAACCAGGTATGAGACTCAACAATTAGAGTCAATATGTACAAAGAAAAGAATATCATACCTCAAAATGGTTAGCATTGCCTGTATAAACCTCCACCACTTGAGCTGTAGTGTATGAAAAAATCTATCTGACACTGAAGGAGTTTCTCACCATATCTGCAAAGTTCTAACTTCATACTGTGAAAAGCAGAAAGTTTCAGCCTTTTCACGCCACACCATGTACATGTATGCTTTATTGGAATATGGAATAGTAACAGGTCCTGTGTGAGCTAACAGAATTCTACAGACTGCTCTTCCATCGAGTTCTCTAGAGTGATGCATCTAGAGAAACAGGAAAAAGTCAGAGCATTTTTCAGTTATTCTTCTTGGTTTGAGACCTTGTTATCTTTCTGTATTTATTTCACAATATCTGTTCATTTTAAATTTGTAATTTTTGAGAGTTGTGTACAGCACCACTAAAATAATCTATCTGTATTCAGCTGTCCTGCAAACAGTGACCTCACCCTTGAAATACTGGCTCCACCCATTATGATTTTACACATTCCGGGAGGCTGAGGCAGGTGGATTGAGCTAAACATGAGCAAGAGCCAGACACCATCTCTACTGAACAAATAACTGGGCGTTGTGGTAGGTACCTATAGTCCCAGCTACTTGGGAGGCTGAGGAAAGACAATTGCTTGAGCTCCAGAACTTGAGGTGCTGTGAGCTATGACACCACAGCACTCTGCCCAAGGTAACAGAGTGAGATTCTCTCTCAAAAATAAATAATAATTATTATGATTTTACCTTTGTTTTCTGTCACTGATTATCATTATTTCCATTCCCTTTCATCCAATGTTTTGAACTGTATTGTTCAGAATTATTCCAATGTTTTAATTCTAATAGGCATTGATCTTCATATGGTGCACTTAATATCTGTTGACAAACATAATTGTTCTTTTTAAAAGGAAATCCGCCTTCTATTAGGCATCTATGTCTCCAATGAGAACAATAGTTGCAGAAATATGATATTGATATTTTCAATATGTAACAGTCTGCCTTGGTTAAAGATCTAATCTCTGTGTTTCTTTGACCTCATAACCTTTTACCCCAACTTCCAGTCTGTGTTCCATTTAAAAATGTAAATATTATTAATGCAGATAGGAAAGATCACCTCTGTTTGAAAATTGCATATAAATAACTCCAGAGGACTGGAAAAAGGCCTAGGCTGGAATCATTGCATAAGGATTAGATCTGTATTACATTAACTACAGAAAGAGGTAATTTTTTTACATTAACATGTAAAGAGCTAGTGAGGAGATTTGAGCTGAAATTTATAAACAACACAGATGTGAGCCAGTAAATGACACTCCTGTTGAAATATCTTGTCTCCACTATTGTCTTTCTGAATTTTAGGTGTCTTACTAGTTACTAACTATCAATACAGTCAAGTGATTAAAAAAAAATAAAGGTTTTTTCATATGCTGTGGAAAACTGAGAAATCTGATCATTTGAGTCCAGGAGTCTAATTTCCATCCTGTTACATATTTCCTGAAATGACCAAAGGAATATAAAAATAGACACTAATATGCATCAGTTAAAGACCAGAGAAGGGTTATCATTCCCATTGTCAGAAATAGCAAAGCAGTTCTGCGAGACTTAGTGCAGATGAAATGACAAGACATCGAAGCCTGGTTCAAAATTTCTCTCTGGAGAAAGCAGTTCAGACTCTCAGGAAGTAATCAGAGGATGGCCTGGCCTATCACTGACACCTTTTTAATTGGAAGCATGAACACGGGAGGCAAGGAGAATCTATTGGGTAAAGGGGAGTTTAAATTTGGTACCACTTTTACTGGGGCAGATAGAGAGCACTTTTAATTGATTGCTTGTGGGAGGCCCCCAAATTTCATCTTATCCCTACAGAAATAATAATAATAGTCATGTTTGCAGGGACATTATTATGTGCCTGTTACTTTTCTAAATGCCTAACATGAACTATAATGTGTAGGGCTCCTCTTCCCCTGGAAGTTGGTATAGTTGTTAAATCAATTTCATAGGTAAGTAAACCAAGATACAGAAAGCTTAAAGTAACCTACCTAAGTTTAGAAAAGTGAAAGAACCAATGTTTGCATCTTGGCACCCTGGCTCTCCCAGATGTGATTCTATTAATGTATGGCCTCCTAAAATGTCAAGTGTCACCAGCTATCCTGCCTTCCTAACGAAACATAAGGAATTCAGCTGAATATGGAATATGGTATGTCTAAGTTTGGCAGATGTAGCCAACAAAGTAGAGTATGCCTAGTTACATATGAATTTTAAGCTAACAATTAATTTTTTTTTCTTTTGTATCCCAATTGCATTGTTCTGTGCAATATTTGGGCACTTACCTAAACTAAAATCTAATCATCATTTATCTGAAATTAAAACTTAAATGGACATTCTGTATTGTATCTGTCCTCTCTGGGTTTGCCTCCTTAATGACAAGGAGGCAGCTAGAAGGAGACACAATAGCAACCTCACAACATACCCAACCTGGACTCTGGGTAGAAAAACTTGAGCACTTTACCCTGGTGCTCCAGCTGTGACAAATACTGGAGAAACTGTATGAACTGTTTCCTGGGCAGGCAAAGTGCAGTACTAGAGTCTGCCTTTTACTTCTCTCAGGAAGCGAGGTTTCTACATTGCTAATGAAAATTTGCATTTACCAGCCCTCCAGCTGAATATCACAGAGCAGAAGCCTGAGACCAGCTGAGGAAATAACACAGGGCTCTAAACCGAAAAGCTGTTTATGAGCATCCTCCAACCTGAATTTCTCCTGCTTCTTTCAGGAGGAAGTGAATAAATAAAAACCCAAGTGAAGAGTGTGAAGAGATTCAGGTATGTGGAGAGAAGGCATCCAGTAGAAAGTATGTACTTTAGGTTTATTTTTTTTTTAATTTCTAACGAAAGTATAATAGAAGTGAGTATTTGATAGACTCTGCTATAGATTACCAAAAATCCAATAAAATGCAGTGTTAATTGATCATCCACTGTGAGTGTGATAGAGACTGAAACGATGGTACTGCTATCAAAGAAACGTTAAAAAATAAATTGTGGTGAAATACATGCAAAAGTAGGCATTAATAAGCATTGTGGAATAAATGAATGAATAAATAAATCCAATCAAGGCAAGGTAGAAAGAATAACTTTTCATGTAAAAAGGGGCTGTGGATAGGAAGAATTGATACTCTATCCCCATTCCAACCTCCTCCATTGTGCTTTGAGCTGTTTTTAGGTAGAAAGCCAAAACAAACAAAAAAACCATTTCCCAGACTCTTATGCACACTAAATTCTGGAGGTAATTTAGGCTTCACCAACTAGATGGCATCAGCTGATATTCAAGGATATAAATGTGGCATCTTACATCGATTGCAGACAAGCCCATAAGAAAGACATGCAGTGTTTTTTGCGGGAGCATTAGTAGACTCCGTAGTGTCTGGACAATCTTGTGAATGTTGAGAGGCAGGATGTGGTGTACTCATTTTATTCAGGCCTTCCAACAGTTCTATAAGCCACTTAAGAATCTGTAATAAATCCCTTTGGCTTTCACTACCTGGAGTGCTATTGCTTGGTGATGGATGCAGTCACTGACACAGAAAATAGTCTGAGAAAATGGGAAGACATGATCGGTTTCCTGAACTAGTTGAATTTGAAGGAAGTAATATTCTTCTTAGTCTTGGAAGGTGGACACATAACAACTAAAAGTTACTTAAGTCAATAAAAAAAAAGGTCACTTAAGTCATAACCATCGTTGAAGGAAAATATAAGTCTCCATATCAAGTTGTGGGCACACATCATCCTCTAGCACCTTTACCAGGATGGCCCAGCCAGCAACTTGGGGCAGGTTCACTACATTAGATCCCCCTTATCAAGGAAAAGGAAGTGAGTGTACTGACCAGAATAGATATTTACTTTGAATATAGATTTGCTTCGACTGCCTATTTTGTAAAGCAATTTCTTTTACTTATAGTTTATTTTTTTCGTGCTATTACTATACAACACAACTTCTGACCAACAGCAGGCAAGCTGAGAACCAAATCAAAGACTTAATACCCTTCACAATAGCCACAACAAAAAAATAAAACACTTAAGAATATATTTAACTAAGGAGGTCAAAGACTTCTATATGGAGAACTCTAAAACAGTGAGGATGGAAATTGTAGAGGATGTAAACAGATAGAAAAACATACCATTCTAATGGATTGACAGACTCACTATTGTTAAGATGTCTATATGACCCAAAATAATTTATAGACATTCTATTAAAAAGACATTTGCACTTAAATGTTTATAGCAGTACAATTCACAATTGCAAAGATGTGGAAACAACCTAAGTGTCCACTAATATGTGAGTGGATTAATAAAATGAAGTGTATGTATACTGTGGAGTACTACTCAACCATAAGAAAGATAACAATCTAGTATCTTTTGTATCAATCTGGTTGTAACTGGAGATCATTCTTCCGAGTGAAGTATCATGATAATAATGGAAAAATAAATGCTCATATACTCAATACTAAATTGAAACTAATCAATCATCACTTCACTGCAAATGTAGAAGAAAAACTCAATGGAAATCAAGCATGTGGGAGGGGAGACAGGAGATAGGTAAATTTATAACTACTGGGTTCGATGTGCACCATATGAGTGAAGGGCACACATATAACTTTAACTCAAATGGCGCAAGAAGATTGGACCCCTGTAATAGTCTGACATTTAAAAAAAAATATGTTGGAAATTTTTCAAGGGATATACTTGTATAATTATGTCAACATATGTGTATACAAAGATGATAAAAACTTTATTAATTATAATTTTCTAAATTATTACTATAAGAGAATAAGTAATATAAAATAATTATAAGTATATTATAAGGGAAATACAAAGTTTGACAATTGTGTTTCAGAACTCCTCCTAGAAAAAGTGCTACTTACCTCTTTTCTGAATGTCACTGTAGTCACCATCCAAGTACTCCCCTTGGGAAGCTATGCACCAATGCCAGCTCTTAGTCCACACTTCAAAGCAATTTTAGAACTCTCTTTCTGGAATGGCCATCAAAAATATCATTGTATTACCCCTAATGTCTTGAATGTTATCAAAATGACTACTTTTCAATATTTCCTTTATCTCTGAGTAAAGAAAAAAGTCAATGGAGGCCAAATCAGGTGACTAAGGAGGGTGTTCCAATACAGTTATTTGTTTACTGGCTAAAAGTTTCCTCAGAGCGCTTTGTGAGCTGGTGAATTATCATGATACCAGAGTCATGAGTTGGTGGCCAAAATTTTCAGTGGAGATTTTCCTATCTGTTCTTCTATTGACGTTTGCTTGGTCTGCTATGCTTCCCTCAGTCAGCTATGATTTTGACACACAATTTGATGAATATTACAATATGACCTAAAATAATTTACATATATTCTATAATGTTCTTATAAGTTCTGCTCATTACTATCCACTCTTACCTTTCTTCATTAGTGATACTTTCTTTCCTCTCAGGAAAATGTTTAATCCATTTGTACATTGCCATTTTCATCACAGTACTATCTCCATAAACTTGGACTAATATGTCTTTGATTTCACTTCCACACTTGCCAAGTTTAACCAGAAATTAATGAAGGTTTGTTCGTTGCTCTATTTCAAGCTCTGACATTTTCACAAAGGCACACAAAAACTCCCAATAATGAATGCCACTCAACAAGACACTGCCACATGTTGACACAAACACAGCTATAAAACCTTGATAAATCAAGGTTATGAAACCTTATCCAACTGTTTGTATAGTGCTGTAAATGTAAGCACCTCATGGCAAGTTCACAAACTCAATTTCACACCTCATAGGTAATATAAAATGCATTTGTAGAGAATTATGTAAACAAATTTAAATTAGTTTATACAAAAGAATATTAAATATGATTTTTTAAAATAATGCTGAACTATCTCTACAGATAAGACAAAACATGTGATATATATTTTTATGTTGAAAAAAGCCAAATTCATAACAACATTTTAGTGTGATTCCATGTGTGTATTAAACAACAATATATGTTTGTTATATAGTAACATAGGTATAAGAGTTTATTTGAATAAGTGTCAAGATTCTTCTCTTATTTCTCTTGTGGTTGGAAAATAACAAAAGCTACTGTCTGATTTTCAACATATATAAGTATCACATTTATTGAAATTTTTTAAGTAATAGCATCTTTAAGTAAATATTTATTATGAAAGTATAATTTTTAAAATAGTATTTTGCTTGTATATTGGTAAATAGAAGTTAATTTACAAACTACAAAACCCAGACACAAATGGTTTCTATAGCAATCAGAAACAGGTGTTTTAAAACACTTTTTATGAGCATGGTAAGCGTTTCTGGAGTGCAATTTGGCAGAATTAGCTTAAACATGTTGATATATCTGGAAATTTGTTTCTAGAAAGAAAATTTGATAAATGATTAGAAATTTATTGAATATCCAAATATTCATTTCAGTGTTGCCAGGAAGAGAAATAAAAACAAGTCAAGTGTACAGCAATTAATTAAATAAATTATAGTATATATCATAATTTATTATTAATATAAGAAAATACTTCTGATACAGTATTATTTTTAACAGCTTTATTGACATATAATTCATATACCATAAAATTCACTTACATAGAATATACAATTCAGTGGCTTTTTTATTATATTCATAGAGCTGTGGAACTAACACTACCTAATTTAAAGTGAAAAGTAAGATTTTTTACATGAGATCTTTTCTCTTAAATATAGGAAATTACAATTTTAAATTTCCTTTAACTATGGTTTCAGCTGCATCCTGTAAGTTTTAGTATTATGTGTTCTTATTTCATTCATTGCAAAGTAAATTCTAATTTCATTGTGACTTCTATAACCCATTTTTGAATTGAAAACATGCTACTTAATTTTCACATAGAAGTGTTTATAAAATATTCAAATTTTCTGTGTTGTTAATTTTTAATTTAATTCCAATGTGTTCTAAAAACGTGCTTTTTATTGCCTCAATCCTTTTAACTGTATTGTGTTATGGCCAAATGTACAATCCTTTCTCAAGAATATCTTGTGGTGCCTGTGGCTTATTAGGTGGGGTGACAGCCCCATATACTAAGGGTGGCATGTTCGAGCCTGGTCCCCACCAAACTGCAATGGAAAAATGGCCGGGCATTGTGGCCAGCACCTGTAGTTCCAGCTACTCAGGAGGCTGAGGCAGGAGAATCACCTAGGCCTGGAAGCTGGAGGTTGCTGTGAGCTGTGACCCTATACTACTCCACTGACGATGACAAAGTAAGACTCAGTCTCTAAAAAAATAGAATATCTCATGTATTCTTGAGAAAAATGTATATTTTGCAGTTGATCTATAGAATTGTTCAATTTTTTTATATTATTGTTGAGCTTATACCTAGTAGTAGCTTATATTAAAAGTGGAGTAGTAAAGTCTTAAACTATTATCATTTAATTGTCTTTTTTCTCTCGGTTCTGTCTTTGCATTCTGTATTTTGGGGCTCTGTGGCTAGAAGCATATATGAACATAATTGTTATATCTTCCTGATGAGTGATGCTTTTAAACTTAAAAAAGTCCTTTATCTCTAGTAACTTTTTTGATGTAAAGTCTATGTTTTCTAATAATAATATAGGCACTTGACCTCTCTTATAGTTGTTGTTTGTAGGATATGTATATTTTTTTCTTTTTACAATTGATCTCTTTATATTTTTTAATCTAAGAAGTATTTTCTATCCATAGCATGTAGTAGATCTTGGCGGGGGTTTTTTTTGGGGGGGTTGTTTTTATTTAATCTGACAACCTTTGTCTTTTGACTGGATTATAAGCCATTCACAGTTAATGTTATTGATATGGTTAAGTTTACTTCTGGCCTTTTGCTATTGGTTTCCTCTGTGTCTCATTTTTGTTGATGTTGTTGTTCCTGTGTTAGTCTCTTACTATCTTTTTTACACTAATTGAACATGCTTCTGTATAATATTTAATTTCTTTAGCAGTTTTAATTATTTATTTTTAGTTATATTCTTATTGGTTCTGTAGTTTTCTAACATATATTTATCATAGAAATTTTCTTCATATTTACACTAACTTAATTCCAGTATAACATAGAGACTTCACTTCATATAATACTATTTCTTCCTTCTTGTTTTTGTGTCATTGTTTTTATACGTGTTATATTTATGTATTTTTCAAACATAAAAACATCAACATATTTATTACTTCATGTAATTTTTCTTTTCTTTTCTTTTTTTTCAGTTTTTGACCAGGGCCAGGTTTGAACCTGCCACCTCTGGTATATGGGGCTGGCGCCCTACTCTTTTGATCCACAGACACTGCCTTACTTCATGTAATTTTTTGGTCCATTAAAAAGTTGAATGAAGAAAGGAGAACAAGCCTACTTACAGTGTTTGGTATATTAGCTTTCTGGTTCTCTTGATTTGTTCCTCAAGTTGCAACCTGATACATTTTTCTTGTTCCGATGCACTTTGTCTCTACTGATGTTTTTGTAATGCTACCACATTATTGTATTGAATATTAGGTGATTTTAACACAGTGAAAAGTATTTATATAAACTTATATAAATATAGAAAAGTTACAGTAAATATATGTGGTGTTATAATCTTAAGGAACCAGCATCATATGCAGTTTTTCATTGACTGGAATGTCTTTATGTGGCACTTGACTAAATGACTCTACCAACTTTATTGGTGTTTACTTCTTTCTCTTCATAGGAATTTAAATAAATGCAACTGAATATGTCACCTTAAAAAGTGATAGAAGTATTTGACTTATTCTAGATCCAATTCATTTTTTCAAATGATACTCTAGACCAGAAGTGTCAAACCTTTGGCTTCTCTGGGCCACACTGGAAGAGTTGTCTTCAGCCACACAAACACTAACAAAAGATGTTGAGCAAAAAATGAGGATCCATGCATAATTTCTGTGACAACCACTACTACAATAAGCAAAAATGTCCTCACATAATAGTACTAATTATGCAGTGGCCTGTTCAGAGAGTCTTTTAAAATCATCAAGCAAGTCACAATTTTTCAATCACTAATATAGAAAAACATGGCTCAGTGCCTGTGGCTCAAGTGGCTAAGGCACCAGCCACATACACCTAAGGTGGCAGGTTCAAATCCAGCCCAGACCTGCCAAACAACAATGACAGCTGCAACCAAAAAATAGCCAGGCATTGTGGTGGGCGCTTGTGGTCCCAGCTACTTGGGAGGCAGAGGCAGGAGACTCACTTGAGCCCAGGAGTTGGAGGTTGCTGTGAGCTGTGATGCCGCAGTACTCTACCCAGGGGGACAGCTTGAGACTCTGTCTCAAAAAAGAAAAAGAAAAAGAAAAATATATGTATCTCAGTAATAAAGCATCTTTGGGTTATTTTATTTTATTTTTTACTCTAGAAGTAAAAGAAAAGTAGGCAACATAAATCTAGTGGGATATTTGACATTGTATTCAAGACAACAATGCATCAGTGTCTGGTTTGATGGAAGTAGCTGCAATTTTCAGTGAGTTCTCAAGTTGCTCATCAGATAGTTTGGTTCTAATTTTACTCTTTTTTTCTGAATCAATGTCTTTTTTTTCTAATTTCAAATACATATGAGGTTACAAATTTTAAGATGACAATGTTCTCACTTCCAAGGTAAAATTTAAGTTGTAGAAGAGCCCTTCACCCAAGGGGTGTGCTGACTACCCACACTTTGTGCACTTTAGGTAAGTGCCAGATGCCCTCCTTCTTCCCTCAGTGGCCCTCCTCTGCCCTCTCCCTCCTGACCTCTCCCCCTTGCTAGACTATTTTTGTATTTTATAATTCATATGAGCATGTAATTGTTTATATATTGGTTTCATATTAGTATTGAGTACGTTGGATTTTTTTTTCTCATTCTTGAGATACTTTACTATGAAGAATGTGTTTCAATTTCATCCAGATAACCATAAAAGATGTAAAGACTCCATCATTTTTTATGGTTGAATAGTATTCCTTGGTAGACATATACCACAATTTGTTAATCCATTCATGCATTGATGGGCATTTGGGTTGCTTTCAGGACTTGGCAATTATGAATTGAGTTTCAATAAATATTCTGGTGCAAATGTCTTTGTGGTAAAATACTTTTTTGTTCTTCTGGGTAGATACCTCATAATGGAATTGTGGGATCAAATGGAAGGTCAATTTTTAGTTCTTTGAGAATTCTCCATACTTCTTTCCACAGAGGTTGTATTAGTTTGCAATCCCACCAGCAGTGTAGAAATGTTCCCTTTTCTCTATATCCATACCAGCACTGAGTTAAGTAATAGCAGGGTTTTGATTTGCATTTCTCTGATTCTTAAAGACAATGAGCATTTTGTGTGTGTTTGTTGGCCATTCATCTGTCATCTTCAGAGAAGTTTCTGTTCATGTCTCTCGCCCACACAGAAATGGGTTTGTTTGCCTTTCTCTTATTGTTTAATTTGAGTTCTCTATTCTTTTTTTTTTTTTTTTTTTTTTTTTGAGACAGAGCCTCAAGCTGTCCCCCTGGGTAGAGTGCCATGGCATTACAGCTCACAGCAACCTCCAACTCCTGGGCTCAAGCGAGTCTCCTGCCTCCGCCTCCCAAGTAGCTGGGACCACAGGCACCCGCCACAACGCCCGGCTATTTTTTGGTTGCAGCTGTCATTGTTGTTTGGCGGGTCTGGGCTGGGGATTCGAACCCGCCACCTTAGGTGTACGTGGCTGGCGCCTTAGCCGGTTGAGCTATAGGCGCTGAGCCGAGTTCTCTATTCTTAATGCACTTCATTCTTTGCCTGCAAATGTAGGTGCTGCTAAAGAAGTGATGACATGAGTTGTTGGGGGAGGAATATTTGTTTCTGGGAAGATAGGAAGGATCTATAAAAGTTCAAGATAAGAGACACGTAAGGAAGTTTTTGTTTAAGTTAAATGTCAGATTACAGCTCTATGCATTCCACTTGAAAATCAGCAGGTAACATATAACTGAAAATGGAGTCACAAATGCACCAAAGTATTGATTATTTTCCTGGAAATCTTGAAATATATTTCCAATTTTTTTTATCAAATCAAAAAGCAAAGCTGCATATTTTTCTCTGTTCACAGGACTGTGGTTAGTCAACCTGTCAAAATGTATCCAATTGTTTGCCTTAATTGGAGCTCGCCATAATTTCAATTTCATTGAGAATGCTGTTATGGTTTGAAACATTGTATTGATAAGTTGGTTTTCACTTTTAAGACACATATTTAATTACTTTAAATGAGAAGTTAAACCCATTAAAAATGCTAAGTCTGTAAGACAGTTTTCACCTTCAAGTTCTGGCACAAGTTTAGATTTTCATACCACAGATGACTAGATAACATGTCATAAATCATAAAATCTTTTCAATGTTAGGCCTCAGCTCAGCCATAATACCTCTGAAAAGTAAAGGATGTTGCCGTAGTCAGCATCAATACTTAGAATTCCTGGAGCAGGTGATGACTTAATCCTCGGCCCCTATGAAATTCCAGTCTTGATGATTTGCATGATGTTATCCATTTTTAAAGCTTTTGCACATAAATTTTCTTGATGTACTATGCAATGACACTTCATCAGATGTGAGTTTGGGGTGGCAATTGCTCCATCTTTTTTAATTTTACAAGTCCTTCTCTTTTACCTCTCATCGCTGGGCCACCATTATTACCTATACCAGATCTGTTGACAATGGACAAAGAAAAATGCTAGTTTTACATATTTTTTGCTGCTTCATATAAATCTCTTGATTTAGGTGTGTCTTTTAATGGCACTGAAGAAGCCGTTTCTTCAGTGACATTATATTTATCATCGATGCCTCTAATTAAAACAGCAACTTGAGGCATATTTGTAGCATCAGTGCTGTCATCCATCACCGAAGCATTAAACTTGAAATTAGAAGCTTTATTCTCCAAACCTCTTTCAACAGACTTTCCAGTTTCTTTAGTTCTCCTGGCTATAGTCTGCTGAGACAAACTGATTTTAGCAAAGTCCCCACTTTTTTTCCATAGCAAATTGTATGTGCCATGCTTTCCATACATTGCTTAATAAACTTGATTTTACTTAATTTTGATTTTTTTCCTATTAAATATTCTACCAAATAACCACCCTTTACAGTGGAACCTGTCAGAGTTATAACTTTAAAAGAATTGTTTTCTTGAGTAGACAGACATTTATTTAGTTCTTCCATTTTGTCCTTATGACATAATCCTTCATAACCATTGAATTTGGCAGCATATAATCACATTTGTTTCTGCATATAATGCCTTTTAAAATGATGTTTACTGAAAACTTGCACAAATTTCCTACAAATTAAGCACAGTGCCTTACTATTTGCCTCAACAAAAAGTAGTCATCTGTCCAGTTTTTATTGAACAATCTTCCTTCATCTGTAATTTTTCTTTTGGGGGGTTTTGTTTCCTTTTGAGTTGTTGTAAAATCCATGCTGGGGTTAAACATATAATAGTAGTTGAGGGATTTACTTTTATTAGGAAAACGAATTGACAAGAAAAGAGAAAGCAAGTTTTGTGCCCCTCCACGTCCAGAGGCCCGGCGAGGTGGATGGCCAGTTGTAAAGCGTGGCGGGCAGCGTGTGAGGCGCCAGTGACTGCTAAAGTATCTTTAATAATCAAATAAGAATGCCTACCTGACTTCTAAATAACGTTAAACAACAATGTTGCAATTGTAGGTTGAAATGTTATTGACAATTTCTACCTGATCAAGTCACACAAGCACATGTAACATTTGATGGTATCAAGTCTACTGGCTGTGTGTGCTGGGAAGATAACACACTCCAACCTTCACACTGCCATAAAACTGAAGCCAGGAATATGGACAAATAGCAAGATTACATATTTATTTTATACGATTTTATATGACATTGTGACATGATGTTATCATCTACAAAGCTCAAGCTCAAAATTGTGCAATCGAGTTCCACTAAAAAAAATCACACACACACACACACACACACCTCATAATGTTTTAAGAGACTTTAAGATTTTGTGTTGAGCCATGTTCCTAGCCATCTGGGGCCATTTGTAGCCTACAGGCCACAGGGTTGGACACCCCTGCTCTAGTCCTTTACCTGCCATTCAACTTCCTTTCTTTGAAGTCTTAATACATTTTTATCTGTATTGTTTGACGTACTACAAGGGCTTTTCAACATGTGTGCTTTACGAATGGACCAGTTTTATCTTGCCCTATTCATTTCTTAAATACCTTAGTTGTCTTTCAACAAAGACAGGTTAAGAAGAATTAATCGTTGTAGTTATATTTCTTCTCATTTTGGGTAGTTTTAATACACAAAACAAGTTAAATAGTAAGCTGCCGGTGATCCTTAGACCTCAGAATGAAAGCACTGCTAACTATAGGCTACTTATGGTATAGCAAGTGGGGGGGGGGGCTTTTAAAGGTTATGTAAATGCATACCTAACTATGGATTCTATTTTTAAGAAAAAAGATTTTGGCTCAAGAAAACCCAGATTCTCTGTTCAGACTTCAAGGAAAATTAGGCAACTTATAAAAGACAGCAAAAAGTGTGGAAGTTAAGTATTTTATTTCTTAAATTACTAATTTAGTAACAGGTAATGACTCCATTGCTGTCTGATAATTGGCGAAGGCGAGATGTGCATCTTCTCATTTTAAATATCGTATTAATGAAATTGAAGGTTGTGAGCCTTACGCAATGTATGTTCTGCAACATTTTGAAAGCTTAGCTGGGAATCCCTGTGGTGCTGACTGAAGGGAAAAAAGGAAGCAAAGTTTTTAAAAACCAGAAGTATTTTTCAGAAGTCATGTATGAAATAAACTGCTTATGAGAAAATGACTGTAATACTACCTCAGTTTTTGGTGATAGAGGGATCTGTTTAAAACATTCTGACATAAAAAGTAAATCAGCTTTAACTTCAATTATGAAGAGCTAAAGTAGCATTCTTTCATAGAAAGGGGTGGGTTTCTGGCATTTCAGTGATAAATATGTATGAAAAAAATAGTTATATCACCATGGAAACGCAGACCTCACCTTCTATTTTTTTATAAGCAAGGCCAATCTGATAATAGAAACTTGGGACTTTTAAAAACAATTTGATGAAGGACCAGCCACTTTGGGGGTACTTTTTCATATTCTTAAATTTTAGCATTCCTTAGATTTTTTTAACATTCATTTAAAGTTCTGAAGTGTATTTTAAGATTTTCTTCCAGCCGTTATTGAAATCTTGAGCATTTTAATGAGTGTTTCTAAATAAGCACTAATGCAATATGGGTGGATTATGGATCGGGGCATGTTAGAAACTTTGAACAGCATTTCATCGAAGGCATCAAGTACGTGTTTTTCAGGGTGATACAGCCTCTCTTATAGACAGATGCCTTTGACATTTTCCTGTAGCTTTTGTTTTGTGAGTGAATTCTGGATACAGGTGATGGAGATCGTATCTGAACGAAGGGATGTTTGTTCTCTGACAAATTTTGCAGATAGTTTCTGGAGTTCCTGATGCAGTGCCTCCCTTGGCTCTCTTAGCTGGGACCACCTGCTGCTAGGAGCCAACACATTTCACAATCCCTACATCCCTAAAAGTACAGAGTTTAATTATTTTTAATGACTTAATTTAAAATACATGTGTATTTAAATGAAGGTTATCACAGACATTTTAAATATTATTTCTTACATAAGAGGCAGTTTGGGTGAGAAAAAAGAACACTGGCCCCAAACGTTCAAATCTCTTATCCCCGTTCTCTTCTTTTTCATAGCAATTGGGCCTTGGAAAAGCCCTTTCATCTCTCTGCGCCCTGATTTCCATGTTTGCAAAATGGAACTTGTAATATTTGCACATGTCTATGATTATTTTGAGTATCATAGCTTATCTGAAAAAAATCATTAAAAAAAAATCATTAATTATGGGGCAGTGACTGTGGCTCAAAGAGTAGGGCACCGGCCCCATATGCCAGAGGCAGTGGGTTCAAACCCAGCCCCAGCCAAAAACTGCAAAAAAATAAAAATAATAATCATAAATTATATTCCAAATATAAGGTAAACTGTGTTTTATTGCAGCTAAAACACCTAATTTAAATTCTGAATAATATTAATATGTGACGAACTAAGTTTACAGTTCACAATGTACACCTAAGCTATAGTTATACAGCACCAAAATACCTGGTTAAAAAGTAAAGGTTTATATAACATGTATTTTAAGATATAATTGCTCTTGCTTACTTGTTTTCTATAATTATTTTTTCAGCCATCAGTTATTAGTGGTTGTAGAGTTATCACTGAGCATTTCTGATACATCTTCAAACTATCATTGTGCTAAACTTTTATCACAAGAAGGATCATCTGTTTTGATATGTTTACCTGCTGGGTAAAATTTCTATTTCAGTGAGCAATGACAAATACTATATTTGATACAGCTTTATGTTGGATTCATTGAAACATGTAATTGAAATGTGTATCTGTGATAATGAACTAGAAACAGTACTCCAGTTTTGGAGAGCGTCACTCCACCAAGGGTATCTCCTAAAGAGGTTTCACGACATTCTCCCATTTCATTTCCAGCAACTATCCATGGTCACTGTAGTTGGTGTCTGCTGCCACGACTGGTATTGCTTTGTGAAAATTTCCTAATTGTTCCTGGGAGGGTTAAAACCTCCCTAACTCTAAGTCCTTAAAATTAGAAAACATGACCCTCTGTGCACAGAAAAGCTCTAACACTTTTGCACGGAGAAGCACCCAACAATACATTATTTGTCCTAATATGGCAACTGTTTTAGTTTTGCATAAATAATTCCTTTTTCAGCAGTTTTAAAGAGTTTTATGTATAAAGTAAAATTATAAAATACATAGTTGTATGTTTCTCATAAAAAGATGATAAAGAACATTACCATATTTCAATACCTTGATTTTTTTTCTCTACACAGAATTCAAAATGATCCTCTTAGCTTCATGTCATGAAGTCTGGCTGAGGTCTTGAAAAGCTGCAGAGTTTTAACATGGTAAAGACGACAAATTAGGTCTGATTGATTCACAATCTGAGTGACCATTAAAAAAAAAAAAGACTTGTAGAATAGATTGTAACAAGACATATGCCCATCCCCAAATGGAAGAACTAATCTTGTATTACTCATTTTTCATATACTCAAATTTATTTTAATGGGGAAAATAATAGTTTCTCTTAATTGGACAGATATATATGTTTCTAAGTTCTATACTTGTTTTAGTACATAATAATATTTCTAGCTTCATAGATAACCCTCTGTGGCTATATTTGTTTTCAGAATAAAATTTCCTTTTTGTTTTGTAAAATTAGCTCCTATTGAAAGCAAGGCTATAGATTATTGAAAACAAGACTAATAGAAAACTTTTCTTATTGGATGAACATATTCAATGACAAAAAGTTATATCTGCAACTACACATTTACACCTTTAACTCTCTTCCCCTCTGTATTATTATTATTTTGCAGTTTTGGGCCTGGGCTGGGTTTGAACCCACCACCTCCAGCATGTGGGGCCAGTTCCTACTCCTTTGAGCCACAGGCACTACCCTTACCCTCTGTATTATGAAAATTTAAACCTCAGCCACTTCTAATGCCAGAAAATAAGAAACTGCAAAGGCATATTTACCCATTTTTACTATAACAAGCTACATGTGAAAGGAAACATTTAGATAAAATAAAAAATATATATTTTAAAAATCTAGATCATTTCTTACATGATGACTATTTTTTTTCATTGATACCAAAAAACGAATTCACATATAGTGGTCTCTGAGATAGTAATTTCAGGCAAAGAGCAATACTACCCAATATTGCCACTCACACTTCCATAGATTAATTTCCTACTGGATAAGAAAGAGATTTAGTTTTGTTCTTTCTTTTTACCACAAGTACATACTTTCAGGATTTTTTGAAAAATACACACAAATCTTCAGATTCTTGTGGGAATAAAAGCAATAGCAAATTTGATTATGCTACATTTTCAAGGTAAGTGATAATGATGATTTCTTGTAGTGATGGTGTGCCATTTATTTAAGGAAACATACGTTTTAACAGATTAAAATATCAGTAGGTAAGAAAGGACTAACAGCCAAAGTAAATTTAAGGAAGTTCACTAATATGTGTTTATTTATTTACTGACTTTGTTTGAATGTGATTACAATTAAATAGGGTGGGATTTGTAAAATAGCCCTTTTCCAAAGAGAGGTTTTTAAATATGCTGTTTAAGATTGACAAATAAAAAGACCTGATGTACATATTGTGAATAACCAATCTTTGACCAAAAAATGCTTTTCCCCAGAAGAAAATGCTTTTCTTCTCTCTAGCTGTTTCTTGCGTGTGCACAACGTATCACAACAGGCACAAGAGAGAAGATGATTCAGTGAAAATCTATCCCAACAAAAGAGGAAAGAAGCTCAACCACACGAGGAAGCTTTGGTGCATGTACGCTGCCTGAGACCACCAGGGAAAAGAGAGGGACTCAAACTCTAAACAGGAATTTAGCACCTATTTATTTAAGGTTAGTGATTTCTTTAAAAGCTTCATTTAAAAAATACTATGCTATTTAAAATCATTATTTAACATTTAAGAAACAGAATTAAATTACTCAGGTGGAGATCTGAATTTTTAGACTGTATGTGTTTGAAGGAAAATTCTGCTCACAAATCTATGCAAAGTGAGGTCAAAGCCAGGCTGATCATAGAGGTAGATAATCCACGATGTGAATAAAGGGATATGAGGTAGGTACAATTGTCCAAAGCATCAATGATACAACGCTGCCCTATTTTATTTAAGAGTTCACTGGCCATTAAAATGCTCTGAGAACAGGGTAGATGGAGTGAGCAAAGTGGGAAATGTGTAGGTGATGATCTAGTGCTTTCAAAATAGTATTGACGACATTGGATATTTTTTCTTTAGTTATAATACCACTTGTAATCACCGTTGTTTATACTGAAACATGACTACTAAAATTCTAGAATTGCATTTAACTTGTGAAAAGAAAAATATTAAAATAATTTAAAGAATAAAGTAATAAATAAAAGTGGCGGGACATCGTGTAAAGGAAGAAAGGATAAGAACACTTTCTCTGGGTCTGAATTTGGTAAAAGGTTCTGCCGAGGAATTGGAGAGCTCTTCTTTGGCGTGGTCATTTCCTTCCTCCTCTTCAAGAAAGCATCTGTGCCATTCTTGAGGGTAGAGTGACATGGCACATATTGGTTCATCTTCAATGTACCCGGTTTATCACGACGTACGTGGAATATACAACCACACACACTTTCTAGTACTGCAGGCCCCAGCCCGTGGCCAGAGACTGCTACCAGTCTGTGGCTGGTTAGGAGCTGGGCTGCACAGCAGGAGGTGAGCACCGGGGAGCCAGCAAAACTTCATCTGTGTTTACAGCTGCTCCCCATCACTGACAGCACCTGAGATCCACCTCCTGCCAGATCAGGGCCAGCACCAGATTCTCCCAGGAGTATGAACCCTACTGTAAACTGTACATGTGAGGGACCGGCGTGCGTGCTCCTCCTGAGAATCTCATGTCTGTACATGTGAGGGACTAGTGCATGTGGTCCTCCTGAGACTCTCATGTCTGATGGGTGAGGAGGCTCTGAGATGGGGATGCTGGTGCTGAGAAGCAGCTGCAGATACAGACAATCATTAGCAGAGAGGTTTCAGGGCACAGAGACTATAATAGATCAATTGCTTGCATGCATACGAACCTCCCCGCACATACACCACCACCACCACCACCATCTAGAGAAGAATTGTCTTACTTGAAACTGATTCCTGGTGCTGAAAAGTCTGGGGACTGCTACTGTAGTATGCGATTATTTACTTAGGTAAATTATTGACCAATCATGTTTTGGCATAGTTGAACTAAGAATTAGAAAAGATGAACTAAAAAGAGATTTTTTTGTTTTTAGTCCAAGTTTCAAGGGAACCAGGAGCAGAGGATCAGTATAAACAATGACACCCACAAGCAAGTTGGATGAAAAAAAAAATTGATCAGCATTATAAAACTCTGCCTATTTTATAACAGTTATTGAGCACAATGCTGATGATTTTCCTTGTGATTGAATTTTTACTATGTGTGTATTTGAGACTAGTATGCTCCTATTTATTTATTTATTTGTTACAGGCATCTTTTTCTTTATGAAACATTCCAGGACACAAAATGCAACTTGTACATTATTTTGGTTTGGAACGGCCTCCTAGTCACTAACAGATTACATACTGTTCTGATTAGACTTGCCAAACGCGCCACTCACTATGGAGACATGTTTCAACTCACCCTGACAGCTGATGTATGATTTACTAAGCCAACTGCTCAAGGCATTTGTACTGGTTCAATATTCATATTTATTTATGCCAAAATTTTGTGGTAAACAAAGCAATTTAAGTGATGCGTCAGATGGCTACTGACAAGAGTTTTCAAAAATCCGTTGACATGTACGTTAAAGAAAACAAATCACATAAATATGTCAACGTCTTACGAAAATAAAGCAGGTCTCTTTAAAAGCAAAACAAAGCCAATGACATTTTGCTCTATGTTTTCTGTGTCATTTTATTAGGTCTCCACTAAACTGAAAGAATGTCAGCAAGATGGGTTAAACATTTACTCCATAAAAATAATCTTTGTCCCTTAAAAAATATGTCCTTTAAGGAACAAGAAAACAAATTCTTTCTTAAGTTCACTCAAGTTGGAGCTGAAGTCCAAGTGCCTATGGCTCTTCCCTGGATAGACTACATTCCACAGGCAGGATAACACGTGCTAGTCTACCTTAACAACCAGCTGTAAATAGTTCCATCAGGGAAACACTTGTTAAAAGCTTAATGGTCAGAGAGAGAAAAAAAAATGCAAATTTCCAAAAGGAAAACAAAAACCAGTTTCTGAGTTTGTCTCATAAATTGCACCCACACCCTGACTGGCCACACAGGAAGAGGCCCATTTATAGCCTCGGCAATAAACCAAATTTTTTCAGTGTAGAGAGAACCATTGTTGATCCATATCTTCTTGGCATTTTTATCTCTGATCAGGGATTACTACAATTTAAATTTAATACTGGGAGGAGATACCTGAATAGTTCTATTCTCACGGGCGACTGAAAAAGAAAAAAAAATTATATATATATATAGATATGAATTAAGAAACACATACTTTAGAAAATCACTAAGACATATTTACATTGCCTTCCAAATGGTTTTCATTGACCTCCTGAAACTCATCCAGGATTTAAAATGGAAGATGTGAACAAAAGTTAAGTAAATAACTTTCTAAAATGTCACAGAAGAATGTAGGAGAAAGGAATTAAAAGAAGGATTAAAAGATAGAAGATAAATGTAAAAAAAAAACAGAAGAAAGAATACTTTTTTGGAGGGGGTTTCGGGTTGTTTTTTCCTCACTGCAAAACAAATTAAAAGTAAAGCATTCTAATTATTAAGATGGCCATGAAGCGGAAACAGACGGCCTCAAACCAACTTTATCCTCTATAATTCTCTAGCTACCACTAGAGAAAACACAATCTTTATCTAAAGGGTTCCTGACACGGCAACTGCAATCTAATTTCTTTTTAAGTTCGGACATTTCTTACAATCCTTTTTTCTCCGTCATGTGTTCAATATCAGAATGTGAATAATTTGCCTGAATAAAAGTGGCTTGATAAACACATAGAAACGTAGCCATCAACTACCCTGCTTAGGGAGGGATGCAAGAAAAAGACCTCATCAAGATGCAATCTCATATGCTAAGAACAAAAATCTGCTTTGTTCTTTCACAATGCATTTCTCTTATAGAACATTTGAGCTTCCATATTTTAATAGCCATCTTTTCACTAGCCATCTTCCAAAAGTGTAATTTGAAATGCACAAGTTTGAATACAACCTAGTTTCCACAACAAACTGTCTTTAAAAAAAGGGTAAAAAAGAGAAATCGTCCCTTTCATAGAACTGGTTTTCATTTCCCTAATGTGGCTGATTTTGTTGGTGGTGGTGTGATTGGGTGTGACTGGGTTAGTTTATCTTCTTATTAAGTAAAATATTCTGAATTAAATGAAAATAATAATAGCTGCCTAAAGCCACAGATAGAAGTCCCTAAGTTAGGAATAGAAACATGAAGAAAACACCTTTAGGGGCATCGTGTCCACTGATAGATTAAAACAAACCAAAAAAAGCCCTGCATTGAGTGTATCCGGAAGAACCATCTCTTTTACAGACAGTGTTCTTTTACGTCCCATTAAAATGAACCAATTAATATTCCATAAAAACAATTTTTTCATAATAAAATACTATGAGCATGTTTTTAACCCTCAAAGCATTTGGAATCTATACATCTCTGGTGTATACACTGCGTCTGTGATACTCCCAAGCTGCTGTTTGTTTTTAAACAACTGGTCCTTTTTCTCAGCCACCAGAAGAATTCAGTCACTTAAGGGTCCTCCAGTAATTACTTACCCTCTTCCAACAAGTCTCTTCGACTGCAAACTGAAAAAAACTGGTCTCTGATCTTCCTTTGTGAATTAAAATTCCTAGAGTCTGTGATTCCTATGCTATTATTTCAGCCACCAGAACCGCCCAAACAGCCCACCTGCATGTGTTTTTATTGGGGTGTTTGTCCCTAACACAGAGTTCAAAACTTTCTAAAAATCCCTCTTCAACTTAGTAATTCTCGTTTAAAAACGATTTCAGTCAATCTTGCATTTGATTTCACTGATTTGGTTTTTTTTTTTTTTTTTTTTTTTTGTATTAATTGACCAGTAACTCAGTTGCAACAGTTGAAGTGGTTGCATTCACAGATTTAGCTTCTATCCCCAAACACGCTGATACGCCTGAGTTGGTGTGGAAAGGAAACGTGTGCTTAACTGCTTAATAAGTTACAGTTGGACGAGGAGGGCTTGGGTAAACTCTCGGGGTAGCAGAGTGAGGTTTCCCTAATGTAAATAATGCAGCATCTATTTTCCACTGCCATTATACTACAGTTTCTGATTCTCAAAAGTGCTGTCTGACAGGTCTGTGTTCTCCTGGCCAGGTGGGGAGACATTCTGCAGCTTGTCAAATTTCCTCGCCTCCGCGCCCTTTTTCATTCTACACTATTGCTCTGTGCTTAGCCACTGTATCCGCTCATGCAGACACACTCTCCCTCCAGTCTAACACTAACATTGATTTGCTAGGTGCTTCTGCGCTTCTTCACATTTCACATCTTCCCATTGAATTTCTGGTGTCAAGAACACAGCTCTGTCTTTTCACTTCCATCCTCAGAAATCTGAATACTCCTTGGGCTTTCTGAATATTTAAATAGCTTTGGGACTGAAGTCAGTGTGTTTTATGCTCCTCGTACTTGGTTCAATGCAATTTTGTCTTATACGTTGAGAGGATTATGTGCTTATTTTCTTTTTCGATTCTTTCTATTTTAAAATTATTAAAATGTACTGGTCTCTTCAGAGCAGTGAATGGCAAAAAGATTTTTGGAGGGGGGTGCGTAAAAAGCAATTTGACTAATCAGTACTGTCTGCAGAAAATATATTGAAAAGAAAAATAGAATGTGGATTTCCCCAAAGTGAATAGTTTATTTTCTAAACAGGAGTAGTAGAGGCAACCACAGGAAACCAAATACCCTTACACAGTTGAAAAAATATGCTTTTGTTTTTTTCCTGCCAATGTCAAAGAAATGAACTTAAACGGTTCAGGCTTGTAATTACACGATCTAAGTTGGTACCGGATCTTGGGCGTTCTCAGGAGAATTCAAAGCCCTGCCTCTCACTGTTCATATATAAGGCACCTTTATTTTAACGTATTGTTTTAACTGGTCACATTTGGAGACTTTTGGAAGCGTAGGTGAAAGTTCAAACTTCTTTACAAAAGGCTAGCCATTGTGCAATAAAATACCCAAAATGATTCATTTAGTCAACCTAATATGTACTCATCAAGGAGCAGAACAAGCTAAGGAGGTATTATATCTTTCTCTAGGATAACATGTTAAGTGCAGCATTCCAATCTAAAAGGTAGAATTGTTCCTTTGAGTAAAATAATTAACGAGCTCAACAAAAGGAAAGCTGTTACGAGAGAGACCTCTAGTGGATAACAGTGCAAGTGGCTTGGACAGCGGTTTTATTGTTTATAACATCTGAAAAACGGAACTTAACAAATGCTGTTTAAGGCAGCGTCCACAGAGCAGCGACTAAATTCCTCTTTAATGCTTAGGTCGAGCCGTTTGTCCAGGCAAACAGTGCTCCGCAGAGCAGAGCCAACGAAATGCTGGAGGGAGACTGAACTTTTTTGATAGCAGATTTTGAAAAACAGGTTACAGATACCTAAGAAAAAAGGTCAGTTTTGTGAAAGGGGGCAGCCAAAATTCACAGGCCCTGAACTTTCTAGAAATTTTACCCTATCATTTGCTTGTTGCAAACAAACAAATGATATGTAATTTTTTTACATATAAAAGTATCTGAGCACTTTTTGAGGGGGCCAGGCTGGATTAGGAGGAATCTCCCAGTTTTTCACAAATCATACATTTAATAAAAACCATATAAATACTAATTCAAAAATTTTTTTTAAGAAAAACAGCAAAGTTCTGTGATATGCAGGGTAGAGAGGAATCCAAGTACAGGTTATTTAAAGCAAACCATTGCTTCTGGATTACAGGGTATTTCCTTTGACTAATGCTCCTTAGAAGATTATTCCTTCTTTGTTCTCCGTACAATTGCATTTAATTCATCCTCTGATGTATAATCTAATTTTAACTGCTTATTAAAAGTTTTCTACTTTAAGCAATGTTAATGGTAAATATGAAAATTACGATATATTTTCCAGCTAAACGTCTAGCACCGAAACTCAGAGAAAGCTGAGTCTGTCTACTCATGGCGTTGAACAAGTAAGTGTAATCTAACTTCTAATTTAAATTAGGCCATCTGTTTTAGTTCTGAGAGACACTCTGACCCGGAGCTACATAACTTACAAAAGTGTTCAGGCCTAAGGAATAAAGTGAAAGAAGTTAACAAGCCAAAGATACAGGGTTAACTCAGTGCTGAAATATGGTCACAGTTTTTAGGGAAAATATTATAGCTTTGGGAACTAGTTACTTACAATAACAATTTCTGAAATGCTGTTTAATAATAATGCTGCCAAATATCTTTTAAATAAATTAACCACAATAGAACTTCAGTGTTTGCTATTGTTCAACTATATCATCCAAATTTAGAAAGAGTGTATTTTGTAAGCCCTTTTTTTTTTTTTAGTGTCAGCCCCTGGTTTTCTTATCCAGTCTTAATTCTGCCTATTGTCCTTAATAACATTGTCTTCAGTTTCTCCTCTGGATGATGAAATTTTAGAGCCTATTTGCAGGGCAGGTTATTCACAGCCCTTATATTCCTCATACTAATATATCTCAGTTAATCCTGAAGAGGTTGTATCTTTCCACTGATACCAAAGTCTGAGCATTCTATAAAATAGGACATCATTATTCTGAAAAGTGTGATTCATGAATCTCTTCAAATTTGGGCTGGTGGCTGGCAGCCACTTAAATAAGAATTGGTAGTGGTTGGGGGGGGGGCAGTGGGGAAAAGGAAGTTGGAGAGAGTGTCGCATAAATTTTAATTCCCTGACTTTGTTTCCACTTTAGAATGGAACTTTTTCAGAGAAAGAAACCCAGTCAAATTTTGGAAGCTTTGGAACAGCTTTTGCTGTTTATATTTTAAAATAGTTATAAAAGCTTAAAATAATTTTTCCAAAGGTAGGAAAGAAATATTTATCTACCTTCCTTTTTCTTTATTTCTTCTCTAAAAGACAATGAATCGCATTCCTGGTTTCTGAGTGTTCATTAAATGAAACTGTACATTTTAGTTTATAACTCTTCTTCCTAACCACGTTGAAAATTGACTCTATCAGCGTATACCCTCCTGAATGGTGCCTTTGCATTCTTTCCTATATTAATAAGTTTCACCCTTCTTGCTGCACAAAATGTGAATTTCTAGTAGCACCTTTCGATGTGAGAAAGAGTAGAGATAGAAACAAAAGTCTTCAGCGTTGTCTGGAATTCTCAGTGGAAAAGAGAAAGTCACAATTTAGTCAGATGCAGGGTCTGAAATGCAAAGTGCTCCCCACTCCCCACGCTGTGTCATTTTTGGCACCTCATTCACACACACAAATGCCCGTACAAAGGGACAGAACTTTGCAAATGCAATTTTGCTCTGATTTCAGGTATGTTGCAGACCTTGTCTTAATTCTTAACATTTATAAACCTCCGGTTGACTGTTTTGCTTCTCTTTGGGGAGCAAATTTAGGGAGGAAGAGAGAAAAGTTGGAAGAAAAAAATCAGTCCTTCTGCACTAAAAATGTGCATTATTTTTAATTTCCCCCATTTTTTATGCTTTGGGCTTGTGTTTTTACATATGCCTCTTAAAGGTTGCAACAATTTACAATTTCCCCACCGTTCAGTGTGATCCTCAACCTAATCCCATTCCCACAGCCGTGAAATGCCATGTAGGCACAAGAAATGCTAGAATTAAAACATTCTAGTGAAAATCAAATAACTCCCCCAAACTAAAACGGCATTCAATTAATCTGAGTTTTCATCATTGTAGCACTGGTTAGTTATTTCCAATCTGCAATAAATAGTTAGGCCACCGTGGTAGGTCCCTAATTTTTTGTGCTTTGTTTTCTCTATGCAATATAAAGGTATCAATACTCCCCCAACCCAATTCTGATGTAAACACAAAACACTTGGAAGCAATGCAAATACAAAGTAACATGGGTCTGAATATAAAGGTGTTGGCTGGGAGATACTGTTAAAAGAATTCCTCTGCTTAGCTCCTCCACCCATCACTTTGGGACCTTAGGGCAGTCAGACAAGTGGCCCTGACTTGTAGGTGAGTCTAAGAAGAACTTGACATTGACCTGTTTACGTTTCCTTCCCTTCACCAATAGAGCATCTGTGGCCAATTAGTGTTCAACAGCAACTTTCAGCAGGTACATGATTCTAAGTTCCAGACACAACTGCATCAAGCAGGGCTGGGGTTTCTAACTGCTGATTGTTCTAGAGTTTTTATCCTTGAAGCAGAGGCGAAAAAATCTGAGTGGTCATCTGGTCCATTCATACAGCAGAAATTATTGAAGCACCTACTGAGTACCAGAGCTTTCTCTGGCTTGTCAACCAGTACATTTTGAAAGAGAATAGTTTCTAATATGTAAGTCATTACAATAAACATCTTAATCAACTTAAGTTGTTTTCACTATAGGCCTATATAGTGAAAAGGCTATATATATAAACATATATAGCCTTTTTTCACATTAGGCCTACTTTCTCTTTCTCATGAAAAAAAAAAAATCACAAAGATTAGCCAGTGTGGGTTTTTATGGAAGGTTTTGTTTCTACATCAAATGTAGGGAAAAGGGAAATGGTTTGTTCACCTGTCTTCCTTTAAAAAAATATACATAATATGGGCTTGCCTTCCTCACTGGCTATGTTGCCTTAAATACCTCTTTTAACTCTAAAAACTCTGAGTTTTACTTTATTCATAAGGCAAAATTCATAGGAGTTTTAAAATGGCATATATTAGTGTAAGCATAAATTCACATTTGCATAGTTATGCATAGGTTTGCATATAGAAAAGAAAAATAGAGAAAAATACCAGAGGGGTAGGTAACACTGCTGAATTTGTGCAGATAAAATTTAAAATTGGGTTATAGCACATATGTATACAGCTTCTCTACTAGATTGTGACTTTTCTGAGAGCAAGTGTCATATTAATCTTTGTAGCTATAGTATCCCGAATTTATTCCTTCATGCCTTCATTCAGCATTTATTGAGCACTTTCTATGTCCCAGGCATAACATTAAGTATAGAAATTTTTACAAAGATGAATACATCATGATCATAGCCCTAAAAGACTTCACAGTTTAGTGGGAAAAAAACAACATTGTATAATTTTAGAAACTGTTCAGTTTGAAAAGCCCATTTACTTCCACACTATCCTTTGAACCTTAACAACTGCGTGAGGTTGGTATAATTATCCCCATCCTTATAAATGAGGAAAGTGAGCTTCACAGAGGTTAATTATGTTGCTTCGGGTCACTCAGCTAATCAATGGCAAATCGTGGGCTCTAGCTGTCTCCAAATTCTGTGGGTGCACAATAAATATTCCTATTAATCCAACAACACAAGATTATATTGCTGGATTATTAGCGGTCTTGCTTCTTTTTCTTCTGATCAAATCAAAATGTTTATAAAACATCTTTCTAAACATCTGTCTTAAATCCATTCCGTAAGTAAATTACACCGAGTCAAAATGAAACTCCTGATCTAGCCAGATGAATTGTGAACACAGAATCTTTCAAAGTAAATCAAAATCCTCACATACCCTCAAACAGTTAGTACCACAAATCTCATTCTGTCCATTTCAACAGCTAGCAAAACCGCGTTTGTGCATAAAGCATTGCAGGTACTAGGACAGATCAGTACTTGCCCTCACGGTTCCAGTTCAGAGAATTACTGTGCCAGAAGTGGTTTCCTCTGTTAAGGGTTCAGGAAAATCTGATTCTTGTTAATATCACTTCCTATACAAAAGGAAGGTAGGAGAATGCTGCTTTGATTCAATCCCGTCACACATCACCCTATGCCTGCCAGGGTAGATTTATATTAAAAAGAGAAAAAAGAATAATACATTACTCAAAAAGCTTTTGTGTTGCAACCAGAGGAGAGGTGATCGTGGCTTTCTGTGAGTACTGAGGAAATATTATAAAGAGTCACTTAAGATAATCAGACTACAAGATATGCATTTTAATTAGAGTAAACAATAGCTCAAACTAGATAAAAATTGCATGGGAAATGATCAGTTGAGGAATCATTTAGACAAATTGTTGTTAAATTTTAAAGGACAACATGACGGCCCTGGTTTGGTAGCACGTGTAGAAAGTTCTGTGAAACTCATCTTGACTTGGAGTCTATTTTATTCTCAGGTGTAGAACACGACAAGGAAGGGCATCTGTGGCCCATATTGAAATCAGAAGCTTCCCCTATTCCATTTTCCTTTATGGTTCCCCCATTGAAGGTTTAGGATAGAATAATGTTTAAGGTGATTGAAAATACCATGCAGTGAGATTGTCTGAGTGTCTCAGGATTAAGATCAGGAAGGTGGAGATCACACATCATGTGTAATCCTGCTGCTATTTATCCCGTTCATTTATCTTTCATTTATTTATTCTACGAATTTTCATTCAACATTGGTCCTGGGGTTATAAAAGTAACCAAATAGCTTGGGGTTTTTTCCTCTGTAGGAATCAACAACTTAGTAAGGTAAGGAAGGCAAATGCAATGATCTCTTTTTGGGAATGTGTACCAGTTACTATTGAAAATGAGAGTCAATGGCTCAGTGCCTGTAGCTCAGTGGCTAGGGTGCCAGCCACATACACTGGAGCTGGCGGGTTCAAATCCCGCCCCGGTTAAACTGCAACAAAAAACAGCCGGGTGTTGTGGTGGATGCCTGTAGTCCCAGCTCCTTGGGAGGCTGACTCAAGAGAATTGCTTCAGCCCAAGAGTTGGTGGTTGCTGTGAGCTGTGACACCACAGCACTCTACCCAGGGTGACAGCTTGAGACTCTGTCTAAGAAAGAAAGAAAGAAAGAAAGAAAGAAAGAAAGAAAGAAAGAAAGAAAGAAAGAAAGAAAGAAAGAAAGAAAGAAAGAAAGAAAGAAAATGAGAATCAAAAATGAAGATGAAGGAGGTCAAGTATTTAATGAGGGCAAAATGGTAAAAAAGATTATCAGGTCCTAGAAGAGGGAATCACTGCATGGTTCAGCTTTTTCCCTATGGAGCCTGGAAGAGTTCCTGGCCCATGAAAACAGTTAAGTACCAAGCAAGTTAAAGAATGAAATTATCGGACACTGCCTGTGGCTCAGTGAGTAGGGCACCGGCCCCATATACAGAGGGTGGCAGATTTGAACCCGGCCCTGGCCAAACTGCAACAAAAAATAGCCGGGCGTTGTGACAGGTGCCTGAGGTCTCAGCTACTTAGGAGGCTGAGGCAAGAGCAACTGGAGGTTGCTGTGAGTTGTGATGCCACAGCACTCTACCAAGGGCAACAGAGTGAGACTCTGTCTCTAAAAAATAAAATAAAATAAAATAAAATAAAAATAAAATTGAAATGATCGTTGCAAGTCAAAGTCTCAGAGTCCAGAACAGATCATTTGTTTTTGGTTTTCTGTGAATAAATATTAAGCTAATAATGAATGAATTAAATTACTGACTACAGGCCTGATGTTCAACATGCCTAAAAAGGTCAGTCTTCTTATCACTGCCGTAGCTCACACAGCAGCCCTCACTGCACTGCTTTCCTAGCCCAACCACCTAATCATGTCCTAAGTTGGACTGAGTGAGAAGAGAAGTTGACCAGTTGACCATATGCCAGGGAAGGCTCACCTTGGTTTTCACAGCGGCCTACCCTAGCTGGTGTGATCCAAATAGTCAAAATATAATATTGCGGTTTTATAGGGCTCCTAGCAAGCTCTGAGGTTGGTTTTTACCCCCACATACTAAAAACATCATCTGCTTTATTGCTCTGAATATGACATCACTCTGACATACTGTAAACATGGACAGTGCATTTTATGGCAGTAGAAAAATAAGCAAGCAAAGGAAATCTCTTTTCTCTGTGGTTTGGCGAAATATATTTTATAGTTAACTGAACTTAGCACAGTTTCCAGAGCTGTGTATAAAGGAACTTTCTACTTTGAGTAAATTTTATCTAATGAATGCAACTGATTCACAGAAAAACTTCAAGATTCCTTGAAAATGCTTTATTTCCTGTTTCAAAGATGTATTATATCCTCCACCAAAAAGTCTTTACTATAATTGTAGTTATGTCACTAATATCGATAGGCTTATGGCTGACCTTCAAGCTCTCAGAATGCAAATAAAGTACTTCAGTCTGAAGGTTTCTGTTGATTTTAAGGGGTTTTCTCCCCTAACTTAGCCATCATAGCCATAAACTCAGTCTCTCTCTCTCTCTTTTTTTTAGCTTAGTCTCATTTTTATTGAATGGCCATTACGAAGAAAAGAAATGTGAATAAAATGGAAAGAATTACGTTCAAGTAGAGGAAGCAGAAGGAGAAGAGGAGAGGCAGCAAATAGACCCAACACATAAAAATTGGATTATCGATGAGCTTATTCTTTTTTTTCTTTTCTTTTTTTTTTTGTGGTTTTTGGCCAGGGCTGGGTCTGAACCCACCACCTCTGGTACAGGGGGCCAGTACCCTACTCCTTTGAGCCAAAGGCACAACCCTCAATGAGCTTATTCTTTAAGCAGAAAGTCATGATGTATCTCCATGCTCTTAGTACTGTCATTTGGAAGGCAGGCCAGAAATCTGACACTTGAAAGTGTCATGGGGCAGGTGACTTATCATGTAGGTTATTCAAATGATACACAATAATACTAAGTAGTCATTTCTTTCTTTCTTTTGTTTTTATTGTTGGGGATTCATTGAGGGTACAAGATGTGTCACACACTGAGACCCCACCCTCCCTCCTTCCCTCTCTCTGCCTTTCCCCCACTCCCTCCTTCTCTCTCTCTCTCTGCTCTCCCCTTTCCCCACCCCCACCATGTCATTAATTGTCATTCATTGTTCTCAAATCAGGATTGAATACATAGGATTCATGCTTCTCCATTCTTGTGATGCTTTACTAAGAATAATGTGTTCCACTGCCATCCAGGTTAATACAAATGCTGTAAAGTCTCCATTTTTTTTTTAATGGCTAAACATATACCATGGTGTACATATACATAGTATACATATACCAGAGCTTGTTAATCCATTCCTGGGTTTGGGGACATTTAGGCTGTTTCCACCTTTTGGCGATTGTAAATTGAGCTGCAATCAACAGTCTAGTACAAGTGTCCTTATGATAAAAGGTTTTTTTTTTTTCCTTCTGGATAAATGCCCAATAATGGGATTGCAGGATCAAATGGGAGGTCTAGCTTGAGTTCTTTGCGGGTTCTCCATACTTCCTTCCAAAAAGGTCGTATTAGTTTACAGTCCCACCAGCAGTGTAAAAGTGTTCCCTTCTCTCTATATCCGCACCATCATGTGCAGTTTTGAGATTTTGTGTAGTCATTTCTTAAATATCATATTACCAAAAAGTTCAGGTTGTAACATCCTACTTTTGTCTCAAATTACATGATTCTCAATTTCCCTCAAAATAGGCAGTTGAAAATATTCTTTGTAAATATTACATAAACCTGTAGTCCCAGCTTATCCTGTGAATGTAAGCCATCTTTGCAGTACAGATTAAGTATGAAAATTGTTTTTCATTAGGTTTGAAGGTATGATTCATTTTAGATGTGCTAACAGAATAAGGCATTTGATTGATTTGTTTTTAAAGTTAAGGGAAAACGATGTATCATTATGTTCGGTATGATTATGTTTCAGTAATCCTGAAAGATTTTTAAAAATGAAGTTCACATGTTTACATAATAAAGAAAATGACATAAGAGAAAAAGCATTCTACTACCTGGAAAAAAGAAAAAGCATAACTGCTTTGCCGTCTTTCATCCAGCTGCCTGAAACAGAGGAATTCTGTTCTGTTATCTTCATGAAGTAAATTTCTACTTGTAATGCTGTAAGCTTAAGTTTTCCTTTCTTTAAAAAAAAGTTCCAGCCTTTACTAAAGATGTTCAAAATGATCTTGAGTTACTTCGGCAGCTATTTATTGATGCATTTTATGCCTTTTGTTAGCTATAATCTGAGTCATTTTAGTACATAGAGCCCTAATCTTCAAGTCTGTCAGCCCCATTTTGCATTACAAATCATTTGTAGTTTTATAACTGTCATTTCCAAGGACATCTGGAAAAGATGGATTTATGAAAGGTTACCACGCATTCTAAGAAGGCGGGAATTAGCATGACTTTGTAAAGGTTCTTATAAATGGAGAGTAGCCATCACTGGCAATAAGGTGTTTCCTGCTCTTGTCAAGTATCTTTATTTAAATATTAAGGGAGAGAGATGACCTTTGGCCTTGGAGATCACTGTGACATGGCAATGGTTCAATCTATTAGCTGTCAATGCAATGCCATAGCCAGACTCTCTCAAGGCTCCTATTTGTGGACAGTGTTATAATAACCCTTCCATTAGGCATCCCCAAGGCAAATAACCTCAGCTTTCACGGAGTCAGTTTAAAACTCCTTAGAGGAACATTAAGAGACTATCTGGTTTGTGTCAGTTTAAGATCAACTACTCTCTGCATAAGTTCAATTCTGTAAATTTTAAGTAGCCACAGTTATTTAAGAGTTATTTCATATCTGCCTGCAGGTAAATATTAGACACATTGAATGTGGAAATAACCCTATCTACTTCTTTGATTTCTTAACCAGCCTCTTTAGAGATTAACTCCATCCAAAGGGGCTGGAGAATTTATTTTTTTACCACGATTCTTTTCATCTACATACATATCTTTTTGTTGACGGAAATTTTGCAGTGATGCTGCCGTGATGTGGTAAAGAACAGAAACGGGTTACATCAAATCCCCTCACAACACACATAGACAATCATAAATGGAAGAGACAAGACAGTGTTCGTTAGGAAGCAGGCATACTTTTCTATGTCCTAGGAGTAAATAATGGTTGGAAGAGCAAACTTGGTTGGTTTTCTCTGCCTTTCCACCCTGATTTTGCCTGCCTATTAAACTGTTTTACCCCAGGTAAGTCATCTGGTTATGCTCAGATGAGATGCTTGCATTTGAATCACAAATGATGGCTCTTATCTCCAGCAATTTAGGATCATTATTAGACTCAGGCTTTGGTGGGGGTGAGATCTGAGGTCAAAAGAGGGCTTTATTCAGGGAAAAATCAACAACCCTAAAATGGTTTGAAAGATCAGCTGTCGTTGAGTCTAAAATACATCACTGAAGTTGATATTAACACTATGAATATTTAGTCATGAGATAAATTTAATGTTTCTCTGAATTTCACTACTGTGTTTGAGTGTCTGTGATTCCCCTTGTTAAGCATATAATGCCAATTAAAAATAAACAAATTCATCGGTGGCTATCAATAGTTTCTCTAGTGCAACTCTTGTTTTCTTTTCTTCATTAAATTCCAATAGATAAATTAGCTCACTTAGGAAACTTTATTTTTTCAAACTAATGGAAAATTCAGTAAATATTGATAATGGGCCTACAGTGTACACATGGCATGGAGATGAACAGCCACATCTTTAAATATTCTTTCCATTCATACAATAAAAATCCAACCAAATTTTTAAACAAAGAACTAAATTCTAGGAAAATAATATATATGTTTAGTACTTGACTTTATTTATTGATGTTAAAGACATGAAAGTGTAAATAATTGTTGATTGAAATTTTTACCCTACATCAGGTTAACTGTGATAAGGGGAGGGGAAAAGGTGAAATGATATCCTGAGCTAAAACCCCAGTGCTCATAAACAACACTTAGCTTTTGATTTACAGTGAAATCACAATTCTCCATATCTCATTCCCTCTTTCTCTGACATTGCATGCAAGACCATAGGGCAATACATGCCCTACAACATAATATAGGATGTAATTTAAAGAGTTCTATTGATGCTATAAATCACAAGTAGTTCTGCTGAAGCAGTTTATGAATGGCAGTAAAACACTAAGACTGGATTATAACGTTAGAATTATGTACCACATGTAGGTATTGTTATTTGTAATTGGGGATTAAGTATTACGAAACACATCTATAGAGATGCCATTTTTCTTTGTATTTACAAGCGTCTTTATGTAAGAAGATGTGTCTTGGGATAAAATAAGAAGTTGAGAATTGTAGAATGTATGTCATTCTGAAGAAATGATGTGTGCACTCTGAGAGTAGACCGTAATGGTTAGAATGTATTCTGACAGGTCATAGATAACCCAAGTGTTAGAGGGCACAAAAGATTATCTGTAGATGGGCTACCAGCCTATGATTTATTAAGGTTTATTAGTAAACGAAGAAAAATTACATCAAGATGACTATAATAATGTGGTGCTCAAAAATCAGTTGAAGACTGTAAAATGTCAACCACAAAAAATGATAAGAAAGCATGAGAAACTTATGTTTCCACTGAAATGACTATTTTTTGTAAACACATAGCCATTCTGAATCTCTCTGAAATAATCTTGACTTAAAAATTTCCTTTCTGAATGCTCATTCTCCCTGATTATCAGAGAACTGAAAGTCAAAACACCCTGAGCTATCACCTAACCCCAGTGAGAATAGCTCACAACACAAAGTCTCCAAGCTGCAGATGCTGGAGTGGATGTGGAGAGAGGGGAACACTTTTACACTGCTGGTGGGACTGCAAACTAATATAACCTTTTTGGAAGGAAGTATGGACGATCTTTAAAGAACTCAAATTAGACCTCCCATTTGATCCTGTAATCCCTTCCTAGGCATCTACCCAGAAGAAAAATGAATCCTTTTATCTTAAGGACATTTGCTCTAGACTTTTTATCGCAGCTTAATTTACAATCACCAAAATGTGGAAACAGCCTAAATGCCGCCAATCCAGGAATGGATTAATAAGCTGTGGAATATCATGGAATACTATTCGTCACTAAAAAAGATAGAGATTTTACATCCTTTGTATTAACCTGGATGGAGGTGGAACACATTCTTCTTAGTAAAGCATTTCAAGAATGGAGAAGCAAGAATCCAATGTACTCAAATCTAATATGAAGAGAGTAGATGATCTGGGATGGGATAGGAGAATGAGGGACCAGGGAGAGGGAAAGAAGGAGGGGGCCATGGTGTATGGCACCCCTCTAGATGGGGCAGGATACAATTACAAGAGGGACTTTACCTAACTACCACAATCAGTGTAACCTAATTCTTTGTACCCTCAATGCGTCCCAAAAAATTTTAAAAAAATTCCTTTCTGGAAGGATAAAAAGATTACGGCAATTCTTCAACTATTTATTCTAAGCACATCTTTGGTGATGAAGAGGCGTTCCAATTCTTCTATCTTTTTTAGCCACATCTTACTTGTAAGTAAATAGTCCTAGTGCAACTATATAGTTTTATGCAACTAAACCAAATTACCTGGTTTGATGCCAAAACAGTTTTTCATTGATTATTTCTAAGATTTTCTTAAAGAAACTGAAATAAAATGACAATATGGTGGGATATCAGAAGTAATTTCAGAATATTCCATGTGAGTATTTGGGTTCTTCAGATTAATTTTTCTAAATGAGGTCAAGCCTAATCAAGCTCTAAAATAGATTAAGGCTTAAGTATCTCCTACCTTTCTTCTTAGGCATTGGCCGGCAAAGGCCATCAGCCCCCAAGACTACCCCTATTTTCCCAAGAATAGAATAGGCATTCTAGAATTATTAATCTGGATTCAATTTGTTGTGGCCATATTCCTTTTAAATTTATTCCAATCTCACTCAGGAAAAAAAGATAAATAACTGACTTATAAACTGTTTGTATTTATTGCCAAAGCCACTGATTATAATATAAAGAGTATTTTAAAGTTACATGCTGGGAATATCTTTAGAATAGATTAGTCCAAAGATTAATAATCATTTATTTATTAATATATTTTATAATTTTTAAAAAATAGAGTATAATTTATTAATGTATTATTATATAAATATAATAAAATTCAAAAGAAATTAAGTGTTATAGTAGTAAACATGATAATGATGACTTCCAGCTAAAAGTACTCTGGAAAGTTTCCTGGAGAATGTAAAATTTGTTTTTTGTTTTTTCGTTTTTTTCTCTGTAAATTTTATTTTTTTTTTATTAAATCATAGCTGTGTACATTAATGCAATCATGTGGTACAGTGTGGTGTTTTCATATATAATTTGAAACATTTTCATCAAACTGGTTGACTTAGCCTTCATGTCATTTTCTTAGTTACTGTGTTAAGACGTTTATATTCTACTTTTAGAAAGATTCACTTGTACCCTTGTGAGACAAACCATAGAGGTGATTCCTTCAATCACCCTCCTTCCACCCATCCACTCCCCTTCTCCCCCTCTTCCCTCCCCAGATTCTTAGGCTATAATTAGGTTATAGCTTTCATATGAAAGCTATAAATTAGTTTCATAGTAGGGCTGAGTACATTGGATACTTTTTCTTCAATTCTTGAGATACTTTTCTAAGAAGAACATTTTCCAGCTCCATCCATGTAAACATGAAGGAGGTAAAGTCTCCATTTTTCTTTATGGCTGCATAGTATTCCATGGTATAAATATATACCACAATTTATTGATCCATTTGTGGATCGATGGGCACTTGGGCTTCTTCTATGACCTAGCAATTATGAATTGGGCTGCAATAAACATTCTGATACAAAT
>NW_003852432.1:12010566-12036875 GCF_000181295.1 Otolemur garnettii | reverse complement strand
TCCACATCCACACCAGCATCTCTGGTTTTGGGATTTTGTGATATGGGCTAATCTTACTGGAGTTAGGTGATATCTCAAAGTAGTTTTGACTTGCATTTCTCTGATGATTAAGGATGGTGAGCATTTTTTCATATATCGAGAATGTAAAACTTGAACAGAAGGATAAAGAATGATCAGCCTGCAGAGATAAGAGGTATGGACATTCTGAAGGAGCTTAGTCAAGGGCGGGAAGAATCACTGAAAAGATTATTAAGGTTAAAAAAAATCCATTAAACAGACACAATACATCTATTCCCACTAGCCAGACAGAAAGACAAACACGCAAAAATGACCTTATTCTTCACAGGCTTTTGCAGAATACTTTGAATAGTCTTGCCTCAGTAGTGGGGAACATTTAGTCTAGATGAGGCACTGTCCAAGATTTCAAAAAATTTGTAAAACAAGACTCGAAGGATCAAACTATTTCTAACTAATTTAACTGCTGCCCAGAACAAAATATCTATGTAAGAGAGCTGGGAAGTGGATCATTTCCAGGTGAACCCTGAGATGACTGCAGAGTGGTAATAATTCTGAATCAAAAGATATAGCTATGTCATGCCTAGTGGGAAAATAAATGCTTTATTTTATTTTATTTTATATTGCAATTCATTGAGGGCACAAAGAATTGGGTTACACTTATCGCATTTGTTAAAGTCCCTCTTATAATTGTGTCCACCCCCAAGAGGTGTAGGGCCATACACTGTGATTCCCCAACACCCTTCCTCTTCCACTCTCCCCACTCTCTCATTCCTCTGCCGCCCCCTTGTATTAGCTCATCTATTGCCTTCTTATTAGAACTGAGTACATTGGACTCTTGCTTCTCCATTCTTGTGATGCTTTACTAAGAAGAATGTGTTCCACCTCCATCCAGGTTAATACAGAAGATGTAAAGTCTCCATCATTTTTAATGGCTAAATAATATTTTATGGTACACATATACCATAGCTTGTTAATCCATTCCTGGGTTGGTGGGCATTTAGGTTATTTCAACATTTTGGTGATTGTAAATTGAGCTGCTATAAACAGTCTAGAGCAAATGTCCTTAAGACAAAAGGATTTTTTTTTTCTTCTGTGTAGATGCCTAATAATGAGATTGAAGCATCAAATGGGAGGTCTAATTTGAATTCTTTGAGAATTCTCCATATTTCCTTTCAAAAAGGTTGTATTAGTTTGCAGTCCCACCAGCAATGTAAACCCTTCTCTTTGTTTCCATGCCAACATCTGCATCTTTGAGACTTCATGATGTGGGCCATTCTCACTGAGGTTAGGTGATATCTCAGGGTGGTTTTTATTTGCGTTTCTCTAATAATTAGGGACAATGAGCATTTTTTCATATGCCTGTTAGCCATTTGATTGTCTTCTTTAGAGAAGGTTCTATTCAAGTCTCTTGCCCAGTGATATATGGGATTGTTGGGGTTTTTTGGTTGATTAATTTGAGTTCTCTATAGACTTGTCAAGCTTCTGTCTGATTCATAATATGCAAGTATCTTTTCCCACTCTGAAGATTGTTTGTTTGCTTTGATTGTTGTTTCCTTAGCTGTACAGAACCTTTTCAGTTTAATTAAGTCTCACTTGTTATTTATGTTGTTGTTGCAATTGCCATGGAAGTCTTCTTCATAAAGTCTTTCCCCAGGCCAATATCTTCAAGTGTTTTCCCCAGACTTTCTTTGAGGATTTTTATTTTTTCATGTCTTAGATTTAAATCTTTTATCCATCTTGAACCAATTTTTTTAAATGGTGAGAGGTAACAGTTGAGTTTCATAAATGCTATTTTAAATCATTAAGTATTAGTGTAATACTGAAGTGACAATTGATAATTAATTCAGAAAGAAATTTCCTTAACTTGATAAATGGTATCTATGAAACACGTACAGCAAACATATTTAATGATGAAAGACTCAGTGCTTTCTCATCAAAGATCAGGAACTTACTACTTTTATTCAGTTTGTACTGTGGGTTCTAGCCAATGAACCAGCCATGCAAGAATAAGAAATAAAAAACTTCCCTTTGCTTAGCCATAGTAGGTTTTGCTTTATGAATCTGGGCCCTCCTGTGTTAGGTATATAGATATTTAAGAATTGTATGTCTTGGCTCAGCACCTGTGGCTCAAGTGGCTAAGGCGCCAGCCACATACACCCAAGGTGGTGGGTTCGAATCCAGCCTGGGCCCGCCAAACAACAATGACAGCTGCAACCAAAAATTAGCCAGGCATTGTGGCAGGCGCCTGTAGTCCCAGCTACTTGGGAGGCTGAGGCAGGAGACTCACTTGAGCCCAGGAGTTGGAGGTTGCTGTGAGCTGTGATGCCACAGCACTCTACCCAAAGGGACAGCTTAAGGCTCCTGTCTCAAAAAAAAAAAAAAAGAATTGTATGTCTTCTTGTTGAATTGATCCGTTTATCACTCTATAATGACCATCTTTTTTCTTTCTTTCTCCTTCCTTCCTTCCTTCCTTCCTTCCTTCTTTTCTACAGTCTTGTTCTGTCTAACCAGGTAAAGTACAGGTGGGAGCTTTGTATTTCTTTACTATTGTGGATTTAAACCCTACTTTATTTGATACATGTATGAAAATGTCTATACCTATTTTCTTTAGGTTTTTATTTGCATGGAACTTTTTTTTTCCACCCTTCACCTTGAGTCTATATAAGTCCTTATTGGTTAGATATGTTTTCTTGGAATAGTAGATACTTCAGTTGCATTTTTTTATCTATTCAGCCAGCCTATGTCTGTAGAGTAGGACATTCAAGATTGCTCATGTTGATTAATAAAAGTGACATATGGATTGCTGTTTTGTTTTTCTTTTGGGGTACTACCCTATTGCTTTATCTCTTGTGCTATTGTTTTATATGATCTCTGAGCTTTAGTTTATGGATGATTTTAATCTGGTATGTCTCTACTGTGCTGATCCATGAATAACTTGGTTCTGAATATTTCCTGTAGAGCAGATCTGGTCTTGACAAATTCCCTCAATGTTTGCTTGTCTAGAAAAGTCTTTATTTCTCTTTCATATATGAAACTTAGTTTTACAGGATACAAAATTCTAGGCTAGCAATTGTTCTGATGGGCCACAATCTTTTCTGGATTATAAGGTCTTACTGAGAAATCTTCAGTTATCCTGATAAGTTTTTCTTTGTAAGCTACTTGATGTTTTCACCTCATGGCTTGCAGAAGTTCATCCTTCATGTTGACTTTGACCAGACTGATGACTATGTGTTTTGGTGATCGCCTCTTTGCAATTAATCTATAAAGATCAGGGAGGTTTTCTTCAATTATTTCCTCAAATTTCCAGACTTTGTGCATTTTCTTCTTCATCCTCAGGCATGTCTATGATTCTTATATTTGGCCATTTTACATAAAGCAATATTTCTTGGGATAATCCATGTTCTTTATTTTTGAAAATGGCTGAGTTAATTCAAAACACTTGTCTTCCAGCCCTGAGATTCTTTCTTCTGCCTGGTCTATTCTTTTGTTAAAAATTTCCATTATGTTTTGATTTCCCTTAAATTAATATTTATTCCCAGAAGTTCTATTTTGTTGTTGTTATTAATACATCTGTCTTTTTAGTGAATTTTTCATTCATTGCCTATATTGTTTTTCTGGTTTCTTTGACCAGGATTTCCATTTTCTCTTGGGCTTCACTAAACTTTTTTATAATCCATATTTAGAACTCTTTATCTGTCATTTCAATATTCACATTTTGGTTGGTATCCATTACTAGAGAACTGGTATTCTTTGTGGGGGATGTCCTTTTGCTATGATGTTTCTTACCTCTGGAGTACTTTTGCTTATTCCTTCTCATCTGGGGCAGGCATCACTCTTTATTTTTGGATTGTCCCTCATTTGGGTCTGTTTTTTTTCTTTCCCCCACAGTCTTAAGAGAATGTCTGTAGTATATGTTCAGTAAGAACTTTTGGCTTTGCTTGTGGATGCTTTGTAAGGGTTTAGGTTTTGGATGTATGGTTTAGTTATAACCTCAGTGTGGTAGTTTTCTCAGTTGCTGGTTATTTGTAGGTTTTAGCTGTGGTGAGTTATGTGTGTAGGCAGATTCCCTGTCTTTCTTTGATGAAGGAGGGTGGAGGTCTTTGATATTCTTTCTTTTCCCAGCCCTGTGGTTTTCTTAACAGTGTGAATTGTACTGTCATGCCCAGTTTAATCTCTGAGACCTTAGATAGTGCTTGTGTATTAGAATCAACCACATCCTGTATAATAGAGTTAGTATATGTTATACAGTGCTATTCAAATTGACCTTCCTGTAAGTAGATGGCACTTGCCAAAAGGAACAAGCTATGGTATTGTTTTGGGGACCTCTGAACAACTCTAGCCCCTCCAGAAAAGCTTTTGAACACACTACATGGTGGGTGGAGCCCTGGAACTTAAAAGTGAGTTCTTATTTCTACTACTGCAGATGTTGGGTGGGAGAGTGAGGCTGGGTGGGGCTAGATTGACTAAGCCTGCCTTTGGGGTCTACAAAAGCTGTGAAGGTAGCTATTTCGGTGGGGCTCCAAAGTCCACTCCAAGCACTTGGAGAAAAGCCACCCATTGCCCAGCTGGAAAGTCTCCTATTAGAGGCAGGGGCCATCTGTTATCCACAATCGGCTGTCAGGAGCAGATTTCCCTTTCTGCCCACTCTCCACTCTGTGGCTCTATAGAATCTCTCTGACATCTGCCATCAAGCAGGTGCTCAAACTATCTGAGCTCCGCAGCAATGGCTGTGCAGGCTGGAAGCTTTCTTGTCCAGGATCCTCCTCTGGGCTGAGAACATGGCTTTCTTATGGGATAGGAGTCTTCATTTGTGCAATTGTGCTTGGAACCCACTTTGCACTCTCTCTTTAGTTCTGCCTTGACTCCTGCAATTAGTTTACAAATCTCCCCTCCATGTATCTGAGCAACATGATTGACTCCTGGGGGTATGGGATCTGGTCTGTGGGCCTTTCCTCAGGTACCTGAAGACCAATCTGTGACCGTGCCAGGGAGAAGCACTCTGGTCCCAAGTTGCCTATGGAGTATTCAGCAGGTTTGATGTCTTTGTATTTGGGGGTGTGCCCTATTGTGATGGAGCTGCTTGGCAAGCAGCACCAGAGGTGGCCAGTGAGTAAGGAACTTACCATCTATGTATCCCTTAATCCTTTGAAGGTCTTTAAGAGGAAGATTTGAGCCCTACTCTACGAAGACCATCAGAAAGGAAGCAGCAGCTTCTGAGAGCCTTGGCTGTAGAGTTTCTTTTTGCAATCGTGGCAGGAGAAGAGGAAGGGCAAAGTCTACAAGAAATATGGGATTGTATAAAATGACCAGTAATAAGAATTATACGCATCCCTGAAGGGAAGGAAGAAAATGCCGGAACACCTATTCGGGGGAATAATTCAAAAAAATTTTGCTGGAGATTTGGACATCCAGGTACAAGAAGCTCAACAAACATGGGAGAGTCATTGCATGGGGCAATGAATAAAACTAACATATTCTTAGACAACATGGTCATATATATAGATAATCTGATGAAAACTCAGAAATAAGCTATAAGGACTAATAAGTGAAATTACTAAGGTTGTACACCACAAGATAAATTTATAAAAATTATATTTCTATATTCTGAAAATAAAAAAATCAGAAATTGAATTAAAAAGACAATTCATAATAGCATCAAAATGTAATATACTCAGAGATAAATATGATGCAATTATATACACCAAAAACTACAATGACAAGAGAAATTTAAAAGAACCCAAATGAATGTAGAAATATACTCTTTTCTTGGGTTAAGATGCCACTTTTTCCAAAATCTATATTCCAAAATATAGATTCAGAATAATTCCAATTAAAATCCTGGTTGTCTCATTGTACATGTAGAGCATGATAGGCTAATTATAAAATTGACATACAATTATGAAGTACCTAAAAAAAAGAAGAAAGTTTTATAATTCTTGTTATGTGCCTTTAAGTTTTTTTATAAAAGTATATTATAACACTGACATAAATTAGTCAGCTAGATAAATAGATCAGAATACAGGGTCCAGAAATATGCTCACAAACATATGGACAATTATCAACAAAGGTCCAAAGATAATTCAATACTAAGATTACTAATAATTATCATTTACTAATCTTTTTATTTGTTCATTATCTATCTTCTCCACTTAAATGTAAGCTTAATGAAGGCAAAGTCTTTTTTTTTTTTTTTTTTCAGTTTTTGGCTGGGGCTGGGTTTGAACCCGCCACCTCCAGCATGTGGGGTCAGCGCTCTACCCCTTTGGGTCATAGGCACCACCCCCAAAGGCAAAGTCTTGATGTTATTTATTGCCACATCCTTGTACCTATAACAATGCCTAACACAGAGTATGAGCATGATTTTCTGTGCTAAAAAGTACAAATAACTTAGGGCTAGAGCCTGTGATCTGTATGATGTGATCTAAAGCTACTCATTCATCCTCTTTGTGCTGAGATTTTGAATACGTATAATGCACAAATAAGCTATGGCATGAAAAAACTCCTTGGAAATTATATGGTCCTATGTACTTTAAATTATCTGTAATAAGTTGTCTGATGGAAAGCTAGATGGCTGGATAGATGAATAGATGTCTGTATTCCTGGCCTACAGAAACCCCAAGACATGTTGAAATGCATAATAGGAACTGTGGTAGCAACATGTCACTAGATAGTTCACCTAAAAATTAAATAAATGAAAATTTTTTAGGCAACAGCAATAAAGAGAAAGACTTCATTTTTGGTAATAGTTTTTTTAAATTTCTTTAAAAATTTTTTTTTGTTTTTGTTTTGACAATAGTTACAAGAGCTATTCTTTATGAGGCACTAAATGTATGTATGACATAATACTAAAATTTTCATGCATTTTCTCTGATTTAATCCTGACCAAGAAACTGGATATGGTGGTTATTAAATTTGTTCTCATTTTCACAGGAGGAAACTGTGATACACAGAAAGATTGACTCCTGAAGGTCAGGTGGCCCCCAAATTTTAGAGGAGAGACTTAAAATAAGTTTGTCTTACTACAAAGACTTCAAGACTCTAAAATGTTACATGCTGCCTCAGGATTACATCTGAAAGTCTCCAAGAAATTCATCACAGGAGACCCCTTGCATTTTCTTACCTAATAAACGAACATGATCTATCAGAAAAAAGTGTCTAAAGTAAGCAAGGCTACTCAGAAGAGTTGAGTTAATCAAAAGATTTGCTTAAAACAATAAAATCTAGAGTGGAACAATACAGTTTGGAAAGGAGAAAGTCATTCCAAACTTCCACCTTTCCCCTTCCTCATTTGAGTAATCAAAGACATTTGATAGGCAGTTTTCATGTAATTGATTCTACTTCGTCTCCTCTTCATTCTCTTCCTTCTCCTCCCACTTCCCCATTTCCACTTTTTTCTCCCCTCTTCTTCTTTCTTCTTCAGCTTAATCTCCTTTTATTCACAGCTCCTCCATCAATATTTTTTTTGCTTTACCATTCCTAAGATCCTACTCATTCCATGCTTAAATACTCCAGATTTACTATGAGCAATCTCCATCTGCTATAGACTGTTTTCCTCCAGAATTCATAAGCCTTAACCCCCAAGGTGGCTGTATTGGAAGATGGGGGCCTTTAGGAGATGATTAAGTCATGAAAATAGACACCTCCTGAATGGGACGAATGCCCTTATAAAAAGAGGCTTCAGAAAGCTTGTTTGCCCTTCACCCTTCTGAAAATGCTTTCTGGTCTGTGAACCAGAAAGCTCAGTCTCACTGGACACTGATTCTGCTGCTGCATTGATCTTGGGATTACCAGCCTCTAGAACTGTGAGAAATAGTTTTCTTTTGTTGATAACCCAACTAGTCTGTGACATTTTTGTTATAGAAACCGTAACACCATCTGCTTGTGGTTATTTTCAGTGATCTACAATAATGACTCGTATTCCGCTGTATTCTCAAATCAGCAGGGCCAGGGGTGGAGAATTATTTCATCTTGGAAGGTTGCATTCATATAGCTGTAATCAAATAAGGACACACTCAAGAGAATTCAACTTGATATACTTAAAATTGTACTTTATTTTGTAAAAACCTAACTACTATGTTCTTAATAACCTCAAAAAAATGAGAACTATTTGTCAGTTTTAAAGTTAACTAACTTTTTAATGTCTGTGTTGTTATCTGCTTTTTATTGGAAAGCTTTTGAGTATTTAGTTGTGGGATGGAGTGCTGCAGTTACAATTGATCCTCTAGACTACTGTTTTTCAATCTTTTTTATCTCACGGCACACTTGAACCTATAGTTAAACTTTCATGCGTGTTTAAATTATGTTGATCAAAAAAAAAAAAAGAAAGAATACATTTCCTCTGCTTCAAACTGCTTTTGAAAATGATTTAATTAATGATCTTTAATAATTTTTGTGGCACACTTAATCTGAATCTGCTTTCTAGACAGATATCTGCAATTTGTCACCTTCAGGGAATCTTGATTTGGGTTAGGTAGGACAAGGCAGATTTGCAGCAATAAGTGGCTGGAAAACAAGGAAGCATTGTTTGGACTTGCTGCTGAAGGTGTGAGTGTTCTAGTGCATTTTTCCGTATTTTGGTGGAGTCTTAGCATCATACAATGACTTTAAATTGTTGTCTACTGAGGGACTCTACTGTCAGTCAATTCCTTCTGTAGTTCTTTAGGTGCCTGAGTGATATCAACTAGGTGACAGTGAAGTGATGTCCTTTCATTGTATCTTCTAAGTATTGACAGATCTATGACAAGTGTTTATTCTTCAAATAACGAGCATCTGTTATCCTGCTCTTCAATGACCTATGCTAGCTGGGAAAATGTTTTCATCCAAAATTTCCTTTGGAAGAAGTGTTTTGAAAGAGCGATCTTTTTTTTTTTTTTTTTTTTTTTGCCACATACTATATATAGATTTAGTTGTACCTTGCAAAGAAAAATTCAAATCATTTTGGTGTGACATGATATCACACAAAAATGCTGCATTCCTATAGAACTCTTTCAATAATTCACATCACTGATCCTAATCCACAAAATTTAACTACATCTTCTCACAAAGGCAAAGTTTTGGCTAACACCTGTTTCTGCAATAGCCAAGGCACTTTATGACACAGCCAATCCACACTCAATGCCTCATCATTCATCTTTAGTATTTTATGAAACCAAAGATCATGTTATATTTGTATGAATATAGTTAACAATGCTTACATCTTGTTGCAAAGTATCACCTAAAATGCTGGATTTAGCATAGAGATTTTCCTGATGAAAGATACAATGAAAATAAATGAGAGCATCTGGATGCATGAATACTTTTTTTAATCCATGCAATAAACCCTTCATGTTTTCCTGTCATGGAAGGCATTCTGTCTGGATGTACACTGACTGTATTTATCAAATTCTGTCCAACTTTACAAGATTTATCTTGAAAGTTGCTGAAGATATCTACTCCCAGAATTCTGTTCACAAGAGTACCCAAAGTGAGTAACTCTTCACAGCAAGGAAAATCATCCGTTATGACCTGAATGAAGGGGAAAACCTGTCCTGAATCAGTTGTGTGGCTGATTCACCCAAAGTAATCCAACAAGATATATTTTCCTTTTGAAGTATTGCACAAAGTTGTTCTGTTAAATTAAAGCCTAATTCATACTGTTGTGGCTCTCCTTGTACTCTGCAATGTTATTGGGGTCTAAGCTTCATACAATTTCAACAATGCATTCTTTCATAATTTCTACACCACTGGACAAAGGCTTCCCTCTATTCCCTGAGTATATGTGTATATGCTACTTTATAAGGTGCTTCAGTGGGACTATTTCCAGGTTTTATCGCTGCTTGAAAGAAATTGTCTTTGCTTTTGTTTTTCATCTTTTAAACATAAAAATAGCTTGCTAATTTTATTAAACATAACTTATGGTAGTTGTATGTTAATAGAGTTGTGTATCACAGGGAGCTGTCCATTATTTAAAAGGCAAAAAGTTATGTTGGTAGTAATTAAGTTGAAATTTTCAGCCTAAAAAATTTTAGCAACCGTTTACTTGTTTGTTAGTTCACCAGTAAGATGATTTTATATGAGCCACAAATAGGTCTGGAATTATGTACTAATTGGTTGTAAAAATGGAAGATATGTATATTTATTTATTCAGTTGAGGATTTGTTAGACGGGCACTGAAGTCCACCTGTGGACTTTCCCATCACTTTGAAAATTGATATTTTACAGGATTTCAAACTACTGTTAACTTTGGTCCTTTTAATGTCTCTTTTTTCACTGACCTAGGCAAATACTTAATGAAATTGATCCCACAATTACAGATATAGCCTATGTGAAATTCTAAGGGTAAAAAGATTTACTGACATAAAATAATTTACCTATTTATGTAGTATCTGTTACGCACGTAGAATATATAATGGTCACGTCCAGGTGTTTGGCGTATCCATCACCTGGAATATTTATCATTTCTGCATGTTAGTAACATGCCAAGTCCTCTCTTATCTTCTTAGAAATGCTCACTGCATTGTCACTAGTACTCTAGTCTGACTTCTCTACTATCAAGTATTGAATACAGAGTGTATTTCTTCTATATGTTATACCCACCAATCAACCTTTCTTTATCATCCATCTAAGTCAATTTTTTTATTTTTTTGAGCAAGAATAATAATAATGCAAAAAAAGTAACATTCACATTGTCAAATAAGAGTATGCCTATTATAGAATGCTTTGACTCTGAGGTTCAGTATGGACTAAGGTATATTTTATGCTTTTGGTGCTCGTCTATCTACTGAAGAAGATAAACATCTAGGCATTAGACAACAAGACAAAAATAAACAATACAGAGACAGAAGGTAAGTACCAGCTGGCTGGTATAGCTAGAAGCGACCATGTGATGTTAAGAGTTGGCTGGTGTGGTGAAGAAAAGTCTGAAATGTAGGAAGATCTTGAGTATCTTTGTTAGAGAACAGAGGAGCAGACCAGCATGAGAGTTGCTAGGACCCACTATCTTATTTGATTTGGGGACCTGTGGAGAACAGGTAATCCATCTACCTCTCAAATCGACTTTTTATCTTTACCAATGAATAAATAGAAATTGAATGCTGGAATGCATATCTCAAGTATCTATTTCCTGTCCTTAAGAATATCAGAATGGGTTTTACTCAACTTACGCGTTTTGAACACACTGCTTCTAACACTACTGGAGTGGTGGCAAAACCTTGAAGAACTTTGCAGTTCTTCTTACTTGTTCCATATAATTATATGAAATAAGTATTTTTGAAAAGAGAACCATATAATTCAAAAACTGTTTTCCTCTACACATACACACAATATCACTTTTCACTTGTGTAAGCAAATAAATTATAATCTTGACGATAGCATTGTTTTGTAGCAATTTAATTTTTTTTCTGAACATAGCTCTTATTCTATTATAATGCTTGAACGATTCTCCTGCAATGTTTCCGATCCACTTTTCCTGGCTTGTGAAACTTTTTAACGAAATGTTAGCATTTGCAGGCACCAGATGTTTTGACATAAGGAGAAGCAATATGTAAATTTTAAACCATGCTAGGAACAATAGCCTGCAGGCACCTTTTTCTTATTATGTGAATCATATACTTCACCCCAATGTGGTCGGTCCTATCAAAATCATCATCTCAAATGTTACCCTCTTGTCTTATGGTTGCCAATTAATGAAACTGATATATATTTAACATGATGAGTATCCATTTCTTAACCAATAAGGCTGATTATATTTTACCACGCTACCACCACATAGCTGGAACTCTGCAGCTGATACTAACAACTTTCTAGGCGGGTTTTAATCTTCCTCTTGGTGGTCAATACAATCAATACTGGTATTATATTGTAATCTTTTATAGTTGCAAGTATCATTTATTTTACAAAAAACTTAAAACCTATTACAACTTTCTTTACCTTTTCCATATTGTCACCTCAACACCGAGTAAAGGGTGGTGAGTGTGTGTGTGTGTGTATGTTTATTTCTAATAGAAGAGATTTGGAGGCAGCCTTAATATTTTTCTAGACATGTTTCAATAAAGAACAAGATATTCTTATTAATACCTTAATAATTCTTTGCAGAGTTATCCCTAAGATCGAGAGATTGGAAAGCTCTTTTTACAAGCTCGCATATGGGCACACATATACATCTACTGCAAAACACCACAGAGATGAACATACATACATTAGACAATGAAGCCTCAGATCCACCCAGCCAGCCACCTTTCAGTCTATATAGTGTTGAAAAAATCATCCTGACTTATTTTCACTTATTTCCACATAGAAATGATGGTGTTGGTCAGTATTTTTGACATTTGATAATGTGGTAAGAAAAACAGTCCTATGGTATTATTTTTTTAAAAAGCAATGAAAATATATTTGAACCCAGAAGACCATTCCTTAAGGTTAACTCAGGATAATCCTGTTTTATCATTTTTAAACAAGATGTGTAGGGAAAAATTCCACAACCATGGTATTAAATATTGCAAAGTCTTAGCACAACTGAAATTCTTATTAATTTCAATATCAAAGGAAAGGTCTAGACAATACTAATTAATAGCTTTAAAATGTTTTACATATTAAAATACTGTATTCCCCAGACCATCAAGGATATTAAAAGTTTCTTCAGAGTTTCCTAGAGATTTCACTGCTACTATTGTGCCTGTTAGCAATTTTGCAACATTCTGATAAATATTTTCCATAAATCAAAGCCATAACAGCATGGAGAAACAGATGGTAAAAGACCATATTAAAGAATTTAACAGTTATTTTCATTAATGGGGAAAGACTGAATCATCATTTTCAGCATGGACTACGTCGTAAGCCATTGTCAGCTATGAAGTCTGAAGATTGTTAAGTATCCTTTTAGATGATTAACCTACATTCTGTATTTTCCAGTGCAGTCTATATACAAAGACAGAATACAAAGTATTTAAAACACTGAATAATTATATTCTTTAATTTAATATATGCAAAGAAATATTAGTAACATCTTAAGGTATTTGTACAAAGATTCATGTATGTGTTAAGTATACCAATGTTCTTCATTTTCTTAGAAAATAAGTCACATTCTTTGTTATTTAAAATGAAAAATAGCATTAATTACAAATTCTACAGTCTTATTACATTAACAATGTTTTCTTGATCTAACCAATGTTAGAATAAAATTATGCGAATGGTACATTAGCTATTTATACACATAAAATTCTATTAAAGTCAAAGATTTTTAACTACATTGTTATTATTAAGATTAAATTGCTGAATTAATTTTAGCCTTGTATGCCATAAGCAACTGCTATGCTGTTACAGGATTCTTAAATTCAATAACTTTTAAAATTCAGTGATCCTATTTTAAAGAATAATATAAAGTGTAACTTCCTGATTATATATGGTAATACTTTCAGCAAAATAATAATCTTCCCGTTCTTCTGTATATTCTACTTGTTATTTATAACTATTGGCTTTAAATAGTACGCAAACCAAATTTATTACTGTGGAAAAAATAAAGTTGAAAATATAGAATTTGTAATATAAAAAGTACAGAAAAGGAAGAGGTAGTGTTGCGAATGCAGAAGTCTTTAATTTTTCTTTCTTAAGCCAGTTGGACAAGAGAGGAAGAAGACATTTGACAGAGAATTCCTCCAATAGAAAACACAATAGAAATCATTGTGTTATGTAGAAACACACATATAAATCCCTTTCTAAGGAGCTAAAAGGTTCCCTTTTATATATAAAGCAGTAGACAATAGTATTGCATCATTAAATAGATGGAATCCTGGGGGAGACTTTTTTCTAAATCAAAATAACTGTTTCCCGATAATCTTTTATACATTTGCATTCCCTATAAACCTCACAGCACAAAAAATATTTTAAGAAAAGCTGTTTTTCTCAAGTCTCCTTGTTTTCAAATGAAAAACCATGCAAATAATACATTATTGGAATGTCAATGAACAATGACACATGAGTTTAGCAACACAATGTGTTTAGTGTGTATGAGGCGAATGCAAGGAAATCTCTGTACGTGAACCTTGCACTAACTCAGATGGACATACTTATCAACATGAGAGGCACAGACGCAAATGATGTAATTCCATGTAACACATATGGACTGTGCCACCATCAATACTGAAGCAAAACTCAGTCCTGCAGGTGTTTTTAAGAAACACAGATGGTTGATATAGCACTGATAACAAAGCAAAATGACTCCAGTTTTTATCCATATCATAGATACGCAGTATCGGATGATCAGCAAATACCTATAATGTTTTTATAAGGCCAGAGACATAAAAAACATTGAGCCTTTAGTTATGCCATTTATTTGTTTATGTATTTAAATTCCACAATATCAGAATAGAAAAAAATGTTTTCATGATACCTAATTATAAGAAAATTCTAATATGACTCAGTCTATTAAAGTAAAAGATAAAAATATTCTTTTTCACATTATGAAAGGTAACTTCTCCCTGACATTACGGCAAATGAGCACACCAAATCAACAAATTTGTTGTTTGTATTCTTTTTGAGTAAGAACTGATAAATATTTGATTTATAGCCATGGGGGGGGGATGAGCCACAAAAGAAGGAAGAGGAAGGCTATTTCCCAATGTCCCCAGCTTACCTGGGTACTTGTTATTAAGAGCTGTTTACCTTTGTAAAGACAGTGATGGTCACCAATATGTCTATAGACTGAGGAAATATTGTCCGTACATATATTCCCCAGAAGATATAAGGAGAGTTAAAGAAGACATGACACTAAAACAAAATAATAATAATGAGATTGGAGGTCCTCATTCATTTAAGATAATTGGTATTTGGGAAAGGCTGTTTATTGTGACCCAATGAAAAGGCAGCCAACATTTTATAACAAATAGAGAAGAAGGGGGCATTATACTTAAAAAAGAACACCTTATTTTAAGGTATTTTCATTATAATTCCAATTGTACATTAATTTTTGAACCAAGTTTATCTAACCGTGCATTAATAATCCTGAGATACTTGATAGTTTTTATACAACATTGTTTGATAAACAATATACCTCCTTCCCTGTTACGAGAAGTCTCATTTCTGCAAAAGTATTCTAGGTATTCATCAATGATCCTAAGGGTCTCTCTGATTTTTAGATATACAATTTGCTTTTAAATTGATTTGCATCATTTAAAAATATTATAGTCTGATGTTTACAGCATTCAATAAGTATAAATAAAGTGATGCACAATCATATAACACATGGGAGGCATAATTTTTGGAGATTAGATGTGGTCTCTGAAAGAAGACTACTTCATAAGGTAGCAAATTTCTTAGTGAATAATCTAGTGTTTGGTACACTTTTACTTTCTTAGGCAATTCTATCATTATTAGAATTGGAATAATTACATTTAGATGTGGGCCTCCCTCTGTCATTATATATGAATTTAACCATGCATTTAGTTCTTGATAGATCACGGCTAAGGAATTATCTGTTAAGGTAACAGATCTGACATGGAAGTTTTTCACCTGGAATCCAAGGAAACATTCAGGAGGCTGCTAGAACCCCTGGATGTATGCAAATTATCATCCATCCATTTTTTTTTTCTCAGAAGAGGCTCTATAACTTTCACTAGATTCTCATGCCTTAGAAAAGAATACTATCTAATTCATTTTTAATCTATTTCAGTTGAGTGGGACACAGCACCACTCTACAGTTTAGTCATCCATTACCCATTTTACAATTCCCTGACATGCTCTGAAGGGAACAGTAATTATTAGTCCCCTTTCTGGATCACCATCCTATTCTAGATTCTATGTCAGCCGAGATTCTAAGCAACAGGTTTCAGGACCAAGCAGTAGTATTTTAACAGAGTAGACTGTGGTAACATAGTAATGACATCCTCAGTGCCAGTCTTCTCAGAATAAAAATGAGAATGGATGAAAATGGAAAGAGAAATCTGCTTCTGTCTAGAATAGTGTGTTTTCCATCACCCCTATAATGTATTCCTTTACTATAATTTGCCATGTTAAATCAAATCGTCAACTCAGATAATAGAGTGGAATTTTGTCATAAAGTTAAAAGTATATAATTTCCCCTTGAAAATCATTCAGAAAGTATATCTAATTCCTCTGTTTCACATGGCAAATTTCAGGTGGATTTAACTATCTGACTTTAATGACTACTCATCAAAATTACTAATTATTTTCCCATGTCAAACTATGAAAATTATGTTGATTCTCTAACATATGAGCAAATGATGAAAGCTCAGGCTGAGATAATCAGTATACCATAAAGATTTACTATTTCTCCACCTTTATCAACAGTATCATCTGAAATTTTGTGATAGTGTATTTTCCTTGGGAGAAATACCTAAAAGGGCCTTTCAAAAATGTATCCTATACTCATGAAAAATTACATCTCAATCAAGTTATCATGGCATCTTAATTTTTAGGCTTCTCTCTCATAGTAAAAATTTTCACTTCTACTATTAGGATTTCACCCTACTTTTCAAGAGCCTCTACAACCTGTTGCCAATACTATTTTCCAGAACTCCACAGGCATCTTGTTGGGCTTCAGATCTTTCTAACAGTTGCCCCATAAAAATATCTCCCCAACTCATAATCACTTTTATCATTTGGTTATGTTATTCCTTTACATGCCCTCCCTTCTGTCTAGTTTATGCCTTTAAAAAAAAAGTTAAATTCTGCTGTTCCCATAGACTCTTTCATTTTCCTATTCTCTGACCTTCTGTTTATAGCTTACACTTAGATTCCAACTCCATGTATCTTTTAACTTTCGTTGTTGTTTCTCACGTAGTCTTGTTAACTCCTTGAAGAGTAAGACTACGTCTTGCTCATTCTTCTGTATTTTCACAGGACCCACTGCCGTTCTAAGATTCCCTCCATAAATGCTCATTGATTGAATAAGCACTCACAAGGTCCAGCTTGGAGCAACATGTTTGTTAACTCAATTCCCAAACATAAAGCAAGCTTAAGAGAAAAAGTTCTTAGAAACATCATGGATATAAATGTTTATAATACATGCTAACAGACCCACCGAAGATCATAGGGCAAGTGCATACAGAAATAGAACATTATCCTCCACTCAGAACAGAAATAAGAAATAGTTTCTGATTCGCTAATGATTTTGTTAGTTGGCAGTCCAACTTTCCATATTTTATCCATGTGGAGCAAAAAATATATTAACAATTAATTAGCTTATGTCCAAAATAGGATATGGTGATAAGTTTTAAACATATGACAAATTGTCCCAGTAGGGGGACTTTTAAATATTTTATTTACTGAAATGAATTATCTGACATATTTTCTTAATGAAGAAAAGATGATTTGGAATATGCTTCTGGTGCTTATTATGTAATCAGAAGAATGAAGAAAGAGCAAGAATGGGTTCCACGTGGACTGTGTGCATGTGCGTGAGCGTGGGTTTGTAGGAGGGAATAAAATTCTAGAGCACACTCTTAAGGAAATATTTGATGTGTTTCTCTTTCTGAACTGATCATGGAGACATAAATATACAAGGATGCTTTTAGAATTAGTGTAATTAAACCATCTAAAGCAGCGGTTCTCAACCTGTGGGTCGCGATCCACAGGAACTATATAAAATGGCCACAGCATTAGGAAGGTCGAGAACCACTGATATAAAGGAATGAGGTTCTAATTTAAGTAAGCAATATTTTTTATAAGTTTTCTGTATTTCATTGTGGAAAATACTCACATTTATTGTAAACTTGCTTTTCAGTGACAAGTGACAGATAACCTACTTTGTAATTACTTCCCTAGACGGCTTAAACTTATGTGTCCACCAGACAATGGAGGAAGGCAATGATCCCCAAATATGTTGATCTCGATTCTTGAAAACTGAAGCTATAGGAGTTGAAGAGAGGATGGAAGAGAAAGACTAAAGAAGGGTTTGTACCTTTCCGTAGGATGACACTTCGCCCTTGTTTGTTCCTGAGGTACACTGCTGAGTTGCTGCTTTTAAAGTATCATAAGCTATTTCTTATGCTGTACCTCTTTCCAGGAAAACAAAATTGAAGTAGATTTAAACTCTGTAGTCTAAAAGGAAAATACACACTTTAGTTCTCAATAATCTTATAACACCTTGTTTTTTTTCTTCCTGTGAATTCTTCTGCTGCTTCTAATCAATCGGTTTTTGATGAACAACATATTTCTTGGAAAAATTAAGCCAAACCAATATAGGAAACACAGAACATAACTACATAGCACCAGCGTGGAACAGCTTCCCAGTGGATGAACTGAGCCTGTTTATTACTTATAACTCATCACCATCATCTGAACTAAAGCTGCTTCTCCTACTGCTCTCTTTGGAAACTGCGGGGGAAATGGCAGATAGCAGAGGGTCTGTTCCAAACGGAGATATTGTATCATCCAAGAGCATGTCATCCAATCTTTGTTCCTCTTTTAAAGCGGCACTAAATGATAAATCTGTGAAGTGTGACAAAGGATCAGAGAAGGCCATCGCTTGATCACAGAGCTCAAGGCTTGGCCCCTGAGGCAAAGTCAGAAGTTGGCAATAATCCACTGAATTCTGTTCCCGGTGGCTCTGTTGTTTGGTGACGTCAGCACCTAAATCAATTGTGCCAAGTGAAGCCAGGGGTGGCAGACCATGTGCACGTGCCTGTATTTCTAGTTCCTGCAATTTCAAACAAGAATCATTAAATAACATCTCTGGAACTGACTTACTATTAGAGAGTAAGTCAGAAATAGAACCAAAATATCAACAAGCATTTAAAATCAAAAGTAATATAAATTATAAATAGTATTTGCAAATAATGGAATCAATGAATTCCTAACACCTAAAAAATAACCATGAAAAAATGACTCAGATTTTTTTTTTAATCTTGCCTTATTGTTCTATATAGAAATGAATGACATACAATGGTCTCATGGTGGCTCCAGCTACAAAATAGCCATTTGGAGAAGGTGGGAAATCTTCCATTCATTCTTCCTGATTAATTTATTAGCATAATTTAGGATTCCTTCCTGGAAACAAAGTGCCTGACCTGACTATAAGCATGCTCAGATTGAAAAAAAAAAAAAAAGCTGAGAGTTGTAAAAGCCCATATTATGGTATCCTGTGTCCCATGAACAGATGAAAAGAAACTTAATATAAACTGCTACAATATACCTTGGGGCAATGAAATCCATAGTCATGTTCATAAAGAAATAAAAAGGGGAGGGGAGAACTCAGTGTCCAGTGTAATGTAGAGAAACAAATGTTCTACTTGGTATTATATTTTGATTGTGATAATAATGTGTGCGTTCACGAAGTGATATATACGTGTGTGTGTGTGTGATCTTAATTCTAACCAAAACCTAACTGAAACAGCCCAATTCATGAACTTCTAACAGGCAATCAAATTATCCTTCAGAAGAAAAATAATTATTAGTAAGAAAAAATAAATGAGACCAATGAATAAAACTGCTGTCAGGTAAGCCATATGTAAGCTACGTGGCTCGGGGCAACATTCTTATAAAAACCTGAATCCGGAGTAGAAGTCGCCTGTTAGCCTGCTCTAATTTCTTCTGTCTGTGTTCTAATTCTCGGGCTCTCTGTTGTTCTTTCTGTAGCCACTTGATGTACTCCACTGATGCTTTGAGAATGGTTCCTTTGTTCCAGCGCATATCACTGTAGAACGGAGAGATAACCTTTTCACAATTGTGCATGTCAGCAGAATTCATAGGAACTTACAAAATCTTTTACATTAATATGAAATAATGATTTACATGACTATTATTCACTCTTAGATATTATTGCTTCTGAATAGAAATTTTAATAGAATAGTTAAGAAGCCCTTATATAGTAAAATTAATCCCAGAATGAAAATAAGTGTCAAAAGAAAGTAATAAAGTGACTTTTTGTGGGCGAGCTAAATGCAATATCATGATTCTACCATTACAGTTTTTATATTTTTAGTGAAAATTGCTTTTATTATTAACTCCAAGATTAAAATCTATGTGCAGTATTTCTGCATTAATGAACTAGGAAATGTACATTACTGAGGACTTAAGCCTAAATTTTTTAAGATCATTTCAAATGTACCAATCTTTTAACTTACTTTCTAATAAGGTTGCTTTTATGTTTCTAAGAAAAAAAAATAAAGTCCCTCCTGAATGGCGATCCAGAGTGATTGTGAGACAAATCAGACTTCGGGAACACCACCTCATGCAACAGAGCAAACTTTCTAAAATCACTTGGCCAATTATTCTGCACAAATGGCACTAATACTTTTTTAAAAGTTCAATATGGATAGTTATTTTTCAATAAGTCTAAGACAAATAAACACAATTAAACATTACCTGGTAACTTTTTAGGCTATAGCATAGCAAAATGATTTTGTTAAAGCTTATTTTTAAGACAGAAGAAATTATAGATATAGGATTGTGGAACAGGTTACTGATTTTGACAGCTAAAAATATCATTGGAAATATCCATGGATGTAATACACTAAGAGAATTAATAATACATTTGGAGAAGGAAGTCAAACTAATTGCTAAACATTAATTAGAGTTGAGGAATTTTCAACTTAGTCATGAGCTGTTTTTAGTACAGCATAAAGTAGGTAGGTATAAAAATGTTAATTTTTGGTTTATCTGATCTATGTGAAATATATTGAACTTAATGGGTATTTGTTAAGGATCAAAAGTAAGAAAATACAGCTTATGAAAGATCCTATTTGTATGTGTCTCTGGAAGCTGATGGGAGGTGACAATAACAAATTTAAGTACATTTTACTACTAGGAGGTAAAAATGTTTACTGGGTCGGGAATAACAGCTGATTTCTACTGCAATGCACAAGATCATTGTCAGTGTCTGTCTCAAGTTTGAAAATGCTTTGTTCTCTGGGGTCGTAATGCCTTTGGTCTCATTCTACCCACAGGGTGAGGGAAGTGGTTGAGAAGGGTGGGGAAAGAGGCTGCCTTTGCTGGGAAACCAGAAAGTATGTGTAACTGAAAAGTGTAGTGAACTCCGAGGCAGCAGGAGCCTGATGGACTTTTAATATGCGACAAAAAACTTGAAGGACAAAGGAATAGATAAAATGGATAACCCTAACACATTTGAAATTTAAAGTGCTGTTTATTTGGATAAAAAGATGAACGTTCCAAATGGTGGCAGAGAATGTACAATATGCCTATCTTCAATTTGTACCCCATGCTGTCTACAATACATTTGTTAAAAGTTCGTTCTATTTTAAAGCCATTTTAGTATATGAGGGTTCTTCTAAAAATATTTTAAGTTTTTAATATTTATTAAAGATATTTTGCCTCTAACCCAAGACAATTTCAAGGAGCTAGGCATTAAAAATATTGTATATGATGGTGTGATATAAACACGGACATATCAATAAAGGCATGGCATACAGAAAAAAAGTTTATTTTCTGCAAAACAATTTATTTTTGAGACAGGGTATCACTCAGTCACTCTGGGGTTGAGTGCTGTGGTAGTATAGCTCACAGCAACCTCAAACTCTTGGGCCCACAAGATCCTCCTGTCTCAGCCTCCTGAGTAACTGGGACTACAGGTGCCCACCTCAATGCCTGGTTATTTTTAGAGATGGGGTTGCACTCTTTTTTTTTTTTTTTCTGAGACAAGATCTCCCTATGTTGCCCTCGATAGAGTGCTGTGGTATCACAGCTCACAGCAAAATCAAACTCTTGGGCTTAAGTGATTCTCTTGCCTCAGCCTCCCAAGTAGCTGGGACTACAGGTGCCCACCACAACACTTGGCTAATTTTTTTTTTTTTAGTTGCAGTTGTCATTGTTTAGCAGGCCCAGGCTGGGTTTGAACCCACCAGCAGCAGTATATGTGGCTGGCACCCTACTCACTGAGCTATGAGCTCCGAGCCAGGGGTTGCCCTCTTAATCAGGCTGGTCCCAAACTCCTGAACTCAGGCAATCCATGAGTGCTAGGATTTGGCCTCCCTTGAGTGCTAGGACTACAGGTATGAATCACCATGCCTGACTTGCAAAATAGTTTTCTTTGAAGAACTTAAAACTTTTGGTGGATTGAAAGCCTATATTATTTTCTCTTCTGGCCTCATCACTTTGACCTTCAAAGAAATAAAAATTTCTGAATATTTTCATACATAAAAGTAGAAATTTCTAGAATTCAAAGTATCTTTGGATATTAGCTTTGACCTCCTAACCCAAATCCAAAGTTTATTCCAATCATGAGCTGGAAAAGTCATCACAGGTCACACACTCTGTGATTTGCCCAAGAGTTGATGGTGTTTAGAAGATAAGCCCCAAGTCTCCTCATTCAATGCTCTTTCTGCAAACCTATGGCTTTCCAGCCTTTTCAAATGTATTTGTCGAAATAAATGAGTTTTATATTGTGATTCAGTGCTCTCTTAGCACATATAACTGCAACAAAGATTTCACAAGATACTACTATCCTCCTTATATGGAATAAGTAATAATCTAATATTTTCAATGTTATTCTTTTTTGTTTGTTTAAAAAGATGTTTCTGTCCCATTTGATTGATTTCATGATCCATTAAAAGGTATGGCATATAAATTTGAAAAATTCCATACTAGATGATTGTATAGTCTGATATATTTTTTAAAAGTAAAACTGTTTTAAGTCATTTTAATGGTTATCATCACCTACTGAACAAATTATTCTGAAAATTAGTTTGATCTTTTTTTCTTTGAGATGCACTTTTTGTTGATTTCGCCATTGTCCTAAGGTGGTAATGTTTCCTCCACTGTCTCACCTGCCTCTTCTGTATTATACCCACACTTTTCCCCCGGTATTCTTGTTTTCTGTGACTTTTAGGTTATCCATAGTAATATCTGAAAATTCAATAAATTAATCCAAAACAATTTTTTAGAGTAGAAGCCAGACTCTACTTCTCAGGTAAAGTCCATCTTCAGTCTACACTCTGGATTCCCCAACGAGACTCTCAGTGCTGAGCCTTAGAGCGGAACACCAGATGAAGAGGGCAGGCCACAGTGAGCCAAAGAGCACATGGATTAAAGCAGAATTAGTACTGAGATTCTTGGAATGCCACACCTTCAGTGAAGTGTCTTCTCTTCTTGTGTTATCCAGACATCTAATGAATGTGTTTTCAACTAGACCCAAATAAATGTCATGTGCCCATATACAATGTAATAGAATTAAAACCAATAACAACCCTCCTTTCTGAAATCCTTAAGGAAGAGAAAAACACTTAAGAATGCTTACAATGAAGTTATCCCTATTATGGTCCCTTTTAGATATGATTCTGTAGTAGATTGATTTTTCATATTCTAGAACATGGGTAGACAAACCATAGGCAATAGTCTGTTTTTGCCATTAAAGTTTCATTGGATGGGGTCATGTTCATTCATTTGTATATTGTCTATATCTGCTTTTGTGCTATAATGGCTGAGTTAAATAATTGGGACAAAGACTGTATGATTGACAAAGCTTGAAATGTTTACTCTCTGGCCCTTTAAAGGAAAATTGTGCCATTCGGCCAAGGGTGGGGGTACCTGCAGCCACAAGGCTGCCCATGGCCCTCCAGATGTAAAAGTATGGCCCCTCCACCCAGTCCAAACTTTACCTTTTAGAAAAGGGATTTGTTCTGTACAATTTGCATTCTTTCAGGAGGTCACACTCAAGGATCCAGAAGGTCACATGTGTCCCCAAGACTACAGGTTCTTCAGCCCAGAAAGGAGTTTTCAGATAATCAAAGCTTTTATGTGGAGTGATGATACTCTCATACAAACTTTATAATTTGCCAAATATTCTCATACACTTTATTTGATTTTATTTTTATAAAAACCCAGTCATATGGGGAAGACAAGCATTTTCTTCTGCTAACAGAATCACATGCTTAAAGATTAAAAAAAATTTGAAGACTTTTTAGTAGAGCCCAGACTAGGATGGAGTACATGCATGAGGACAAACATTATATTACTTCGTATCATAAATTGTGGAATTGTCCAAGTGAATTAGAAAGTTTAGATTCAAAGGGAAAGTGCTTGAATCTCATAAATATTTCTCTATCAAACATGATCATTTTGGACAATGGATAATTTCCAGTACTTAAAGAGGTCAGTTCTCAGTTTGAGTGAAACATTTTCAAATCATTATTAAGGCTACATATCACGTTTTATGTTTTTTTAAGAAACAGTCAACATTCTAAACTGACACTTTGATTACCTATTTCTTCAGATTTATAAGCTCCACGTGTTTGACTGACATTGCATGTGTTTGACACAGAACTTGGTTAGCATTAATCAACAAGCTTTGGCAATTCCCTTTTGTACTTATAGGTCTTCAGAATTTTGGGACCCCAGAAAATGTGGAAATTCTTTTTCCATGTGCACACAAATCTTAAGTTGGGAGAACTACAGTGGCCATAAATCAAATATAGCAGTCAGCATCATAAATAGCATTTGGCATTATCACTAAATTTGCCAGTATTGTCACTACACAGAAAGACCCACTATGAACTAAGGAGAAGTAATTTACTTATTTCCTACAGCTCGAAAGGACAATCTTAGTAACAGCTTTGATGTTTAATAACAATCAGTCTAGAGCAGATATTTTTAAATGAGACCAGCAATAGCTTTATCTTGGCCATAAGCTGCTTAGTTTTCTAGTCACTGGTTTTCTCCTCCCTCCTTCCCTCCCACCCATTTTTGGGGGTATTGAAACCATAACGTTATTACAGAAATGATTGTGTAACTCACGGATCATTAGACTTTGGAATAAGAGTGCCAAGCTCCTTGATTCGGTAATTAATATTATACCTCCTTCTTCTTTCAACTATTAAAGAAGAAATATTATTGATTATTCTCATTAAAGGACAGTTTGCTTTTGGTCAGCTGTAAACTTCCCTAATAATCTCTTAAAAACAATGGACAGAAAAAAATTCATTTAGTCAAAAGATAATACTTCTCAACTCTAATATAAAAATTCAAACGTATCTTATTCTAAAAGTCGAAGTTACAATATTGGAATTGTAAATACATGATTTACAATGCTTTAAAAACATTTTGTCATAAAACATTTTTTCAGTCTTTGAAATGCAATATTTATTCATACTGAAATGTATGTCTGTATGTGTTCGAGTGTATATTTTATACGTATTTACGTTTATTCAGTTTGACACATTTCATTTCACACACAGGCAATTTGTTAATCCCTGAGGATTGTAATCTTTCCGGGTCAGGTACCATGTTTTACTCTTCCCAAATACTCTCCTGAAAGCCTACCACGATGTTTATCACATAGTAGGTATGTGTGTCCCCATGACACACATACCTACTATGGCATCTTCCAGGGCAGAGACCCACCATCTTACTGATGTTTTGTATTACCAGAGGGCTTGGAATACTGGAGATGCTAAGTAAATAGATATTGATTAGATTGTGAATTTACTTTTTTCCCTTATCTAGCATTCATATATATATGTATATACACACACATATGTATATATAACTGATACATATCATTTGCTAATATGTGCAAGTATACACATCATATATACAGGATGTTCATAAAATTCCTGTGCGATAGTTTACTATTTTAAATTGCACATGAACTTTACAGCCACCCTATAGATCAATGGCTATGTCAGTGGTTTTCAAGCTTTGGTGTGCCTCGGACACACCTGAAGGGATTGTTAAAATAGAGATTTACTGCAGACCTGGAGATTCTGATTTTAGTAGGTTGAGAGGGGTAGAAAGGGACAGGCAAGAGTTTGTACTTCCAAGTTCCCAAGTGATGGTGGCGCTGTTCACGTGAGATCAGTGCTGTGAGAACGACTGACACAGGCTCTTATTCAGAGGCTACTAATGGTGCACTCATTCCTGTGCATTGCTTAAGGCAATTTTATGCATCACATAGTAAATGTTTAATGACATTTAGGCATTAGACTTTATAGCAACAGTCGATTTTCTATATTGACTCTTCCCTGAGAGCAGTCTACTATGCTACATTCCCAGTATTAAGAGTGATAACATATATGGATATGTAATGTTGTAATAGATTACACATCTAAATCTTTCAGAGAAATGAATATAGAAAAGACTATAAAGAAGAAGAAAAATATATCTAAAATATTAGAAAATACTAGTATAATATACACTTGAAAATTAAGATCTGCTTTGGAAACAAGGAAAGTAACTTAAAACCGTTCATTGTCTTGGTGAACTTACTCTAAGACATAAATTATCACGAATGGACTTGACATTTAGGAATAACATTGGCCTCCTCCAAAGATCAGAATAGAATTGATTCTTGAGAGTGTTTTCCCTCACCAGTCCTGTTTCCCCTGTGCATGTGATTCAAAACACAG
>NW_003852432.1:12007751-12010474 GCF_000181295.1 Otolemur garnettii | reverse complement strand
AACATAAGATGAAAAGCAGCTGTGAAGGAAGTTCCCAGCTTTATCTCAAAGTGGGGGGCCATTTGAGTCCTATCATGTCTCTTTACAACCTACTACTTAAATGTACTTTATGCAGAATAACAGAAACTTCTCTACCCTTCTTCGATTGTAGTTTAAGCATTGTTAATGATAATTACTGTGAGAAATTTGGTTTCTCAATGTTCCTCCTATCTAGTATTAGTTATTTGTAAAGGAGTCCAGTTTTAAGAAATTATTAAATTATTTTATGGCATATGCGGTTTTACTGTTTGCAAAGTTTTTGACCTACTCACTCAGTTCTGTCTGTAGGCCCACCAAGATGGGTTCCTACCTTGATTCACACTTAGAGAACTTATTCTTGCCTTTCCCATCATGTCTCTCCCCACTGAGCAAGGCAGCCAACAGAATCTCTCCTAAACTATACTATTGTATACTGATTTCCCCTGCTAATGTCTTGCGCCCACTTCTTCCCGTCCATCCTCCTCAGGGAGAAACATGACACCGGTGTGCTTACTGTAGGCCCGAGATGTGACCAAACCAAAGTTGTTTGCAGGGTTGTGTATTGAACTTGAATGTACAGGATGGGGTGTTCATGCTCATGTTGAGACCACTTGCAGTGTATAACTGAATAAAAGCTGAGGAGAGGCTCAGCGCCCATAGCTCAGTGAGTAGGGTGCCAGCCACATACACTGAAGGTGGCGAATTCAAGCCCAGCCCCAACCTGCTAAATAAGGACAACTACAACCAAAAAAGAAAAGAAAATAGCCAGATGTTGTGGTGGGTGCCTGTAGTTCCAGCTACTTGGGAGGCTGAGGCAAGAGAATCACTTAAGCCTAAGAGTTGGAGGTTGCTGTGAGCTGTGTCTCTTAAGCCTAAGAGTTGGAGGTTGCTGTGAGCTGTGTCTGTGAGCTGTCTACTGAGACTCTGTCTCAAAAAAAAAAAGCTGAGGGGAAAAGAGGGGTGGCCACAAGCTGGGAGCTAACATTGCCCTACTCTGGCATCCTCACACTAAATTCCAGCAGGGTGAGAATTCTAAACTCACTATGGGCCTTCCCATTTTTAGGAAGGAGGGAGCATACTTAATTGTACATATTTAGATATCTGGTAAGTGGGACTTCCTTTGTACTTTTGCCACAATCTTCACAAGTTTTAAGACTTATTCTAAATTCATTATATATAAAATATTGTACTCTGAAATTTTTGGTATCGATTCCCGCCCTGCAGCAAGATGACATAGCAAGAGATTCCAGATCAGAAAGCACTTGGGCAATGGACAGACCAGACATACATCATCCTCGGTGCTAAATGGCCTTTCCTTTAAGCTACAGACAGAAGAGACAAGGTAGAAGGAAGGTCAATCATCATTAATAGGCTTGTTAGGAGAGAAGTCATACTTCCTCAGGGTCCAAATTCCTTCTTAACCATTAGTGCTATCCCCACTACTTGCCTCTAATCTAGACCAAAGTGATCTGCTCTGCTGTAAGGGATATGGGATCAGATCACTTTCCTAATGACTGGCATGAATGACCACGTGTCAGCTCTCTCTTCATCTGGTCAGCCAACTGTCACTGTGACACCTCCAGGTGCATGATGGACACAGGGAGGTTTCACAGCTACTTGTTTCAATTTCAGTTCGTCATGTGGAAGGAAATTGCTGTTTACATTTAAAGATGTAAATTTTATTTATTTTTATTTCATTTTACTCTTTTCTCAGTTTTTGATTTGGCTCCCATAACAAAAAGTCTTCCTATTCTATTAGTCCTACTCACTTGAGATAGCTAAGTGCTTAAGGCCAAGGGTGCTTAGCACTTTGGAGTGACCGAGAGCCCTAAAGCTCAGTCTTGCTGCTCATCTACTTCTCTTGCTGGCAATTCTCCATTTCACATGACCTGTTATCAGAGGCAAATTGACCCTTAGGAAGGCATAAGACCCCCCGCCTTTTTTTTGAGGGGTGAAATATTGCTACATAACCAATGGCTTTCAGATAACCTATCATCAGGAAGGAAAGAGCAGATTGAGACAGAAAAATGAGAACCTGGAGTTATGTTTCTTACTATTTAAATGGTGTACATTTTCTAAAGTCACTTTTATCTCTTTTGAACCTTTGAGCCAATGAGTCACAATAGAGTTCAAATGTAACTGAATGCACTCATCTCAGTCACGGGCAGCCTCCTTGAGGGTGAATGATCAAGGAGAGAATTGGAGATGTTTCACCTTGGGAAAATAGGTTTTCTGAGCATTCACATTTATTTAGGTATCCCAAAATAGCTCAAATTGGGAGCATGTCCAATTAATTGTGGTCACTGACCTCTGAATACTTATGGAATGACAATAAAATACTATATACTTTAACCTCAAGCATTTCCTCTTGTGTTAATTAATTTTATATAGAAAAAAATCATATACTCACTGAGGTTGTGGTTGTCCTTTTTTTGTCTCTCTTTTGCCAAAGCTCTAGTGTCGGTTTCTAATCAAAAGAAAAATAATTCAAGCACGGCTTAGTTCTACCTTAAAACCTCTCTAGGCAACATCATTCAGAACGCTAGGTTAAAATATAATATTTCTTGATTCAAAATAACACAATAATGTTTTTCATGTAAATATTCTAGGATTTGGAACAGAGTACCCGTCAGTAAGAGGCAATGGCAATACTTTTAGGCTCTGAGATAGGAAAACCTGGATTTGCATTCTAGCCCCCTATTTAA
>NW_003852432.1:11994234-12007428 GCF_000181295.1 Otolemur garnettii | reverse complement strand
GTTTCCTTGGACACTGAATAGGGCTGACCTAGCAAGCCAATAGCATGTTGAAGAAATGACTACTGTGGCTGCCAAGGCTGGATCATAGAAGAAATTTTCAGCTGTCATGTTGGTGTCTCTTAGATTATCAGCTGTCATGTCATGAGGATGCTCAAGTGACCCTATGAAGAGGTCTAGGAGGTTGAGAACCAAGACCACTTGCTAACACAACTCAGCCTCTTGCAAGACCTTGGGTGAGCCATCCATGGCATGCCCCCTTTAGCCCCACTCAAGTCTCAGATGCCTGCACCTCAGCTGACCCCTTGTCTATAACATTATAAGAGACCCTTGATCAGACCCAATTCACTAACCCACTCCTGGATTCATTCCTCAAAGGTTAAATGAGATAATACACATTTATTATTTCAAGCTGCTAAGTTTCAAGAGTAAATTGGTGCTGTAAAACAATAAATAAATAATACAATGTTAGTAGAACTGCTATAGTTGTGAAAATAGGTGGTAAAATAATACATATTATTTAAATGTATTTATTTAAAACTATATTCATTAATTTTAGTCTGAATGATTGCATAAACATTTGGGGGTTATCGATTAAAATGCAAGAGTGGTCATACTATATTGATTTAAAATGTTACTGCTAACTATATAAAATTATTAAAACCAGGTTTGACTCCAAAATAAAAAGTTGTTATAAAAATTTCAAATGAATTTTATTTTATTTTTATGGAGGGACTAATACTGAACTCGCAAGTCAGGAGATGTTTATGTTGATCCATTTCTGCCTCAAACCAGCTGTGTTACTCTGGGAAAATAATTCCTCTGATGCCTGATTTTCTCATCTATATTTTGGAAGGATTTGACTATGCTCCTATAATTCCTTTGAGTTGTATAAAGTTTGAAAAAAAATGTATTGAAAGTTGAGGATTTTTTTGCATATTGATAAAGTTAAGTACATGTCTATCATAAAATCTGTAAAACAAGCTACAAAGAGAAAAATCCTTCTAAACAAAAATGTTTTGCTGCATATCACATTCTTCATACAAACTATAAACTAATTCCCCTAATTTAATATATTATTTTGCAACTAGGTGACCAGATTGCATCTATTCAATTTCAAAATGAAACCTCTGTTAAGTTAAATTGCCATGTATGTAACCCATATATGTATATATTTGCTGAATTCCTCAAATAATGAATAAATTCAGTTAAACTGTAAGTTGTATTGTCTTACTGCTTGCATATCATAGGGAAAATGAGACATTATTCTCTAAATGTTTTCCTTTTTAACTGATATTTTGATAACATTTTAAATGTTCTCTTTAACATGGTAATAGATTTCAATCATATTTTATGCAGTTGGTAGAAACTAAAATGAGAAAAACTAAACAAGCAACATTACCTGTAATTTCCCTTTTCATTGGTAGACTACTTGGACAGGAAGCACTTGTAAGTCCCATCTTAACTGGTGAAATTCCCTGCTCGCCAGTATACACATCCAAAATACTTCCAGATAACTTCAGAGGAAAAATAAAGAAAAGGTCAATTAAACCTTCTGTGTGCACGGATATATTCTGCCATACATTTTATATTCTCCATATTAAATCTGCCACTTTGTTAAGAATAATTTGTAATATATATGTGTATTTAATTTTAAATGAGAGAAGAGTATGCATTGACTATTTTTAATACTTTATGGAATGCTTGTGGATAAGATATGCTGGGGAAAAAAGCTATTCATATTTAAGCAAAAAGAGAAATCAATTCATGGATGAAGGAAAATTCCTATTAATATTTACAAAGTTATAGAAGTTTGATCCAGCATTTGACCTGGTTATAAATGAATACAATTAAAAATATCATTTCGGACAAAAATCAATACAAGTCTTTGCAAAGCTGGAAAGTTCATTGCATACCCCAAATTAGGTGTAATGAAAGCTTTCTTAATACCATCAGTGCTACCAGCAACTCACAGTCAAGGGGTGTTTTACATTGTTAATTAAATGGGAAACTCTTTCCTTCCTGGAAGGCATAATTTTTCTCATTGTACACTTAATGTTCTAGATTATTATAAATATCCCAGCTGGTAACCAAAAGTAGTCTAAAACTACTTTTGCCTCTAGTGAATATAGGGTACATCCAATTATAGCAACGCTGCAATTCGTGAACTACTTCTTGGGAACAATTTTTCAGAAAAGCTAAGGTACTTTATACACAATTCAAAATTGCACCAATTCATTATTCAAAATGGGCTTATTGATTAGATCTCCCAAGAAAATTAAATTTGAATAATGTCCATATTTCAAGTTAATATTCATTATTCCAGAACAAGCTATAGTTATAGTGCAGGATTTGAAATTTTAAAATATTTCCATTCTAAGCATCTTTATTCCATTTCTGAGCAATAAACCAAGAGCTGAATAAGAAGCAATTTTTTTTTCTTTTCTCAAGGTTTAGGAACAAAACATACAATCAAACAGCTAGAACAAGATCATCATGGGGAGTCTAATTCAGATTCCCACTTCTTACAAAGTCCAGTTCAATCTGAAAGAACCTTTGACATTTATGAGACAGGAAATATATACAAAGAAAGGACGTATTAGGACCAAAATTGTTTCTAAGGTAGTAATCTATGATGGAATATATAATAAATGTATATTTCTGAGGAAATACTTTGAAAATGCAGTTGAAATATCTAGTATATAAGTTTATTTGCATGTCAATAAAGAAATTCAAGACTGTATAGGATATTCCTGTTTGTTTGTTTGAGACTATGTCACCCTTGGTAGAGTGCTACGGCATTGCAACTCAGAGCAACCTCAAACTCCTGGGCTTAAGCGATTTTCTTGCCTCAGCCTCTCAAGTAGCTGGGACTACAGGTGCTCACCACAATGCTGGGCCATTTTTTGGCTGTAGTTGTCACTGTTGTTTGGCAGGCCCAGGCTGTATTGGAACCGGCCAGCTCTGGTGCATGTGGCTGGTGCCCCAGCCGCCAAGCCTGCATTTGATATTCTGGTATATATTTTCATACACTGGTCTTTTCAATTATTAACCTTGTTAAGATTCCTCACTTTTATCCTTTATTTTATATAAATTCATTGTTTTAAAATCAATTTTTACTTAATGGATATTGGAATGGGGATACTTAAATATTTATTCCTTCTCAATTTCTCCATGTGCAAAACAGGGGAAAAGTTTACCAAATTGGAAAGATGGTATGTGGTAGCATCAGATAGATACAATTAGGAAGAAATCCAAAAAGCAGTTCTTTCCCTAAGATATGAATCACTTAGTCCTGCTTTTTTTTTTTTTTTTAAGTACAAAATTGTAAAGAATTTTTGAACAGCCTGTTGGTTGTAAGCTGAGGTAACACCAACCTGAAATGCACGGTTCCTCTGCACCTTTGAGAAACATAATGGAAACACTGAACAAAAAGGGGATGAAGGGAAAGGAACTGAGGAAATGGCACTTTTCCTCTAAAGAGCTCGAATTCAGATGGACTTCAATACAGAAGTGGCAAATTGCAGAACTGTTATGGAAGAAAAGGAGCCATATTACTGCTACACTGCGACAATGAAATAAGAGGGTCCTAGCTATAGCACTTCGCTACCCAGTGCATTATTCCTTAGAAATGGGCTTGAAATTCTGATAATGAATCTAATCCTGCTTCACTGTGGCTGTATTACATCTTCTCCTGATCTTGGTTATTGTCTAATTTATGCCCTAAAGCACAGTAATTAATATACTATTTAATTTTATGCTGAAGGTACTGCTCTCTTTCATGTAAATGGCTAATCACTTTGTGAATATCATTAAACAATTGTGTTTCAGTTTCAAAGAATGTTATATACTCTACGTAACCCAAAATGCCTTTTTCTCCATTAGAAGATTTCAGAGTACAATGTTAGTGAAAATTTAAAGCTTGCATACACATCTGAAAGAGCTCACAAAGAAAACTTATTTCTACCTTTGTCAAAAGCATAAGTTACTCAGGTTAAATTTTAACTTTAATTAGTAGGTTAGCAGGCAACCAGATAGATATTTTATGAAAAATATTCATTCTGGTTAAAAAAAAAAAAGAGAGAGATTGCTATCTCAGTGAAGCAAAACATTTGACTTGACAATAGCAAACATATTATTGTTGACAACAAACTCACATATTTTAAAAGCATAAAATAAGGAATTTACTATAAAATCTATTCAACAAGGTAGAGTATAGTTCTCTACAAGACAATATCTTCCTTGGATAGAAAAAAGTAAACACCTGATCTAAGAAATTGCTATGAGATAAGCAGTTACTGACAGTGGTTTCCTGGTATCTGCGGCTCTTCCCCAAGATTTTATTCACATCAACACTACTGAGCTAATAGAAACTGAAGTGGACCTTCCCACATACATACTGTTGTCCATAATCAATATTTCCTGAAGAAAATGAGCTCGCAGGAAAAAAATACCAAAACATTTCAAAAAATAATTATTTAAAAAATAAAACAACATGTAGAATTAGAATAAGCATCAAAAGCAAAAACAGAAAAAAACAAAATTGAAAATAAAAAAGTAAATGAAACCAAGTTTCTTAAATTAACCGAAAATAAATAAGGGAATGTATTTGTCATAAATTTATACTATAAAATATTAAAAAATAAACACAGTTGCCAAAAAAATCAAAGAGACATAAGAGATAGGAACATTATAATTCTGGGGGGTGTGGGCGGGAAGAACTATAGTATGGAAAAAAAATAGCAAAATAAATACACCAAAAATGGAATAAATAATTAGTAAAATTTAAAAGCAGAATACAGTATTTTTGTGGGAGGATGAATATAAAGGATCAACAAATAGAACTTGTGCAAGAAAACCTAAACAACATGAAGAACTGATTTCTGAGAGTTAAAATACAAATATTGGGAGTAGTAGAGAGAGAAATAAAATTGGAAGGAGATAAAATAATGTAAACACATTTTCAAGAATTAATACTAAATAAAAGACTACAGTATGTTTTATTTCATCTTATGTTATCATTATTTTGATTTAACAATAAAAGTGTCTGTAGAATGCCAAAAAAGAAAGACAGGGAAAATCCACACTTCATCATATTATTTTGAAACTTAAAAGAATATACAAATGAGAAGAGAAAAATCTAAAAGCCTAAAGACAGAGAGGACACATTATATACAAAGGGAAAACAAACAGATTAAGATAAGACTTTTCATAGCAAAATTAAATGGAAAAGAAAAATGAGTCAGTATCATTAAAATATTAAAAGAATAAAACTTAAGACAAATTATATCCAGCCCAAATGTCATTCACATATGAGGTCAGGATAAAAATATTCTTAGGTATACAATTCTTAAGAAAGTTTATCCCCACAAAGACCAACATTGGAAAATGTTTTAGATAAAGTACCGAAATAAGAAAAGGTATTTAAAAGATATGCTCCAAAAATATAAAATAATGTTTATCAAATATCTTGGGAAAGTGATTATGGAATAATAAGGTCGGAAGTGTTTAACCACAATCAAAGATAAAGCGGCAATATATATATAACTCAGTATTACTGTCTCAGTGGTTCTCAACCTTCCTAATGCCACGACCCTTTAACACAGTTTCTCATGTTGTGGTGACCCCCAACTGTAAAATTATTGTCGTTGCTACTTCATAACTGTAATTTTGCTACTGTTATAAATCATAATGTAAATATTTGATATGCAGAATGTGTTTTCCGATGGTGCAAAAGGGTCGCGACCCACAGGTTGAGAACCGCTGGTCTAGAGACTGTCAGCACAATTGGGCTAGGGCGGTGGGGAAACCAAAGGATGTGAAACTGGTAAGAGTTTATTAAGGGGAAACATACCATAATGGTAGACAAATAATAAGTTAAGATGAGAGAAGCAGATATGTATTAATAATGTTAACGGATGTAAATAGGTCAAACTCCCCAGCTAAAGGGTGGGCAGTTTAAATAAAAAGACAGTAACTAGATACAAGTAGCTTGCAAGGCGTACCTGCATAATAAAAGAACAAACAAAGGTCAAACAGTGAAAAATGGGAAAGGCAGTATCTAGCAAATGATAACCATTAGAAAACAGATGGAACTAGATTAACATTTGAGAAAGTGAGTTTTAAAATTACAAAGATTATTAATGATAAAGAGCACTACTCACTGTAAATAAAAACTCAATTTCCAAAATGGTTTAATAATCACAAGCATGCATGCTCCCAATGAAATAACCTCTAGCCACATTAAACAAACCACAAAGAGAAATGACTGAGTCCCTGATTAGAGTGGAAGATTTTAACACATTTCTCCTCATGTTTTAAAAGTTGAGCAGATAAAAATAACCAGCAATGTTATAGAAAATTTCAACAATAAAAGCAAAAGTTTGGCCTAATAGACATGCACATATATAGTTCTACCTGCGAAAACAGAGAATATGGTTTTCTCAAGGATATACGGAGTATATGCACATGGTATATAAAACCTGTTTGTGTGCTTACCCAAAAGAAACCCTCAGCACTCATTCACATAACAGAAGACACTTGTACCTCCTAAATCTATTGAAATAAATACATTTTTTAAAGAAGAAAACCCAACATCTTTTATAGAGTGTTTAACTACCAAAATATTATTTTAAAAACTATTAAAGTATTCAAGGGTGAAGATGAAATCATACCTAGAATTTTTAAAATGCAAAGAAAGGTGATGAAAACAGCTATTATACAGAAAGATTACCTGTCAACTCCTGCACAAAATATGTTGCCTTTCTAATAATAACATTCTGAAGATGATGTGTAGACACACTGTGAACCATTAATTATGCTGGCTCTCTCCTTTCTTCACTTGTAATTTTATTTTGTATGTGTATTTTTTATATTTTTATTGACATATAATCAACATATAATAAAGTACATATATTTAATGGTAATAACGTTTCTCTAGTGTCTTGTGCCTTTTTATAACCCCTTCTTCCCTCAGACCATTCCTGCCCTCATCATGCCCAGACTCCCCCAACAGTGAAATCCTCAGGGACCTTCTGGTCTCTTCCCTGTCATTTTGGGATTCGTTTATGTTTTCTAGAATTTTTTATAGATATGTGATACACATTTCTTTTTATTTCCTCCTTTTACTTAGTTTAATTATTTTGTAGTTCATCCATGTTGTAGTGTTGACCAATGGTCCACTCCTTTTTATTGTTAAATAATATTCCATCGTATGTGTATACCACAATTGTTTTTATCTGTTTACGTGTTGATGAACATCTGAATCATTTCCAGTTTTTGGTTATTACAAATAAATCTGCTATAGATAACTGTGTACAAAAAAGCCTGGGACGTGGGAAAAACTGCTCTAGAGGAGATTTCTTTCCCTCTCCTCTCCAGTTATGAAAGACTTGTCATTCCCACATATGCACACATTATGCCCCTGCTTCCAATAATGGCCTCCAGACTCTAGGAGGAGGAAGAGGGGAAGGGGGAAGATTTTTGCCACAGGAATCTGTGAATCTACATGTAGGAAATCTTTTTCAGGAGATAATAAAATGCAAACATTACCGTAATATATACACTGTGCCAGAGGTTGTTTAGTATTTATTACATACTAGTATTAAGCCAAACATGTTCCATAATAATAATTTAAATAACAATGTCTCAAGTAATCTCTATGGAAAACTGTATAGGGTAAGTCTTACAATTACCCCTTTAAATGTAAAACAGCTCTGAGAAATGATGTAATTGTTTCAAGATTACATAGTTTTATAAATAAACAGAGGGCTTAGAGTCAAACCCAGCCCCGTTTGACACAAAGGCTGGATTCTTTCTTTACCTTACCCTACTGTGAAATGGCCCTTGCCTTTCACACTTTCAAGTGTTTTGAGTGCTCAAAAAGGTTGGAAGGCATTGGGTTGTATTTTTCTCAGTTTCACTCTCTGCCATGGCTATTTTCTGCTCCTCAATCATCCTCACCAGTTAAATAAGCATGAAAATCCAGGATAGCCTCTAAAGCTCTACTTAGGGTGGGTTCTCTGCAACACTCTCCTTCGTGCCACCCTGGTTTGTTTTTCTATTCACCCAAACACTCTAGGACTAAGGCACTTGTCATACTTTTTCTAATTAGATTTAATGTTATTGTTTTATCACTCTTCATTTTTATTCACTTAGCAAGAGGAAGGGCATCACAGCACATACTCCCCATGGCCCTGAAACTGGATCGTTTATGAAAAATGCTGAGAATTTTTTGGAAATATATGTGTGTGTGTGCATATAATCTCATTATAAATACAAAAAGGACAGAAAGTCTTATAGTCATGTACTATATTTCCAGATAATTTCTTAGTGTGACACCATAAGAGAAAAATCTCAATTCTTACATGAATATGAGAAAGAGAAAGACAGAGATACCTCATATTTAGGGTGAGTTTCAAGGGAACTTAAGGGGAATTTTTTAATTTTTTGGATCTCCTATTTTGCATTTTGTGAAGACATTTACTGTGGACATAAAATAATAAAAATGAGCGTGAGACTATTAGAATAACTGTAGACATGCAGAAAGATAAAGCAGGTGTAAAGATGATCATCGTAGGGGTGCATACACTATACAGTATAAACACAAATGAGAAACTGGAATTTGAACAGCTATTGTCTTTCTTTTAGGGTGTTTATTCATTTATATGCAGTAAACCAAATCTTCCAGGTTTTAGGACACGTATCACTGATTTCCCTCTTAATTTATTTTCTTTGCTAAGGTAGAGCTAGGAGTTTTGAATGATAAACATTGATCAGAGCAATCCTACTGCGTTATTATTGTTATTATTTTTATCCCATTATGAGCAAATAAAAACAATGTGTTGGGCTGGAGTGGGAATCCCTTGTCCTGGGTTAGCTGGTTTATAAGGCAAGTAGAAAAGATGAAATACAAAACAGAGAATGAAGGCTTTTAAATACTTTTACATCATACTTTTTTTACATAATCTATTTAGTGATAAATTAATAAAACAATCATTAATTTTAAAACACCACAACAAACAGGGTGAAACCCTCACCATTTCAATAAGCAGTCATAACAAAACATTAGTTTGGATTTTTTTTTTTTACTAAATAGACTATTGTAAGTTTTTTTCTTCTTATAGCCCAGAATGCTAAAAACAATCTTTTAAGTCAATAAACTTGGCAATACAGCAGATTATTTTCTGAGCATTTCAAAGCTCAATTTCTACATACCTGATTTTATGGACTACAAGTTTATAAAGTTTAAATTCAGTAGTTAAGGTGGTTCCATCTCCAAACACTGAAAGAATTCCAAAATGTACTTGCTCACCAGTTTCAATTTTGATGTGTCTATAACCTTCACAATAGCAATGGCTTTCTCTTGCTCCTTCATCGTTCTCTGTTCTTTAAGCTTGAAAACAATAACCAGGAACACTGTACAGAAACTTCTGTGCTAAAGTGAACTTTGGTTCTTCCTTGGACTTTAAGACTAATCTGGTCTGGACTGTGATTGACAGAAGCTTGTTCATTGATGTTATGCAGTCTTTTCAAGTTCCAACCAAGCACAAAGGGTTGTTAATATTTACTTATTCCTCATCTCTGAAATGGTCTTGAACTACAACAGTTTCCCTAAAGTGCCAAATGCCACCAGCATTTGTAGACACCTGATTGAAAAATGCCTGTATGTTAAAAGACATGAGTTAGAATGAACAACCACCTCTCTGAAATAAAGGAGTAGAAGGAAGACCAATGGGTGGAAATTACAGATAGGTCTAAAGTCAGAGGCTAAACAGTCATTTGGCTGGAGTGTGGCAGAGGATCAGTCAGATCAGTTTCAGGTTCCTTCAAATCCTCTGATTCTATAGGTGCATGAAATGACTTCCTTTTAGAGCACAGTAGAGTAAGTAGGATCATTGTGTTGGTTCCTTACAGGACGGAGTTAAAGTCCCTGTCCTGCCGTTCACTAACTCTGTGAACTTCAGCAAGTAACTGTACTTCTCTAAGCCTCTTTCCTCTCTTATCTAAGTCTCTATCTCATAGGTTTGTTGTGAATGATAAATGCGATTTTTCACACACAAAAAGTTTTTTGCACAACCCAAGCCACCTAGTTTAAACATCCAATGCATGGGAGCCATTATGAGTGTTGGCTTTATCCTTGTTGCTGCTGCTTTTTATCCATTAAAAGTATTCCTAAATAGGAATAGAATAGGAATACTTTCAAGGCTATGTGTGAATTTTAGTGTAGTTTATTTAATGTGTATTTGTTGAGCATCTATGATGTACTAGGTACTATCTGGATACTAAGAATAAAATAATGAGCATGTTCCTGTTCTAGGTTCCAGAGATATAGAACAGATAGATAAAGTACCTATCTTCCAAGAGTGTAAATTCTAGGGGTTAAAGCACACAATGCATAGGGTAATATAATAATAAATAAGAACATTTTTGCTACTCATAAGTGTCAGAGGATATATAAGTTGTTGATTTGAGGAGTCAGCAGAGGGGTGTTTTAACAATGGTCATGTAGAAGGCCTCCCTATCAAAGTGACCCTGCCTAAATATCTGCGTCAGAAAGAGGCAAACATGCAGAGATCTGAGAGAAAAACATTCAAAACAAAGAAAAGGAAGTTCCAGAGTTCTAAGATGATAATACGCTGGTCATGTTCAAGAAGCAGGAAGAACACTATTGCGTTCAGACCCCAAAGTCAAAAGGAAGTGATGACTGTGATAAAGTGACTGGATTATATTCTGAGTATTTCAGAGAATTGATAAAATGTTAAGCAGGGAGAAACAGGATCTTATTATTACCTTAGGAAGATTATTCTGTCTTCTCTGTGAAGAACAGATGTAAGGGAGCAAAATGTAGGAGGGAAGTTAAGTCAGAGCCTGTGGCTGTGGAGGGAGAAGATGGAAAGTGTTGATGATGAGAAGCAGTGAGATTCTGAAATGTGGGCTGTGGATGACAAGGATATCCTGATAGATGCGGGCATGGAAGCAAGAGAGAGAAGAATAAAAATGCCTTCCCATGTTTTGTTTCAGATCAACTGAAAGCAGATTTTGGGGAGCAATATTTTTTTCAGGCATGTTAAATTTAAGATGTTTGTCAGAACCACAAAAGGTGTTAAGCAAGCAGTAGGGTGTAATGAGTCCGGCATTTAGGAGAGATAGTTGGGCTGGAGATGGGTTGAAACCACCTAGAGCAGTGGTTCTCAACCTTCCTAATGTTGCAGCCCTTTACTACAGTTCCTGTGGGTCGTGACTCACAGGTTGAGAACTGCTGACCTAGAGGGTGTATATGGATATGTGCACAATGAGGGCTGAAGACTGAGCTTGGCACACTTTAGCTCTCAGACATCTGTTAGAAGAGAAAGAACCAATGGAGGAACCATGATTCTTCTCTCTCTTACTTCCATGCCACAGAATCCCAGGCAGTACTTCAAGAAGGAAGTTGTCAACCAAGTCAAATGCCACTTAGAAGCCAAGTCAGGTAGGAATGAAGACTATACTATGGGCTTGTGCATTGATTGGTTCTAAGAGCCCTTTCAGAATTATGAGAACAAAAACTCTATCAGAGAAGAGAGAATAAGAGGGAAGTGGAGGAAAGAAGAAAATAGAGGCAGTGAGCTTTTTGTGTAGAGGAATCATGAAACAGCATGGTAGCCAGAGAGTAAATGAGTTCAAAGGGAGCTGTTTGGTTTGACTTGGTTTTTAGGGGGTGTTATTTATAACACTGATAATTATAATCCAATAGATCAGCATATACTGAGGATCAAAGAGGAGCTGTTTAGAGAACAAAGTCCTTGGAAGAGTAAGAATGTGTGGGATCCTGACACAAGTGGTAGCCAGGGTTGGCTTTCGATTATGTGATAGGAAGATTATTCTATTATGGTAGAAGGGATAGTGTAAAAAGGAAAATAGATGCAGATGGTTTACTAGGACTGGTGATGAGGTCAATCAATTTTAATCTGATTATTTAGCTTTTCTCTTTGAAGTATGTCATGAAAGGGAAGTCCTCTGCAACGTGGAGAAGGATGGGGGATCTTGGAAACTTGAAGAGTGATGAGAAGATATTCTGTAGTTGTTTCAATTAATGGGAATTTTATCAGGAATAGCAGTGGCACTGTCTGGCAGAAGTAAATGCCCCTGTGAAATTTTGTTGCTGCATTTGTGGGGAGCACTATGACATATGTGGGGAAATTCTGCCCATTCACCTCTCAGGTTAACATGCAGCATAAGATAAGAGAAGGTTTTAACTGGGGTGGGGTTTGGCCAAGAAAGTACAATGAGGAAAATGGGAACCTGTTAAGAGTACTAACGAGAGAATTAGTTAGATTACTGGACCAATGACTCTAGATAGATTAAGGAAGAAATGTTTAAGATGCCGTGAATGGGAAGTACCAATAAAGTAAAAGAAGAGTAATAGAAAACAGTAAGAGTCCACTGATTTGGAGGCTCATCAAGCTTGAACAACTGTCAAACTCAGCCCACCCAAGTAAACATACTGAAAAAATAGAATGTGTTGGTCCAAAGTGTGGAATAAACATGTAAGACATGTGGAGAAATTAGTAACAACCAGATCTGGGATATGACCAGGTGAGGGGATGGTTGAAAAGGGGAGGAGAAAAACAGCATCGATGCTAAGGAGCTGCAGACACTGAGAGTCCACACCGCAGACAGCACAGCTGATTTGCACGGACAGACATTTCCTGCACTTTGGCTCCTTGCAGTCCAGCCTGCACAGTTGCTGCACTAAGAACTAATTGACAGGTGGATAAAGAAAAATTGAGAGGTAACTCTGACTTAGTAATTCAGGTGCTAGTGACTAATCACTCAACTTTCCCTGATGAATCAAAACACCGGGTCTAAGTTGGGCTGTAAACACGTTAAAGCACTGCATCCAACCTGCATTTAACCCACATCCAACCTGCTTTCAACCTGCATCCAACCTGCATCCAACCTGCATTCAACCTGCATCCAACCTGCTTTCAACCTGCATTCAACCTGCATCCAACCTGCATTCAACCTACATCCAAACTGCATTCCAACTACATCCGACCTGCATCCAACCTGCATCCAACCTGCATTCAACCCGCATTCAAACTACATCCAACCTGCATTCAACCTGAAAACCTACATCCAACCTGCATTCAACCTGCATTCAATCTGCATCCAACCTGCTTTCAACCTCCATCCAATCTGCATCCAACCTGCATT
>NW_003852432.1:11990924-11993471 GCF_000181295.1 Otolemur garnettii | reverse complement strand
CAACCTGCATCCAACCTGCATCCAACCTGCATCCAACCTGAGAAATCTGAAGAACCACAGTAGTTCAGGCTCCCCCTCAGCAACTCCCAAGCTTCCCACCAACAGAAATTATAAAGTGATTTGATAGAGATAGTGTGTGCAAATACTTAGAAAGTCTCTGTCCTATACTAGGTGAGTGCTTAGTAATTATTATTATTGATAAATTGGAGCTTACCATTTTTGGAGCTTACCATTATGGACATCTGTTGATTTAGCCTGAGTAGAATCCATTCACATTTATTTTGGTAACATCTCTTGTCCTCCTGGTCTCACTTTTAGTCTGGATAATTTATAGGGGTATGTCACTTATTCCACAGAGCCCTACGGTAGGCCCGTGATCCAGAGAAATTGGCTTAGAAATTGAAATGTAACAAAGGTGACCCCAACGGGAATTATCTCGGCACTTTAACTGGTACTCAGGGACAGAAAAGGAAGTCTTCTTCTCTTAGGTCGCCTACTCTGACTGAATGTATTCACTAGAATGCATGCATTTGTGAGAATCAGAAAATTCTGACATAACTAGCTTATGAAATAAAGGAAAGAAATCCATGGGTGATAATTACATGATATGAAATCCATGGGTGAATAATTCTTCAGGGACATATAAGCAATGTATCTCCTGTTTTTAATTTCTAGTACGATCACGTTTAATAGAAACTAAAATTTAATTTGTTCATATTTTTAGTCTAAATTTTGAAAATATTTAAGTAGAATGAAGCTTAAAAGCATATCCTAAAGCTTTTAGATGTTTTTAGTGCTCCTATTACAATTTTTTAAATTATTATTTAAACATATTATGGGGGGTACAAATGTTGTTGGTTACATGGCTCACCTCTGCCACGCATGCGCCAGGTCATAAGCATGCCTCTGTTTCTTCTGTTTCTCCCCCTATTATCTACCCTTTGGCAATACAGTGGCTATAGCAACTCCCTAAGTCACATAGTCCTGTAACTTCCTGGACTAGCAAAAACCTTTTTCTTGAAACAACTTTATAAACTGAAGAAAACTTCCTAGCAGGTCTCCGTGACCGGCTCAATATGCCAGAATTGTAGCACAATCCCTTTCTTAAAACAATTTCTGGCAAAGGAAATGGGGCCAACAGAATTGGTTGGAATTAATCAAAAACTTCCTCTTTCTTACAAAGAAGTGAATTTCTGAAAAAAATATCTAGGTTAGCAAGAAAAAAGTAATGCAGGGCTGGGAATAGGCTATGACAATATCTGCTCAACAGCTGAGAATAAAGCCAGCACAGAAGAAAACAGGCAAATTTACAAAGGGATGCTCACATACAATATTACTTAGGGATTTTTAGACAGCATGAACTAATAAATTCTTTTCATGCTTGAGCCCCATATAAGTCAGGTTATACCACCTGCAACCAAAAGTTCACTAGCTAATATACTTACTCAAAGCATTCCTCTGACTATAACAAGTCTTTACTTTTATCTCCATAAACTATAAAAATCCTTCAGTTTTCTACCTCTATTCTACTAGCTATTCTTACACATTCGCTTTTTTCTCACTTCTTGCCTTATGTAGTTCTCTTAACTTGCCACTTTTCTGCCTTCGCATCTATCTCTTAAAACCTTAACTAGATAGTACTTCATAACTGTATTTCAAACATCATCTCTTCCCAAAGCATTTCCAAAAATTCTCTCTTTAGCATGTTTTCTGCTTCATCCCAGCTGCTGATTCTCTGACTAACATTAAAAGCATACACAGGTAGTCAAAGGTGTCGATCAAAAACAGCCTCAGAGATCAATATTTTTAATTATCCCCATAATACAGAAATAGCAAAGCAAAAGTAGGCGAGGTGATCTGTGCAATGCCTAGATTAGGACCTGGGTTTGACACAAGATCGACATTCTTCTCACCTCTCAGGTACAGTTCATTGGGCTGCCCCACGGCGATGTCAGCTCTTGACACCTGAAGTGTGTCTCACTCTTTTGGGGTTTTGTATTTTGTGAGTGTACACATTTCATGTAAGGAGTTAATAAATATTTGGTAAAAAATACAGCTTGGTTATATATGCGGCTCTAGAATTATCAATGATCATTAATTTGTCAACAGCAGATTATTTATATAAATACAGATAGGCCAGTTGTAACTATTTTTTTTAAAGTGCATTCTGTGTATCAAAATCAAATTCCTGATAGTCATTACCACCAATTTTTACTGAGTAGGCCACTCTCCACAGCTTCAATAAACAAGTAGAGAATTTCACAAAGAAAATGTTTCAGTATATAATTTCAATAAAGACTATGTCCAAGGAAGAGAAGATTACAGAAAATTAATATTATTTTTTCAAACCAAGAGTCAAATACTGGTTAAAAAATTGGCTTCTTCATGCTGTGAACTTAGGGAGAAGTTGGGATTAATAATATATTTATCTAGAGAATTGGTCAGCTTTCATATAAGTATACAACTTGAAATCTAAGGAAAGAAAGGTAGAAAAAGTTGTTTTACTCTATCTTGAAAGGAAAAGAAGAGAAGGGAGGGGAGGGGAGG
>NW_003852432.1:11989087-11990858 GCF_000181295.1 Otolemur garnettii | reverse complement strand
GGAAGGGAAGGGAAGGGAAGGGAAGGGAAGGGAAGGGAAGGGTTCGGTTCTGCAACCAGAACCAGATTGTAAATCTGATCTGATCTGGCAGGTAATAAAAGTTTTAGTGACTTGCCCTGTGTGGAGGTCCTACCTGCCAGAAAAAAGGAAGAAAGAAATACTTCTCTCATTTATCTAAGAATTAAGAAAGAAAAAAGGGATATGCTCACCAAATTTTTCTTAAGTCTCTGTATTTAAAACATCCATCATAGCTTAGCCCAACCCATTGATTTATTGAGGAACAATCTCCAATGCTCAATATAGTAAGAATTCACTTTCTTTAAATGAAATGTTTAGCAATTCAATTACAATTTTTACACTCTTTTTTCTCATGTTTTCTGTAGGGTCATAAACCATAAACAAACAATAATACTTCAAATTATGTCAAAAGAGCTTATACACCCTTTACAAATATCATTTTTATGATTAATAAATGAACAATCAGAAATCAGTGGCAGTCAAATGGAAAATAATATATTATCTCTTCATTGAATATTATTCTATCAGTATTTGTGTTGAACTCAACATAGAAGTCTTTCTACACACTTTAAAGTAGGGTGTGGCCTGTTCTACCTTTTCACAATTCCACTTTAATCTCTGTTTATTGGCATAGGTGTAAATTTATATTTGTAATTGTTACAATCTTTTTTCTTTCTTCTATAGAGGTGTAGGGCCTCTGAATCTGATATCTGTCGTTATAAATAGTCAAAATTTAGTCATAACCATATAAAGGTGTTCATATGCTGAACTTCAAAAAAAACCGAAGATTAAATCACTCATACAAAAGACTACAGCAGATTAAATACATAATTAGATTCATGTATATAAAGATTAAATAGTTGCAGGAAATGAGATACACAAAGAGATACTAGTATGAGTCTTATGATTTTCCTTCATAATATTATATCATCTTTTTTCTGCACCAACAAATATTAACATTTTCTAATAGTCATCTTCTAACTTGTCTGTTTCAACAGTACAGAACTAAACATTATTTGCTAATTCAACAAATTTTTTTTTTTTTTCATCAGAGGCTATTTATTTCTGTTTAAATGACTTCCTTGGGTCTGGAAACACTTACTGTTCTTTGCATTAGCAGAGGAGAGTCTGTTTCTTCCTCTTTAAAACTTGATTCCATACCGATTAGATCCTCAATAACGTCCTCCATCTAGCAAAATATAATAAATTTAGAATATTGTACATAATGATAATTATGATGCATAAAGTTGTGCGTCAGTTTGAATCAAAGAGACAAATTGTAGCAGTCTTTAAAAGTTTTTTGGACAAATTGAGGTTATATGCATATTACAAGCTAGAATATTTTAGGACAGAAAATGAGGTAATTCTGACACTCTTTAACCTGTTGGTTTTCCTTGCATTTGCTTCCACAGGCTGACAGGTAACACCTGGGCAAAGCACCCCAGGATAGTCCCTTGGAAATCATTATCTACAAAAAGAGTGGTTACCATGAAGTGCCCCAAGCCGGGCAGAGCCCATATACTTATGTGCAGGATGACTCTCTACGCACTTTGCTTTTCTTTTAAAATGTTTGATTACATGTTACAATCAATATCTATGTTCACACTTAGATACAGAATACATGGAAACATAATGTTCTATCTTCTTTAATGACCAGTAATAATACTAGTAATGGCAAAAGCAAAAAGAACAACAAAATAATAGTAACATAGTAACAATAAAGTCAGCACCACAGGTGTCAGGCATCATTCCA
>NW_003852432.1:11956031-11989067 GCF_000181295.1 Otolemur garnettii | reverse complement strand
TGCCTTATACAGATGAGGAACTTGAGAGATAAACAAATTCATTAGCCAGCCGGAGATCAGTTAGGGAGGAGCAGAGGCAGGACTGACATCCTGGAAATCTGGCTCTAGAGTCCTAACCTCAACCAACTTCCATGCACTTTCTCAACTCCTTTCTAAGATGACATGTCTTCCTTTTGTACTTTAGCTAGAAGAGATTTTAAAAGCTTCTGTATCTTTTAGAAACACATTAGCCTGCCTCTCTCTCTCTCTCCTTCCCTCCCCTTTCTGTTCTAATTCTATCTTTTTTTTTTCAGTATTCACTTTATTGCACTCTGGAACTGAACCCACAGTATCACCAAGGTATACCTATACGCATGTAGAAAATTCAAAAGAATCTACAAACAAAACTAATAAGTGAATTAGCAACATTGCTACATAAAAATTTATTAACCTGGTATAGCCTTTTCCATTCCTATTTTCAACTTTCTTTCTTTCTTTCTTTCTTTTTTTTTTTTTTTTGTTGTTGTTGTAGTTTTTTTTGTTTTTTTTGGTTTTTTTTGGCCATGACTGGGTTTGAACCCACCACCTCCAGTATATGGGGCCAGCGCCCTACTCCTTGAGCCATAGGCGCTGCCCTTATTTTCAACTTTCTTATTTCAACTACATATAAGGATTTTATTTTGCAAATATTCTTTGGCTTCATTTTTTTTTTCTTTTTTTTCATCTACCATGATAGCTTCCATCTTTTTAGATAGCATTACTGGAAATATTTAGATGTATTTCTTTTCATTAATATTTTTTATTATAAAAGTAAAAGGAGAGAACTAATGGGATATTTGACATTGGATTTGAGAAACTAATGCATGCTCTTCAGATATTTTGGTTCTAATTTTACTCTTTTTTTAAATTTCAAATTAATATGATGTTATAAGTTTTTAGGTTATCTTTTTTCAACTCTAAGGTAAAGTTCAAGTTGTAGTTGAGCCCTTCACCCAGGGGGAATGCTGAACACCCTCACATGTGTATGTTAGGTGAGATCCCGCCAGTTTCCCGCCCTCCTTCCCCCTTCCCTCTCCCTCCTTTCTCCTCTTCCTTGCAAGACTATATTTGTGTTTCATCTTTCCTGTGGGTGTGTAATTGTATATATATCTTGTAATGATACAAACTCAAATATCTTGTGAATGCTAAATTTACGTATTGGTAGTGATATGAGCTTCCCATGACATGCACAGCCACACCAAGGAGTAAACTCTGGTGGACATGGAAATATATCTTATTATTCCATTGATGTTATCCCCTAAGCAAGTTTTCTGGAAAATTTAGAGAATCAAGTGTCCAGAGACTTCTAAGATACTCTCAAAGGCAATATGACAAACATTTGGAAATTTATTCATATATTAATTGAACAAATACTTATTAAGTAGTGTTTATTGCAAGGTCTTATAAGAAGTGGAGCTATCATAGCCACCAGCATGAAGATCCTACCCTGGTGGAGCTCAAATTCTTAAGAAAACTGACCATAAACAGCTTATTGTGAAATAACAGATTAAAGAAACTAAAGAAGGTAGAGGATCAAGCTTGATGGAAATAGATGTTGTTTTAGGAAGTGATCAGAGAATAATTTAATGATATTTCAACAGAGACAAAAATAACAGGAGGGAGAAGGGTGGTCCTTGGAGAGGGAGTGAAAAATGCCAAGCCCTCATGTAGAAACAAGCTCCACCTGTCTGGGAAAGAGTGAGAGGGTCAATGGGAATGGAGCACAGTGAACCAGGTGAAGAGGGCATTGAGATGAATTCCAAAGCACTCAAGGAGCAATACTGCAGAATTCTGAAGGCCTGTGGTGTCCAGTGGAAATTTCAGCAGTGAGGGGAATGTCCTATCTGCACCGTCCAATATAGTAACTGCTTACCACACACAGCCCACACAGCACATGAAATTTAAACAGTACAACTGAGAAATTTTTATTTCATTTAATATTTTTAAATGTTATTGAATTCGAGCTAACATAAAATTAAATTGAAATATCTACATGTGGCTGGTGGGTCCATAGTAGGGTGTAGCTGCAGTTATGGTCAGGGGCTTTGGGTGGGCTTTACTCCACGTATGTGGCGAGACCTTTAAAGGATCGAGCATAATGCACACACATGTTTTGTTGCCTTGGTCTGGTCCAGTCTCTGAAGTAAATTTTTGATTGTTATTAAACTCAAATTTTTTTAATGTCATGATATTTTATTCACATTCCACCTTTAAATGGACAAGAAATGTGTCTTGAACAAATGTGAAGAAAACCTAAGGAAAGAACACCTCACTCTCTTATCTCTTTAATTCTTATCTTCTGACTGTACACTTGCTTCAGTTTCTCCTTTTCCAGAAACAAACTTCTCCGTGTTACACATGAAACTTCCTCCTCCATTGGAGGCTCTGCTTTTGCCCTTCACACCCCTCGCCCTCATTTCTCTCCTCTGCCTACGCGACTATCTTTTCCAAGAATTTATAGACCTTGGTCTTTCCATTATTTTAAAGGATATGAAGATCTAAAATGCATCCAAAATCCTCCCTGTACAGCTTCCTAGAATGTCCATAATTTAAAAACTAGGAATCCAGTTGCTATTTTAAAAAGGATAACAAACACACCATTCCGCATCAGATGAAATGGAATTAACAAATCAGATAAAAGAAAAATTACAAATCAGCAAAATAAGCATCCTCAAAATAATAAATTAAAGTAACAACATATGAAGGAAAAGCAAATGGCTTGACAAAAATCAAAATGGAGATAATAGACCAAAAAATGTAGGGTTTGGGACTATGAAAAACATTCATAAAATTTTAGAAACTTAAAAATAAAGGTTTAAAGAACCAGGTTTAAAGAATGACAAAGGTTAAAGAACAAGAATCAAACTTTTCAGCAACACTCAGAGCAGAAGACAATTGATGATGTTTGAAGTATTAAACGTAAGGAACTTTGAACCTAGACATTTATAGACAACAAAGTATCCTATAAATATGTGGGTGAGATAAAATTTTTCTTAGGCATACAATCTCAGAAGTTTCACAGCAAAAAGGTCTTTGAAAAACTTCAGGAAGTACTCTAGCCAGAAGATAAATAAAACCATTAACTTAATACAAACTACAAGAATGAGTAAATCACAGTAAAATGTTTGCATTCTAAATAACGAGAAATACATAGGTGCACATATTTATGCGTGTGTAAATCTTATGTATGTATTCCTATTGATATTTGTACATGTATATGTGTGTGCATGAATTCCATAAATATCAGGATAGAAAGATACATGAGAACAAGAAAGAATTGAGACTACACTAAAGTAGATTATGGGTAGATTAGATAGATTATTACTTATGGGTATGGCATATTTATTGCTAAATAATGATACTGATATAGAAAAATGTAACTATACAACTTAAATTTTAGGAACAACATTTTAAGTAATTATTATAATAATAGGAATGTTAAAATATTAAAAGTAAAAAAATCCAGAAAAACAGCCCAGCCCGGGCCTGCTCAACAACAATGACAACTGCAACAAAAAAATGGCCCTGTGTTGTGGCAGGCGCCTGTACTCCCAAGCTATTTGGGAGGCTGAGTCTAGAGAATCCCATAAGCCCAAAGAGTTGGAGGTTGATGTGAGCTGTGATGCCACAGCACTCTACTGAGGGCAACATAATCAGACTCTGTCTTCCCCCCTCCCCCAAAAAAGTTCTCTTGAAAAAAAAAAAAAACTGGAAAAAAAGAAAATATAGTGGAGGAAAGAAAGGAAGAAAGAAAAAAGGTGGCAAATAAAGAAGGTATAGAAACTTAAAAACACGAGCAATGATAATTAGTAAATCCTAACAGTAAAGTAAATTAGTTAATATGCCTATCAAGAAATTATCTCTCAAAATCTTGAATTGGCATTTAATAATTAGTATTATAACATTTTGTCTATAAGAGACATATTTGAAATAATTGAGAAGGCTGTAACAAAATTTTTAAAAGTATAAATATGACTGAAGGAAAGCTACAGTAGTATTGTAGCTAATGATTCTAATATCAGACAATAGTAGTATAGTAGTAATGATTCTAATATCAGGCCATACAAAATGCACGGTAAAAATTTAAAGGAAAAATATTTAAAGGAAATACCAAGAACACATGCACCTAAAAATACACACAGCAACAACTGTCAGGATTCTAGAGGAAAAGAAATCAACACTTGTTGACCATGCTAGCTTAGCACTCTCAAAATCTGATAGTTCACACATAAACCTAAATTTAACTGCTCTTTGCCTATTCCCAAAGCCATTCCTCATGTCCTGTCATCTTGTAAACAGTCCCATCTCTGAAATATTAAACTCCATCATCTTACTCGTTCTAATCTAGACCTTATGGCAGATCATCTGAACAATTTCTATTATGACTTTTTTTTTTTTTTGGCTGGGGCTAGGTTTGAACCCGTCACCTCCGGCATATGGGGCCAGCGCCCTACCCCTTTGAGCCACAGGTGCTGCCCTATTATGACCTTTTTTTGTGCTTGCCCTGCTATCTCTATGTCCAACCATCCCAAACACCCCAGGCAGTCAAACTCTCCGCCTTCTATTAAGTCTGAATTCAAAGTAGAATACCGTGCGCCCACCATCCTGCTGATACTCCTATTCACTGCTATTTTCCTGGACTACTAACTTTCATGGATATTTATCAGTTTCTATTTTACTGGACTCATCTGTTACTTTGGATGTGTGGCTCATCCCCTCCTTCTATAAACTAACCCTTTTGGCTTTAATGACATGGTACTCTCCAGGTTACCATTTGACTTTACTTTTGGGGGTCCTCTCTGCAAACCACCCCTGAATTGTTGGCTATCTCCTGAAATCCCATCTTTAGTTACCACTCTCCTCATTGAATTCAAGTTCTCTGGGAATCACTTTCTCATCTAAGATTTCAAGTACCATCGACATGCTGACAACAGTCCAATCACCTCCTTTAGGCTGGATTCCTCCTTCTCAAGGCATTTTGATACCTAGCTGTCACCAATATCGCCCTATGGTGAGATCACAGATACTTCAGCTCTAACAAGTTAAGGGAGAGCTTCATTATCTTTTACTGCACAATAGAAATAGATTCCCCATTGCTCTCCACCTCTACCTCCAGACTTCCTCCCCTATGTAGTTGACAGAGTAATACACAAAGAACTCTGATTATGTCACCCCAGGCCCCACCACTCTTTCTACATAATAAGTGTTTGTTAATATTTTTCTCTCCCCCTCAACTTGAAGTTCCTAGATGGTACAGATCATACATTATGTGCGCTCACCTTGAGCATGTGGTAATGACAGTTCCTCTGAATGAAGAAACAAATAATGAAACTTGAAATCAATTTTGAAGGATGAGTTGGAATTATTCTGATAAATGGTAGAGATGGAATGAGTAGGAGGTAAAGAAAGGATAAAAGGAGAATTTGGCCACCATGAGAACCACTAGTTAACTCATGGGGCTAAAGCACATGGTTCCATGAGGGTGTGAAATGGTAAGTCTGGGCCAGGTACAAGAATTAAGTGTGGAAGGTGCCTATGTGTTATGAGCACAAATTTGAATTATATCTCAGAAAAAAATTCATCTTATAAAATGCCTCTTTTGATTTTATATTTCTTTGTCTCACAGACCTTTAGTCTTCAAATTATTACTAATTCTGATCACCTAATCCTGAATCTAAGCATTCTCTCAGAGATTTATCCTGGGGTAGTTATAATTTGTAAGATCTCTGAAATGATGAAATGCTGTCTGATGCTGTAAGAGGACAAGGCTTAGGAGAACGAAACACCAAGAGATGGAAACAGCCACTATCTCCTGAGCTTCCACTCTGCCTTTCTGTCAGGAACTTTTAAAATACAAGCATAAAAATAACTCTTCAAGGTGTAGAAAAGTAGGTGAGAGAGTAAGGACTGAGACCAGACTATGCCGTTTCTGCTGTACTATCTGTGTCCAAAGACTGTATACTTTCGCTTTGAGAAAAAGACTCCTGGCACCAACCAAAGAATATTAAGAAATGGCAATAGCACAAGATAAATACTAGCTCTTAAAGATAGTACGTGTGTTAAAGATGGTAGTATATGAAAATAAAATTCTAAGCGACTACACTCTGATTAAAACTATTACACACTGAATAAACCTATGACTAATTAGATATTAATAATGGTTGGAAGAGAATTTTGTATACACAATTTGAAAAGTACAATGATTTAAAAAAAAGCTTCAAAAATTGTCTTCAACCACTGTTCACATTGCTTCTAGGCTATGGCACCTCTTGGGAATTTAACCCTTCCAGCCACAGGACTCTGACTGAGACCACCTAAAGGATTGCTGAGACCATGCAACTTCCCTTTATCTATGCGAAGTTAGTCCAAAAGCCAAAGGTGAGAGGTGTGCCTAAGCCTTAGGAATAAAAAATGTACAGAAACCCTAGAAGTCTAGCATATGGTGCTTATTCATTCTCTCTCTCTTTTTTATTCATTCTTGTTTTTTAGAAAACATACTTCATAAGATACGTAATATGGTCACTTTCTAGGTATTGGTTAGAATTGACCAGCATGTTCATATCCTTTGAGATTTGTTTTTTCCTGAGAAATCAACATCTCACATGAGGAAATGAACTTTGAAAGAAGTGGTTATAAAATAAATTGTATTTGGTGTAGTTCTAATATTATCATACAGATGATGTTCATCCTTCATGTATTTTAAAAATTCTTTTTAGAGTGAATAGACAACCTGGTTCTACATTTACTTGTTGGAAAAAATTTTAATATAACCACCATTGAAAAGTTTACAGAAATAAGCATGTAGGGAGTCAGACTCAGATTTGGATTTCAACACGTCGTATTTTGTGGTTTTTTATATTTTATATAGTCTACTAGATCCTTATTCTTTTCTCTTTTTCGAGATTGACATGAAATTTGTTTTAAAATAAAATCTTCCTCTATCATTTGGAATTCAAATAATAGAATTCTAAGTATTGTCCCTTCACGCCTGTAGGCTATAGACTTAGTAGTTGAAAAGTATCCACCTGAAATTAGCCACAATCCCCAAGAATGTGGATTCAGAGATGAAACCTGGGAGATCATAGGACCATGGCACTAATAAATCAAATGGGGAAAAAATGACAAAGAGAAGAACAGGAAGTTCTGTTATTAAGGTAGTTTTTCTAAATTGAGATGTTAAAGGATGTATTTTTGTCAGTTTCAATTGGTTTCTTCTTTTCATTCTTCAGTATTTTCTGAAGATTCATACAAACAAGTCCATATAAATATAAACTATCTAAGTCTAGACACTCTTACTGATTTTTTTATCTTCAGTATCTCTACATTCTTGTCATTTATTAAATGGTAGACAAATATTTTTGAAAATAGAAATGAATGTATAGAAAATCAAAAATCAAAACTCCAGAGATGATTCCATAACATACTCAGTGCCATAAGATTAGCTGTCTTATTCTAACAAACATTTCTACAGCACAAATTTACTGTTGTTTAAAGATATCTTTTTGTTTTTAGTGGATGTTTTAGATAATATACAACTACTGATATATATTTCAACTAAAGATACCAGAACACCTTAACAATTAGAGGTGAATCATCTAAACACGTCTTACTGTTAGTGCCATACATGATACATAAATGAGTATTAAAAATTGTTATAGTTTATTGTGCATAATAATTTCGTATATAGTTAATGATAATTAAAACACATTCCTTCATTAAGTAAATTTGCAAATAGAATGTTTACTGTAAAAATGTTGATTTTGGCTCAGTGCCTATAGCACCGTGCTTATGGTACCAGCCACCTACACCAAAGCTGGCAGGTTCAAACCTAGCCAGGGCCAGCAAAACAACAATGACAACTGCAACAAAAAATAGCTGGGTGTTGTGGTGGGTGCCTGTAGTCCCAGCTGCTTGGGAAGTTGAGGCAAGAGAATCACTTGAGCCCAAGAGTTTGAGCTTGCTGTGGGCTATGACTCCACGGCACTCTCAAAAAAATAAAAATGTAGGTTTCAATTTCCTCAAAGTGTTTTTTTTTTTAAACCAATGATATATTTGATCTATTTTCATCACCAGCTATTAGACATACATGCCATTCTGCGTTGCCATCCTCTCTTCCAAGCGTTAGTAACTTGGCAAGTGGGTCGCCTGTGAGGGCAGCATCACTGTCCGGGGTTGTGTGTCCATGCTGTCCCAGAAGTGCGCTGCTTGGAGGCTGTGATCTTTTAAGAGCCTGGTTGATGATCTGGTGGTCAAAAGTCATGAACGAATTCACTTGCTCTCTCTGGGTTTTCTGTGTCTGAGGCCTTGCAGGACCTTCCAGGTGTGCTGGCACCTACAAAATCAAAACCAAACAAATAAAATGTGAAATGTCATCTGTTAAATCAAAGTTGATTCAACTATTGAAATAACAATAAGCAAACCATAACATCTAGTTTCTCTCAAATCCACCATTTTGCTTCTATCACAAACGACACATGGTTTTAATGGAACCATGGAACAATGGTTTTTTGAAAGTAATATATAGTATGCTAAAATATTTTAGACTCTAACCACATTTTTTAAATGAATAGTCATGATAAGGAGGAATGAATATAGAAGCAGCAATACTTTTTGAGGGTCTATAAAAGAAAGGACTGAAATAACATGAGGCAAATACAGCTGAATCACTTTTATAAAGAATTTTTATATATTTCCTTAGATTTATTTCTATTATACATGAATATTCTACAGAATATAATTAAAATTTATTATTAAATTTTATTACTTACAAACTTCTTATGAGAGAACAGAAACTAGTAACATATGCAGTAAATATTAAATGTGATGCTTTATAGGGGGTGAAATTCAAGGTGATTTTTTTCTCCTTTTCTATATGTTCCAAATTTTCTAGATTGAGCCTATATTTTTTGATTTTTTTTTGTTTAATTTCAGAATATTACAGGGGTACACACATTCTGGTTACATAATTTGCTTTTTTACCTTTTAAGTGTTATGTGCAGAATACGTGTAGTTAGGTATGATTTTACTCTACCCCTTCTACCGCTTCTCCCTACTTAATTTCCTCTGAGTTTTACATTCATGTATGTACATTAGTGTTGATTACTTCCAATTTAACGTTGAGTAAATTTGTTGTTCATTTTTCTATTCTTGAAATACTTCACTAATTTCATCCATATTATTACAAAAGATACTAGATCACTATCATTTTTATGGCTGAATAGTATTCCATGGTATACAGGTACCATAATTTATTGATCCATTCATGTATTGAGGGGCACTTGAATTGTTTCCACATCTTTGCAATTATGAATTGTCCTGCTATAAATATTCCAGTATGAATGTCTTTTTTTATATAAATTCTTTTTGTCCTTTAGATAAATACCTAGAGATTGCTGGACCAGAAGGTAGGTCTACTTTTAGTTCTTTAAGGGATCTCTGTACTACTTTCTATAGAGGTCATTATTAGTTTGCAGTCCCCCGGCAGTGAAGGAGTGAGCCTTTCTCTCCACCTTCATGTCAGCATCTATTGCTTTAGGACTGTTATAATTTTTTTTATTTTTTTAATTGCAGATTAATAGATTACATTGTTTTTATTTCTAAGGTAAAGTTCAAGTTGTAGTTGAGCCCCTCACCAGAAAAGATGTTGAACACCCACTTTGGGACTTTTTCTGTTTGAGATAGAGTCTCACTTTGTCACCCTAGCTAGTGTGCTGTGGGGTCCTAGTTCACAGCAACCTCAGACTCCAGGGCTTAAGTGATCCTCTAACCTCAGCTTCCCAAGTAGCTGGGACTACAGGCGTCTACCACAACGCCTAATTCTTCTAATTTTGTTGTTGTTGTTGTTGTTTATTTGTTTGTTATAGTAGAGACAGGGTCTTAGTCTTGCACAGGCTGGTCTAGAATTCCTGAGATCAAGGGACCCACCTGCCTTGGCCTCCTAGAGTGCTGGGACTACAGATGTCAGCTACCATGTGAGCCACTCTTTCTGGGGCGAGGTGATACATCTCATTGTGGTTTTGGTTTGCATTTCCCTGATAATTAGAGATGTTGAGCATTTTTTCATGTGTTTGTTGGCCATTAGACTATCTTCATTTGAAAAGTTTCTGTTCTTAATAGATATCAGCCTAGGGAAACAATTTATGAAGGAGTCCCCAGTGGCAATCACTGTAGCAAGAAAAATAAATAAATGGGACATGATCAAATTGAAAAGATTACTAATCTTGTATTTTTTAAAGTCCTATTCTCAAATACTTTCTGATTTTCATCTTATAATGACAACAAATTGGTAAAGTCATTGGGTAGATCGAAAGAAGCAGCCGCTCTCCCCAAATCAAACTATTGTCATGTACCAGCTAAACAGCAACGGCCCTGTCTGAAATCCCTTTTTCAAAACATACTTTTAAAACTCTGTGCATCTTCAGTCTAGTTATGATAGTTAATGTTATACCACCATTTGTGTAAGTACAGTTTTAAGCATTTCCAGCCTTCCCTGTAAAAGCTTATGAATGGAGTACTGCCTGCCAGTTGTCTTTATATTTAACTGTGCTGTGCTGTGGCTTCTAATACAGTTTCCTCAATTGGCCTGTATATAAGCCTATTTAATATTTCCCTCATGTTAAACAATAGTAAAGATTGCTGTACAGCGCTTATTTTTCCTTTTATTTCAGTTACACAAACTACTCCTTAAATCCCTTAACATGCATTAGCCCAGATAAATAGCCTTTCCAAAGTATTTTGCATTTAAATTAGCTGGTTTGGGGTACAATATTGTAGTAGTTACTTTCGTTTGATTCTGTTATGCTGACATTTTTAGCATTATTTTAATTGTACTACCATAAAATAATTTTTCAGTCATATAAAAAAGATTAAGATTGGTAATAAAGATTACACATATTACTAATTATATTGCTATGAGCTTTAAAGTTGTAAAATAACATTTCATTAAAATGCCAGTGGTAATTTTTTTAGGGTAGCCATTTAGATTATCCTACTGCTTTAAGTTAATCCTTTTTAATCTGTATACATTCACAAAATACATATTATAAAGAACATTTTCAGTTTCACAAATCTGAATGATCTTGCACAGGATATAACTGAATGCTACAGGACATCATACGCCTACAGATGGGAAGCATCTCTTGTTTTAACAAAAGCATGTTAAATCAGAACCTACACCAGGCATTAACTAATTTATGTTTTACTTTCCATCCACTGACTCCAAAGCCTTTACTGGATCACTTACTCTAACAAAAGAAGCCATAGATGAGATCCCAGGATTCTGGGCAATTACAATCTCTCGAGCAGTATTAGTTATCAATCAGAGCATCAGTAAGAGTGATAATCATAACAAGCAACAGGTATCAGACCATTTGCTAAGTGATTTACTGATATAGTTTATTCAAATTTTGTTATAATTTAGGAGATAGGTGTCATTAGTATCCCCACTGCGCCATCTAGATGGAGATGCTGAAATCTGGGGAGTTTACATGGCATGCCTATTATCATTTAGCTAGTGAGGGACAGAATGGAACACAGAGCCTACCTTCCTGAGCACTATAATCCTGGGTCCTGAGTCAATGACTGAAATGATTGGCGTATAAAGGAAAAGCTCAGTAATGAATTTAAAATTCTACAAAAAACAGTGATTTTTAAAAACACTAGAAGAGGAAGTGATTTTCAATCAGGTGTTAAAGGAAGAGATGGCCCCAAGTGTTTGCTAGGAGGCCAGATCAGCTGCAGACTGTGATCTGGTTCACTATATTGTCAAAGAGATGAGGACCGTCAAAGTGAAGGGGAACTTTGCTATTTAAAACAGTAAGCAAACCGTATCCTCAGAACTTGGGATTACATTTCAACATTATTGTGCTAACATGATGCTATTGCAAACGTGATGGAAATACAGTATGCTACCCTCATCCAATACTTTACCACCATATTACTAAAGATTTATTTACAGCTGTATCTTCTACACTGTACACCATGTCTGGCCATCAAGAAGAAACTATAAGGCATACTACAAAGAAAAAACAGAACATGAAGAAACAGAGTAGGCATCAGAACCAGACTCAGGTATGCTGGCAAAGTGGACGTTACCAGGCTAAGAATTTAAAACAACTATAATAAATATGCGACGTGAGCTAATGGATAGAGTAGGCAGCATGCAAGAACAGGTATGCAGCATAAAGAAAGGTAGGAAATTCCAAGAAAGAACATAAAAGAAAATTCGAAAGCTCAAAATACTGTGACAGAAATGAAGAATGTCTTTTATAGCCTTATTAGTAGACTGAGCGCGAGTGAAATAAGAATCTCCAAGGTTGAGGATTTTGCATTAGGCACCTACAAAACTGAAAAGCAAAGAGCAAAAAAGGTGAAAGAAAAACCCAGACTATACAAGAACTGTGGGACAATGACAAAACATGTAACCATGTAAGTGGAAATATCAGAAAGGGAATAGAGAGGAAAGACAATATTTGAAACAATAATAACTGAGAATTTTTCTAATTAATAACAGTTATCAGACCAAAAATCCAGGAAGCTCAGAGAATACCAAATAGGATATGTTTCCTTCGCTATCCTTCCCCAAATAAAGCAAAGTACATAAAATCAAAGATTAAAAAAAAAAAATCTTCAGGCGGTGCACGTAGTTCAGTGGATAGAGCACCTGCCACATACGCTCAGGCTGGCAGGTTCGAACCCAGCGTGGGCCAGCTAAACAGCAATGATAACTGCAACAAAAAATAGCTGGGCGTTGTGGTGGGTGCCTGTAGTCCAGCTACTTGGGAAGGCTGAGGCAAGAGAATGCCTTAAGCCCAAGAGTTTGAGGTTGCTATGAGCTGTGACACTGTGGCACTTTACTCAGAGCGACATAGTGAGACTATCTCAAAAAAAAAAAAAAATCTTCAAAGCAGCCAGGAGAAAAAAAATGCCTGACCTATAAAGAAGCAAAGGTAAGGATTACATCAAACATCTCCTCAGAGACCAAGCAAGCAAGAAATATTTAAAATAGTGAAGGAAAAAAACACCAACTTATACTCTGAAATTTTTCTTCAAAAATAAAAGAGAAATAAGAACTTATTCAGGCAAACAAAACTTGAAAAAAATTGTTTTCAGTAGCCCTATCTTGCATGAAACTTTTCTGAAAAAATTTTAGAGGGAGCAGCATCTGTGGCTCAAAGGAGTAGGGCACTGGCCCCATATACTGGAGGTGGTGGATTCAAATTGAAAAAAAAAAAAATTAGAGGGAATGAAAATGATATAAGTCAAAACTCAGATCTCCATAAAGAAAGGAAAATCATCAAAGAAGGTATAAGTGAAAGGAATGCAAAATCCCTTATTTTTCTTATTTTCTAATATATAAAAGTTCAAAATAATAATATTAGGTATTGGATTATGTATGCTTATTCTATAAGTGAAATTAATGACAACAATGATATCAGCAATAAGGGAGAGAATAGTTAGGATTATTTTGCTATTGTAATGTATTTGCAGTACACTTTAATTGGCATGGTATTCCAAAGAAGTGGGCATGAATTAGTTATAAATGTATACTGCAAATTTTAAAAAAGTATAACTAATACACTAAGAAAGAAGAGAAACCAAAGCCATACAAATTGCTCAATTAAAACCACAGAAGGCAGAAAACAAGAGAAAGATAAAAATACAAATAAGGAACAAAAGCAACAGATAAAAAATTGAATTCGATATGGTAGATATTAATCCAAATGTATCAATAAGGACTTTTAACATCAATAGTTTAAATCACCAATTAAAAGAGAACATGAAATCCACTTTAGATAGAGAGACATATGTATGAATTAAAGGTAACTTGATGGAGAAATATGTATCATACCAACTCTAATCAAGGAAAAGTGGCAATAATTACAGCAGATCCTTCACAGTTGACCACCTCCCTACCCAAAGTTGACCTAATTTTCCTAGACCAGACCAGCACCGTGTGTACATTTCAGTACAGGAGGCCTAGCTCTTTATGTTGACCACCTCTGTATGTTGATCAGTTTGTTACGGTCCCTTGGGTGATCAATTTATAGAGGTTCTACTGTATATTAATTCCAGACAGAGCAAACCTAAGAGCAAAGAAGATTATCAGGGATATAGAGGGACACTAGTGATGAAGAGGTCAGTCCTCTAAAAAGTCTAACAGTCTTTAATGTGTATGTGCTTAAGTTAACAACGGAATGTCAACATAAATGAGCCAAAAAAAGATAAAACTGCAAAGAGAAAGAAGTGAATATACAGCTATAGTTAGATGTGTGGACACCCTGCTTGGAGAAGAGGTTGGCTCCAGCAGGCAGAAAATGAGTGGTAATAGATAGCTGAAGTCAACAGGGAGTCAAGCAGCTCGATATGATTGACATCTACGGACTGCTCACCGAAACTACGGAGACAATAACAAGGTAAGAAGGCGGGAGGGGGCGGGGGGCTCACGCTGTGTGACACACATTTTGGGGGGTGAGAAACAATTATGAGAGGGACTTTACCTAACACATGCAATCAGTGTAACCTGGTTCTTTGTACCCTCAATGAATCCCCAACAATTTTAAAAAAAAACAAAAAACAGGTAAGTGTTTGCCATGGGTTGTGCCATGTGACTTTACCTAACACATACAATCAGTGTAACCTGGTTCTTTGTACCCTCAATGAATCCCCAACAATTTAAAAAAAAAAAAAAAACAGGTAAGTGTTTGCCATGGGTTGTGGGGAGGAAGGGATGAGTTGGTGGAGCACAGAGGATTTTCAGGGCAGTGAAAGTTCTCCATAGGACACTATTAACATAAAGACAGGAACACGTCATTATGCATTTGTCCAAACCTATATACACTAAGAATGAATTCTAACTTATATGGATTTAGGGTCCTAATGTGGCATCAGCGTGGGCTCATTGACGGTAACAAACATGAGGCCATGCACGTGTGGCACAGGGGCTATGTGGGAAATCCCTGTACCTTCTGCTCAATTTTGTTATGAACCTAAAATGTCTCTAAAGACTACTATTAAAATAAAGGTTAGATTCATTAATAAGAGAATCCAGGGCAACGTACTTAGTGAGTAAACAAAAATATTTAAGAAAAATTAGAATTACACAGGCTCCTAGAACTACAATGAGTCAGAAAGAATTGTTGGCCAGGAAGGAAAAAGCCATCTCCTGGTTGCAGAGAACATAAACACAGGGAAATCAACGTGACCTATACATAATGTATGTACCTGCTTTTTTCCTTATTTCTATTTCTGATTTTAGACTAGAACCCATACTGGAATCCTGATTACTGAGAATTGATGAAGACCCATGAGAAAGTAGCCTCTGACCATAGAAAGAAGTCAGATTTTATTCCCTGACAATAGCAGTTGAAACAGTGGTAGAAGATGATTTAGGAGATATGTAGTTTCTGATTTAAAATCCTTGAGTTTAGATCAATCTTAGGGCAGGTACAACTCTACAAATCACCAAAGATTTAGTTAGAAAGTAATTAAGACTAACTGCTATTGAATTAAGTAAATGAGTACATAAGATTATTGAGTTAAGTGACATATTTGCATTTGGACTGAAAAATCTCCTGAAAGGTAGAAGGGGTATGGGCCAGCCACGCAGTGCTGGCTAGGAGGGCTCTCTCTGTGGAGATATGCTCGTTTTCAAATAGTGGTTTACAAATTATGCTTCCAGACATATGGCTTTATTCCCCTCAATTTACTCTCCAAAGTGCTACATTGTAATTATCTGACATGGATTTCAGATATTACCAAGTGGATAACAACAGGCAGGGTATATTGTACTAGAAAATTTACAAAACAAATGAGTAGTTGTACTAAAAATTTTCAAAGGACATCATCAACCTTATGACTATTTTATAAGATTGTCTACTTGTATTTTGTAATATTATCTTGCTACAAATCACACAAAGGCTTTTCAATCTAATTCACATGTATATATATTTGTATTTATTTTGGCTTCTTTTTTTTTTTTTTGAGACAGAGTCTCACTTTGTTGCCCTCGGTAGAGTTCTGTGGTGTCACAGCTCATAGCAACCTCAAACTCTTGGGCTCAAGCAATTCTTTTGCCTCAGCCTCCCAGGTAGCTGGGACATACAGGCGCCTACCACGATGCCCAGCTATTTTTTTGTTTTTAGGAGGCCCAGGTTGGGTTCGAACCCAAGTGCATATGACCAGGGTCCTACCACTGAGCTACAGGCGCCGCCCCTTATTTTGGCTTCTTTAAAAAATCTTTCTGTAAAGAAAGTATAAGATAATGGTAAAAGCCTTCAGCTAATTCTTTCAACATTCACTCAGCAAACATTTAATGAGTGTTTGCACTTTGTTAAAGCCAGTCCCAAGGGAAAGTCATTCCTCTCGGGAAAGCAAGGCTGTGATCCCTATGTCACCATCCCCTGGAGACCACTTATCTAAACTGAGGGCAAAGAACCGTGAGGAGATGAATCAGGTTCTGGCTGCTACCCTCTGAAAACTCAACACTAAAATGTGATGGCAACTATCACATAAGCAATTATATCAATAAAAAGACTTTTTACCACCATTATCTTAACTATCCAATCAAATTATCCAGGAAAACATGGGCACCTACCTAATAAGCCTGTTTAGGCCACCAGCAAGAACAGAAACAGATACTGCTACTGCCAGAAGTAGATATTCATTCTCTCTGTCTCTCTTTCCGTAATATGTATGTGTATGTTACTTGATAATAGTAAATAAAAACACAGCATCACCAAACACATGCAGCATGCATGCCAGCATGCGCACACACTTTAAAAAGCAAGAGAGACAACCCCATTCACTATGACAGCCCTTATTTAATTTTGTTAATTTTATACTAAGCTTCAATTTAATAAATGAAGTAAAAGTTTGAACTTCACAAGTGAATAATAGGTAACTATTAATTATGTTCCTGGTATCAGAGGTATATAAGAGGAAATCTATTTTGGGGGGCTTATGAATCTACTACCTCCTAGGTACTGACTCATAAAAGCCACACGACATTTGTTAATGTTCTGCAGTAAAGATTAATAACTCATTTCTTCAAATCTTACTTTCCTCACAGCAGTCTGTGGATATGATATACCCATAAATCTCATCTTGACTAAAACTAAAATTATACAGTTGAGCTTGTCTGATTGAGATATAACTGCTGAACTAAAGTAGGGCCCTGTTCATCAAAAGTTTCACTTAGGTTTCTGAATATCTGTCAGCATATTTCAGTTGAGTATTATATAATCCAAAGCTATTTAATGGATAATAATATAAAATGTGATTGTAACATATTCCTTTAGTCCCAGTCATTTGAATTTGGATAATTCCTGTGGTGTGTCTTGGAGGAAAGATTCACACTTAAAAGACTTTAAAAAAGACATGAATATTATTAAACAGAATTTTCCTAATTCAGTAGTGTTCTAGCAGTAAAAATCTTGTACTTGGTGAGCACTTGTATTTAAGATTATGAAGTCTTGCAAATCCATTGAGTTCCTTTTAAACATAGGTTGATTCATTTTATTTATATCATTTTCTCAGTGAAATTATCATTTTATACTTTTAAAAGAAAAATATAGCAGCAATGAGTGTGGTATTGTCTGATCTTTTTTTTTTTTAAAGATTATGTGGACTTGGGGAGTGCCTGTGACTCAAAGGATTAAGGCGCCGGCCCCATATGCCAGAGGTGGTAAGTTCAAACCCAGGCCCAGCCAAAAAAAAAAAAAAAAGTTATGTGTACTCAAAGTTTCTGAGCCATAAATGTTAATGTGGATTCACATTAGCGACTGACCAATTTGTTTGGCTGCAAAACAATTCAACACCACACACACACTAAAGTCAATTGTTTACATCATCAATAGCCAAAATAAGTTCATATAAAACATTCAGAATATTTAAGACAGAATACTTTAAAAGATATTTGACATCACATTTGCAAGTGCAAATATTTTCAAGTACCAACTACACATCAAGTTTTATGCTACTGTAATGGGCTCTGGGGATACAGTAATGACAATAGACACAACCCAATCTTCAAAGATTTCAGAGTCTATTAGGAGAGATAAATATTTAAACATATAATTATAACAGAATGTGACAAAACCTATGAAGGTAAAAGGTGTCATAAAATTAAGCCAAAGACCTAGATAAAATGGGAACAAGTCATTCAGGTGAAAAGTCAGTTTTTGGTAGAAGTTTCATTGATGATTCACTTAACAAATACGTGTTATGTCCCCGTATATAACAGGCACTCGAAGGGGCAACAATGGTGAGCAAAGGGAAACACAGTCTCTCTCCTTGTGTAGGTGGAGAGAGAAAGATTTTAATCAATCACACAACTGCTACAAAATTTCCAGGGCTACATGTGATAGAAAGGAGAGATATTCACAATTTTGAGCATGTGAGAATTGGTTAGGGAAGATGTCACTGAGGAAGGAATGACTCTAGTGGGTGAACTGGAAGTAACCAGAAGAAGAGTACAGGGAAAAGCATTGCAGGGAGAGGGGAAGTATGCACAAAGACGCTGTGGTGAAAGGAAGCAGGGTGAGGAAAACGCAATGAAGGGAGAAAATGGGCTGGAGTCGGGAAAGTGTGGCATGGCTGAGGCTGCAGGGAGCAGTAGGACCAGATCATGAAATCTGCAGGTGTACAAAGATGGATTATTTGCTTTATCACAAGGGAGAGAGCAGTAGGGATAAGTCAGATAAGTAGAAATAAGTCAGATGGATTTTTAAAGGGTAAATGAGGAAGTACAAGAAAGATAAAAGGGCTAACCTAGGGTCAAATCAGGAGGGTGAAGTGGTCAGATGGAGACAAGTAGCTGGACTGACGAAACACTTTGATATAAACTAAGGCATGACCCCAGAGCTCCTGTCTTAGGTAACCGAATGCACAGTGATGTCTTTTACTGTAAAGACATGGGTTTGGGGAAGTACACAGAATCATAATTTGGTTTTGAGCACATTGAATCTTTGACCCTTGTGGGTGACCAAAAGGAACTCAGAAGTTATGGGCTGTGGACATAACTTACATGACATCTACCCTCAGGAGATGCCTAACGAGTGAACCTAGCCAGAGATGAGAACTGAGACTAAAGATGGCAGGCTCCCAACTTCTAATTACATACAGGAAATTCTATTCTGACACTAATCTCCACCTGGTGTCATTAGTTTCTCTGCACAATTTAAAAAATGATTATTTGAAGTTTGTACTATGCTTTGATAGAGATATAACCTTAATTTCTTAGTCCAACTGTATTTCAAACTTCATATTACCAGTTCCTAACTCCTTATCTGCAATTTCAAAATTCCAAAATTTCTGAAAACAAAATGGCTTTTTCTTAAGTTTGGAAAAAACACTTTGCATGGCAGAATCATACATGAAATGAAGAAGGCTGTCCATAGATTTTCCGCATTCTACTTACAGTAAACATTCATATGCTCTGCTGTAGATGTATTAATGTGTTAGCAGCCTATGGAATGCTGCCTTGGGACCCCCTTGGGGATGTCAAGTAATGAAACAATGTACTCTATTGCTTTTCTAAATACAAAATATTAAGAATTCTGAAATACTTATAGCCCTACTAGGTTTTTGGATAATACATTTTGTACTCCTTTTTGTTTACTGAGTGAATAGCATGTGGAAAGACTATGCTATATGCTATAAATATATTATCTCTCATAATACATTAAGTATCATGAAAATTCAAGCGTGTCTCCAAGATTCATTTTCAAAACTTAAGTAAATGTTTAATTGCTTATTATTTTTAGAAGGGGAGGTAAAAGAGGAATGCAGTAGAAAAAATTATTGATTGGGTACAATGTACACTATCCAGATGATGGATAAACTAAACGCCTAGATTTCTCCACTATACAATTCTTCTATGTAACGGTAATCTACTTGTATTCCCTAAATCCACTTAAATAAAAAACATTTTAAAGGCAAAAACTAAAAAAGAGATTGGAACTATCCTTTACAATTCAACAAACCAACTGAATGAATGAAAGATATATTTTTTCTTTAGTTAGAATGAATTGTCCTGGTATAATAATATATTTTGGTATTATTAAGCCTTTTATGTTTAGAATTTATGGATGTAATTTAAAAAGTTGATACTACAATTTATATGCTATTAATAGAGGTTTAAGGTCCCTGACAACTCAACAGTTTCCTGTAAATGTGGAAATATCCAAGTTCATTACTTCAGCTAAATTCAGTAAAATGTCTTAAATTTCTATTTTTTAAAGCTTATCTGATTACATTCAAGCTTAAACATTAATATTTATTAAGAAAACGTTTGAAAAGTAAAAGATGTTTGGCTTCAGAAATCAACAATTGTATTTAGATGTTTTAAATTTCATGGTTCCATTCAAGTTAAAATAAAACTCTCAAGTAATGCTTAAATGCACTATTTTTCATCCTTGGTATAGTGACTTTTTGATATCATTTTCATTATGAAGTTGTGAATGTTCTTTCAAGGATGCAGAGAACAAAGGAGAAAAAATACTGACTTTTTAAAAATGTCATATCTGAAATATCTGGGAAGTCATCAATGCGTTTTTGTTTTTTTTTTAATCTACATGTTCTAAAAAAATTTAAAGCCATAAATGGATATCAAAATACCAACCTTACTATAATGTGTGCCATCTCTTCTGGCATGTTACAAAGGTACTTTATTTATCATTTTTATTATATTCCAATGGTCAGAATTAGAATAATATTAATGCATTATCAACATATTCACTTCTTAAAAATAAATTCACAGGCAACTTAGTGCAATTGAATTTATAACAAAGAAATGCACAGATTTTTGTAAGAATACAAGGATTATAAATATTTACCCTTGAAAAAATCCCAATTCAAATGGTTTTATACTATTTTATGCTATCTTAGTCTGTAAAACTTTTTATGTCTTTTATCTACTTATTTTATGGGTTGATATATGATCATCAATTAACAAAGTCATTTTTATCATAATAAAATGTCATCATTAGAACTGTAGTATTCTATTCTAACCATTTTCGAAAGAATATGATTGGGGCATTTTAGGTAGTTAAATATTAAAATAATCTAATTGAAAATGAGACTTTAAGATTTTTCATTTTGATTGACAAACTGCAGAAAATGGCTTTGTTTCACAAGTACAATTCTATTATTCAACTTTTGTAGATATTACTAATATTTCTGAGAAAATGGTAAAATTCATCTTCTCTTTGCTTTACATAACCAATAAATATGATTATTTTGGGATTGTTTCAAACGTACCTGTTATGGTATGCACATCAATCAAATCCCTCAAGTATTAGGGATTCCTAATGTCTCTGTGTAGGAAAGACATTCATTTGTCTTCAACAGCGGTTGTATTAATAGTTATATCTTCTCTTTGTAACTAAAAAGCAATGTTCCTTTAGAATCAAAGAAACATACTTCTATTTTAATTTTTTTTATAGCTATAAAAGTGCATAGCCTAGGAACATTACTAGAAAAAGACTTATCATAGGACCTCGTGGGCTGGTTTAATGCCTCCAAATGCAGAATAATAGTAGCCCCAGTCACAAGTTGAATCAAACAGTAAAAGACTTTTACTTTCATTTCATAGACGAGAAATACTGAGGCTAACTCAGGCTACGAGACGTGGTCCAGGCAACAAGTGAACTAAATTTCTTGCCTTTTGATTGCAATAGGGTAACTTTCAACTGTAAAGTTACTTATTAATCGTTCATCAGGATAATAAGAATTTAACTCTAGCCCTCATTATTAGAAAAAAGTGTGTCTTGTATAGATAAATAAATACGAATCAATTGAGCCCCCTTTCTCAGTGAAAACCTTTAGAGTTGTTTTTCGAATCTTAGTAAAACTTGATTTATTCACTCATGATTTTGTTTTTATTTATGCTTTGTGTTTTGTTTTGTTTGCCTTGTAACTGTCCCATACTGCAGGAGCTGCAAGATGTGGGTTTTTCATACTTCACAAGACAATGTTATACTTGAATCTCTCATCAGAAGCTATTAGCTCTAGATCAACATTTCCTCTCTTTGGGTACTTTGTTTCTCTTTGGTCCCTAGATCTATGTAATAAAAGTACAGAATTCTGAGGTGTCCTAGCCTTCTTCTCCAGGAGAAATTTTAAATTTTTAGTTTCCTTAGATCATATTTTCTGATATCTTAATGTTTTGTTTTCTGCAAACCTCTAAGACCTTTTCATGAAAGAGTGGGTGGGAGAAAAGAAAATATTTTTGTCTTGGCTTATTCTAAATAAATATCATGACTGTTCTGTTTAGTACCTTTAAACTTCTTTCTCTAAGGGATGAATGTAAGAAATGAACAAATGTGTATAAAAAGTTGGCAAGAATTAAACTGACTGAAAATTTCTTTGTAATGTCTTTATTTTTTGTTAATTATTTTGGGATGTATGGAAAATATTTTAATGTAACTTCTGAGAAAAGGATCCAAAAATCTCTTTTCCATACTAATTTGGTAAGACAATCCAACTAAAAGAAAAAGAAAACACATTTTCTAAAACACCAAAAAGGAAAAGCAAATATATTCGCCTATAGTATAGCTACTTTGGAAGCTGAGGCTAGAGAATCACTTAAGCCCAAAAGTTTGAGGTTGCTGTGAACTGTGATGCCACAGCACTCTACTGAGGGCAACCTAGTGAGACTGTCTAAAAAAAAAAAAAAGGAAGAAAGAAAGGGAAAAGAAAAACAAATATATTGTTCAGCCATTTATAACTTTTTTCTAGTTATTTGCAATTACTGTAGTAGGCAAAATAATAATACTTCTCCCACTAAACATGTCCACATCTTTATCCCCAGATCCTATAGATATATAACTTTACATTACACAAGTGATTTTGAAGTTGTGATTAAATTAAGAATCTTGAGATGCAGACATTATTCTGGATTATCTGGGTGGGCAAGATATAACCTCCAGTGTTCTTTTACGAGACAGAGAGGAAGCCCCAAATCAGAGAGAAGATGTGACTGTGACACAGATGCCATTGATTGCTGTCATGTCAGTATTAAATCTAAGAATACAGCCAGACTCTAGAATCTGAAAAAGGGAAGGAAACAGATACTCCCCTAGAGCCTCCAGAAAGGAACTAAACCCAGGAGACACTTTGATTTAAATGCAGTGAAACTCATTTCAGGCTTTATCCCCCACAACTGAAAGATTGTGTGTTGTGTTAACACAAATTTGTGTTGTTTTAGTCAATAAGTTTGTGGTAATTTGGTTACAGCATCAACAGAAAACTAATATGTACTTTTTAGCCTTGAGTTTTATTTTGTCATTCTTGCGCCATTCAAAAATTTTGCAGATGGCTTCTAAGAAAGACACTTCCTGGAAATGCTGCTGTTATAGGATTTCCCCATTAACAGCTGAAGTTACTTAAGAAAAACTCTAACAAAGGTCAGTTTCTTAAACCTAATGCCTTTAATCAATCCCTTAGTGTTACTAAAATGCTCCAAGAGTAGAGGTTGTAGAGGAAAAAAATGTTTTCTCTCTTTTTCTATCTCCATATAACCCAAAGAAAGTGTAGGTGAGGACAAATGAAAACAGAAATCGAGACAGACTTCAGCTCATAAAGAAGTACAGATGCTACTCCCAGCTTTGTTCTTACAGCACGGATGAGCCACTAAAGGCTTTTCATAGGATAGTGACATATTCAATTAGCACCTCAGAATTATCTCTCAGGCCGTATTATGGAGACTGAGTTATTACAGGATGATACTGGAGAAAAAGAGAACACATAGAAGTTTTGGCAGGATTCCTGGAAAGGAGAAGAGAAGGCCTAAAGGAAGGCAATAGCATTTGGAATGGAAAGACAGGCCACATATTATCCATAACAGAGAGGAATTAAAGGGGAACATGCGTGGGACTTCTGGCAGCTTTATACGCATATGGAAGAGGAAGGAAGGTCCAAAAACAAGGCTCTGAGATGAAATAGAAAGTGGTGAAGAAGATGGAATTTACCAAAATGAGAAATAAAAGTGGAAGCAAAAGTTTTGAAGGGAAGGTAGTAAATTTAGTAATAGACCAAACGCTATCCACATGCTGATTTTTTTTATTTATTGTCTATCTTATTGTCTACATTGTAAATTGCTTGAGGATCAGGGCTTCATCTCTCTTATTTATTATTGGTAAGTTCTTAATAAATATTCTTTAAATAAACAAACGAATGAATGAGGAAGAAAACAATGACAATAATGACCGTTGCATATTGAGTCCTTACTTTATGTCAAGAGCTGTTCCAATAATTTTACACATATTAATTTCTTAATCAACTCAACAACCGTGTGAAGTAGGAAATATTACTATCCAATTTCAATGATGAGTATACTAAGGTTAAAAATTTCAGTCCAGGAAGTCTGGCTTCGGAGTTCATGTTCTTGACCTCCTTTAAATTTTTGAAAATACTTCACCATAACACAAAGATAAACCAGTTATTATGGATGGCTGGATGGCTGTATGGATTTTAGTTATTATGGATGGCTGTATGGCTAATGGGGGGGGGTTATTAATAGAAAGACTTCACCATGTTTATGTGCAGAGGATGATGTGCTGTCCCAGAGACGCAGAAGGTGTCAAACAAGGGTGATGATTAAGTGATTAGAAAAAAACAAGGATAAGTGAGACTCATCCAGGGCAATTAGCTTTGGTAGAATCTTTCTTTTGCTGTGAAATAAGAGAACAAAGAAAAGTATTGAACAATAAAAAAAATGTTCTAGATTTCTGGGGAAGGAGTTGAAATTTTCTTTTTTAATTAGATCTCAGTCAAGTTAGAGCCAACTTCACCTCCTGAGCATGTGGAAAGAGGGGATGAGGTGTGAGGTTGGATGAGAGAAATCAGATCTACAAATCCCACCAAGTGGAATAGAAGAACCTGGGCTATGATGATGCCACAGGGGCAGAGGCCCCAGTTGAGATTGGAGACCCCTACTTTGTACTCTTCCCGCTAATGTGCATGTTGCTGTGGGGCTGTCGTCCCTGACAGCAGCCTGAACGCTGAGCTGACAGATTGCACAGGCAAGGATGACCAGGCAACAGAGCACAAGAGGGCAAGATGGGGCTCTACTTAGAAAACTGATTTAATCTTCACAGTAAAAGAAAGGCTGGATATGGAAAGGAGAGACCAAAAGATGGAAAAAAAAAAGAGTAGGTGATGGAGTAGAGGACCCCATTAGACTAAAGACGTGAGGAGAGTGAGAGAGCACGCCAGCTGCCAGGGTGGGAGCTGCGTCAGCCTGGAATGCTGGGTCACTCTGAAAGCACCTGAGCCTAGAAAACAGGTGCTCCCAAGCTGCCCTCCTTGTTACAGAAATTTCAACTTTCTCTTCAATCCCTCACTCTTTGTTTAAAGAAATCACGAAACATTCCCTTAATGCCCATGCTTGTTAACACTCATCACTTATTTAGTGGTGGCAAAACTTCTACCACAGAGAATTTATTAGTAAAGTAAACTTTATGATACAACTGATAGCCTTGTCTATCAACCAGGCTTTCTCCTCTGAATGGGGAATCACACCCAAAAGCTGCAGTGTCCAACGTGGATTCAGTTCTCCTCCTTACTGTTACAGAATAGCTTACAAGGACAAAATGGTGGCCATTTTCTTAATTGAAAAAAGTTTCCACCCAACTAAAACAAAAAACAGTGATATACTGCAAAGGAAATTTAGTTTCTGAATGTTTCCACCAGTCAGTGACTTTCACCATCGTTACCACATTTCATGTCCATCTTCTTATCATTGAAACTAAACTTTTTAATATGCAGCCACGAGATAAGACAAGCAGACACCTGACATCGATCCCAAAGACATCAATGAGGAGAATAAATAAGACTTACACCCCATTATACTATTTTGCTATTTACCCAGCACTTCCTTGTCCATTGGCTTCTTATCTAATCCCTTTCATAATCAATTACTTGCTCTCTTACCATCAGGATCCTTTATTTGATGCACTTATCAATGAGCTCAGATGCAGAGAGATTAAGTAAGTTGTTGTAGTAGGCAGAGTTAAAAATCAAACCAAGTCTGTTTACCTTTATCCTAGTGCTCTCTTCAAAGTTAAAAATATTAATAATCACAGTGTTGATAATAGTATGAATTGCTAATGAGCACTGAAAGTCTGCTTCACCTCAGGCTCATGGCTTAGTGCCACAGGTATGTTTAGCCTCAGGTAGTCCTCACAGCAAGCCAGCGGGGCAAGCAGCTAGTCTCTCTGTACCACACAGCAGGGAGCATGAAGCCAGAGGATAGCTCTGAAGGAAAACAGGAATTCCAGTCCACATCACTACTCACAATGAGTCCTTGTTCCTAATCATAATTATTAAAACAAAGTTTTTGCCATTTAAATTGACAAATTTTGTTTAGTCACCTCTAGTGCTGAGGTGGGAACAATAGAACAGGCAACCCATGAGCTGTTTCCCTGGAGGTAAACTTATTAGAGGATAGATTCTCATAACCTAAGGGAATTGTCCTAAACGTGGAAAAGATTTGAAGCATCAGGATGATCACTGAGACATTGTTGACAATGATTTTATAATGTAAATAACATAGACAGCATAAATATAGACCCCACTGGCTTCCCTACAGCATTTTTAATTTTTTTTTTAAAGTTCTAGAATTTTATTTGGAAATGACTCAGTTTTTGTTTTTTTTTTTTATTGTTTGAGATTCATTGAGGGTACAAAGAATTAGGATACACTGATTGCATTCGTTAGATAAAGTCCCTCTTCTATTTGTGTCCTGCCATACACCTGACCCCTCATTCCCCTTCTTCCTCCCCTCTCCCCACTCCCTCATTCCCTACCCTCCCTTGTATTAGCTCATCTACGGGCTTCAAATTAGAATTGAGTACATGGGATTCTTGCTTCTCCATTCTTGTGCTGCTCTACTAAGAAGCAGCTATAACATTCTCTAAACTGTGGGATTTGACTCAATTTTGTCTTTTACTCAGTTCAAAGAGCTTTATGCTTAAAAACACTTAATCATAAAAAGAGTAGAAAGCGTAAACTTGGAAAGCAAAGCTAAAGTAAGCTTCCTTTCCCTCTGTTAATCACAAAATTTAAAAAAATGGAATGATACATAAGGTGACTAACACTCAGAGAATAGGACTGTTGAGGTATTTAGAGAAAAGTGTCATCATTTTAAAGTTATTACTGACACCCTAGCTCTAACTTCTGTTACCTTACCATTGAATTTATTTTTTTTAAAGCGCAGGAGAGAGCAGGTAAGTGCAGAACATTTACAAACAATTTCACAAGAGAAGTAGAATTTCAGGAGAGTTAGGGAGCAGCACATCTCGAAGTGAATACAATACGGTAATCAACAAATGTAAAATGGACTTTGTAAAAATGTGCTTACCGCAGACAATACAGCTTCATTATGATCTCCTCATAAGACCTAACACTGTAATATTACAATAAATCATTCTTTCTATTCTTACAAAGTTATTTTTGCCTCGCCCATTCACATCAAAGTAAATTTTCTAAAGGAACATAAGATTTGATATATAAGGGAACTTGCTTTTAAGAAGCAGTTCAAATAATAATTTATTTTTTTTTTGCTTTTATGATAAATTCTTTGTTTTCTTTTTTCTCTTAACAATTTTTTTATTAAATCATAACTGTGTATACTAATGCATTTATGGGGTATAATATGCTGATTTAATATACAATTTGGAATGCTCACATATGATAATTTAAACCAAAGTCTCCTGCTTCTCCTAAGAGGTTTTGTTTGTTTTGTTTTTGTTTTCTCTCGTAAATTCATCTTCTCAGAAGGACAGCTGTTAATGGCAAGGTCAACTTCGCTTACCAAAAGTCACCAATGACTGAATTGGTAACCCAATATCTGTGAAGTCATTTGCTGTCATGTATCTATCATAAACCTTTCAGAAGAATAAGGGAGTGTGATGCTTTATTAGGACTTGGCCAAGTCGGGGTAGAGTTTCAACCTTATTGAACTCCGTAAGTGCATCAGGGAAACTGTGATTGTGTTGTAACCTATAAATATATTGTCAGCTGCAGCAAGTGGTGAGACAGCTCACTCTAGAAAGTCAAATGCAGCAATGTGTCACTTTCAAACTTCTCTCCCTGGGCCCAGGAAAATAGGTACAGATTTCAAATAAAGTTATTTAAAGTAGATTCTGGTATACAGACACCCACGTCTGCCCAAGTTAGATTTCCCAGTTAGCCTGTCTCCAGTCAATCTGACCACTTCAACCTGACAGGCAAGGCAAGCAAATAAGCAGTCAGCGGGCCAAAAATCTGTCAAAATGGTTTGCTTTACTGGTGATTACTTTTTGACTGACTTGAGCAGCCAAGTTAATCAAAACAGTCAAACCAGGTTTTCCATGTATACACAGTTTTAGCTCTGCCTGTTTTAGTAGGTGTGCCCTGTTTAGATATTTGAAGGGAGTTTTATTAAGTTACATTGTTTAAGAGAAACAAGTCAAAAAAAGTTGTGAGCAACTAGTTTGACAATTAGGGCTCCCTTCAGAGTTGAGCCTTAGCTTCAGCTTAAGCACTGGAGAAAGAAGTCTCAGGGGCCCTGCCTGAGGCCAGAGAAAGGAGGCCAGGGAAGGGTGGCCAAAGGAAAGGCTCTATGGTGCACCCACATACTTAGCTCCTGACATTGGGGCACCCACATGCCCAGCTCCTGACATGTACCACTAGCAGGACTGAGACCTGCGTCCCACAAGAAAATGGGTTGTCAGATTTCTGGAGAGTAAATAAAGACACTTAGTAATAGCCCAGTGCAGGGTTTGGTGATGTTGTTGCCATCATTGAGCATGGTTTTCCATTCTCTATTTAAAGCCATTTTGCCAAAAGAAAGAGAAGCCTTAAGCTTTTCTTTAATTAATTTAAAAATAGGGATGAAAGCAATTTAATTTCTCAGGTTGCACAAATAACAACCTTGAAAAGCAGTCTAAAGTTTAAACAGCATTGTGGGAGTAGCAGTTAAGATTTCAGGTTTTAGAATTACTACACCTAGTTTCAAATCCGGGCTTTACACAGGCACATTATGTGCCTTTGAATCACACAGTTCTTTCTTTTTTTTTTTCATTGTTTGAGATTCACTGAGGGTACAAAGAATTAAGTTACCTGATTGTGGTTGTTAGGTAAAGTTCCTCTTGGAATTGTGTCCTACCCCTAAGAGGCCTGCCATACACCATGACCCCCCATCTCCCTCCTCCTCTCTCTCTGATCCTTCATTACCCTACCCCTTAACTTGTAGTAGATCTATTGCCTTCATATTAGAATTGAATACATTGGATTCTTGCTTCTCCATTCTTGTGATGCTTTATAAGAATAATATGTTCCACCCCATCCAGGTTAATAAAAAGATGTAAAGTCTCCATATTTTTTAATGGCTGAATAAGTAGTCCATGGAACTGGAAGAAATAGTACTTCATTTTGTATGTAATCAGAAACAAACCCATATAGCTAAGGCTATTCTTAGTAATAAAAACAAAGTTGGAGGCAGCACCCAACAAGTCTTCAGGCTATATTACAAGTCCACAGTAATCAAAATAGCATGGTATTGGTACAAAAATAGAGACATAGACATATGGAACAGAATAGAAAACCAAGAGATGAAACCAGTCTCTACTTGCCATGTGATCTTTGCTGAACCAAACAAAAGGATACAGTGGGGAAAAGAATCCCCTATTCAACAAATGGTTATGGGAAAACTAGATGACTACATGTAAAAGACTGAAACTTGACCCACACCTTTCACCCTTTACAAAAACTGATTCAAGATGAATAAGAAACTGAAATCTAAGACATGAAATAATAAAAATCTTAGAAGAAAGTGTGGGGGAAAACTCTTGATGATGTGGGACCAGGGAAAGATTTTATGACAAAGACTTCAGAGGCCATCACAACAAAAAAATTAACAAATGGGACTTAATTAAACTGAAAAGCTTCTGCACAGCTTAGGACACAACAAGCAAAGCAAAAAGACAACCTTCAGAATAGGAAAAGATATTTGCAGAGTATCAATCTGACAAAATGCTGATAACTGGAATCTACAGAGAACTCAAATTAATCAACAGAAAAAGAGTAAAAAATACCATCTACCTCTGGGCAGGAGACATAAACAGAACCTTCTCTGACAAAGACAGATGAATGGCTAAGAAACATGAAAAAATGCTCATTATCCCTGATCATCAGAGAAATGTAAATCAAAACCACCCTGAGATATCATGTAACCCCAGTGAGAATAGCCCATATCACAAAGTCTCAAAGCTACAGATGCTGTCTTGGATGTGAAGAGAAGGGAATACTTTTACACTGCTGGGGAGACTGTAAACTAATACAACCTTTTTGGAAGGAAGTATGGAGAATCCTCAAAGAACTCAAGCTAGACCTTCCATTTGATCCTATAATCCCATTACTAGGCATCTACCCAGGAAAAAAAAATCATTTTATCATAAGGACATTTGCACTGGACTGTTTATTGCAGCTCAACTTATAATCATCAATATGTGAAAACAACCTAAATGCCCAACAAGTTGAGCCACATATTTTCTTCTCTTTGTACAAGTAGCCTTACCTCTGCAATAAATGGAATTAATACAACTGAATTCCCAGGGCCATTCTGTTTATTAAAGAACTTTCAGCAAGGCAAGGAAAAAAGACTTAATGTGGAGAGGCATTCAGCTAGAGAAAATGATCCAGTTCAAGTTCACCATAGTAGTTGAGAGCATCTTGGTCAAATAAAGTATTTCATAAAGCACTGCCCTGTGTTGTTCTAGTGTCTTATGTTTTAAATCATTCTTCAATTAATAATTTTATAATTCAGCATCTTTATAATTTATACTATAAAACAGTGTTAATCATAACAACTAAAGTTGCTAGATCTCCATTCTATACAGGCATTGAGCTGGGTGCTGTATTCTTCCTTTCCATGAAATCCCTATGAGTTAGATAGAGTTTGGATATGAAGAAATTGAGCTTCAGTCCAATTACATGAACAGTCTGTGATCAAACGGTTCATTATAGAGAGTTGGTTTTAAAATCTAACAATCTTGCTTTAAAAAATCTATTTATTCTAATATACCATGTTTCTACAAGTCAATTATATAATAAATATTTATTAACAAAAACATACATTTCTGGTTCTTCCAGCAAAGAAGAAGGGCTGAAAAGGTAAGTTCATGACTTCCTACAGAGAAACATTGGTCAGGGCCTCGGAAGGCTTTAAATGTAAATTGTTAAGAGCCAGAATGATTCATCAGTGACCTATCATATTCAGAAGCCTATCTTATTTCCACTTTCTGTGCTGTCACTTTGGATCTCAAAACAATAAAACAAAATGTCTGGAAGATAACATTCAAATATTCCAGAGGACTTAGAGCTATACAAGATTTTAAAAGTGGGTTAAATCCACAAACAAAGGTCGAATGTCTTGTCCATTGAAATGGTTCAATCTGGAAGTATTTCAGATTGCATGTGAAAACCCCACACTGTACCCTAGAAGTGCATTAATGTACATAGTTACCGTTCAATAAAAAAAAAAGAAAAAAAAAAAAAGAAATGGTTCAATCTTTTTAAGTCTGAAAAGTAAGAAATTCTTGTGACATCAAAATGAATTCAGATTATTTTCGTGGGTGATTTTTAAGTCATTGATAGAAGTAGTAATTTTCAAATGTGCAAAAACCCTAAAGATTCTAGCCTATGAATGAATAGAACATCTGGGAAGAGCCCAGGCTTCAAGCTAAAACTCACCATCAGAGGGTGTAATCTCAAATACAGGATGAACATCTCCAGAGACTTGCCCTGGGTCAGTTCACCTCTCTGTGATGCCTTATCCTCTAGATGGAAATAAAAACAGTGAACTCTTTTAAATGTGCCCTACGGTCTGATTAAAGATTGAAAAGGGCTCTAAAAATCCACAGTACTCCCAGGGAAAAATGCTAAATATCATTATCATTATTACACCAAATGCCATAATTTGGTCTCTTCAGATTCCCTTTTTATGTAGATTCCATCAAACTCTGACTTTTGACTTTTCGCCTCTCTGACCAAATCTCCAATGACAAAGCAAAGGGAAATGTTGAGGCAATTAGTGGGAAATGGAAGCAATTAATTCTCTTTTTTAGTGGAGACCTGGCCTCTGTGAACCAGTTTAACCAAAAATAATCAATGACCTTTCTTTGACCAAACTGAAGCAAATCTACTTGATATTTGTCACTGGTTATCCATCCACTGCTTCAACATTAATGAGTCTCTTCACTTTGCCCCTTTCTTTCATGATATAGAGTCATCTATTCTGGTCCCTTGCTACCTCTGCATCTGCTATTTTTGCAAATCTTACACAGTCAAAGACCTCATTATCCATGTGTAAGCCTGGGAACCTTTTTTAACATAACCATGATTTCTGATTTCCCTCACCCCTTCCCCGATGAACGGTTTCCTCTTCTCTGCTATAAAGACAGCATCTTGTTCAAAATAAATGAAAGAGAACAACAAAGATAAAGTTTAAATTTCAAAGAATCCCCAAAAAGAATGCATTGTTTATCCAGGTCTAAGCATCATACAATCCTACATCCAAGTCCCTTTCTCATCATTTACTCACTGACCATCTTGGGAAAATTATCCATCTTCCCAAAACATCAGTTTTCTTTTCTGAACAATGGAGTTAACAGCAGCACTGCCTTGAGAATACTGTCAGACTCAAATGAGGTGATACATTTATAGCCTTAGATGAAAGCCCAATCAATGTTTCCCAATATCACCTGCTAGAAAGAGAATGCAAAAGAATATTTCGTGAAGTACAACTGATTTTGGTACTCACTACAACTCTTCTAAGATGACAGCTACTTAAGAAAGAGTAGTTAGCATTCAGGGTCTTCCTTTTATCTCTCAATAGAGAACTTAATATTTTAAGTAATCCACTTAATATATAATTATTTACACCTGTAATCCTAGCACTCTGGGAGGCCAAGGCAAGTGGACTTCCTGAGCTCAGAAGTTTCAGACCAGCCTGAAGTGGAGCAAGACCCTGTCCTT
>NW_003852432.1:11952951-11955749 GCF_000181295.1 Otolemur garnettii | reverse complement strand
CTATTTTTTGATGTTGTTTGTTACATATTTAGATAAACATGAATCTCACTGTATGTGTCCAGTGGTCCTGAATCTAAGTGAATTTAGAGACAGCTCCATACACCTGTGTTTCAGGTGGAAACAACTGGAAATGCAAATGTATTGACTATGCGTTTTGAGAAAATATGGGACTATAGAGATGGCCTATGAAGAAAAAGCAAATTGCGTTACTCCCTAAATTATTCCAAGAGTTGTTATTCTCTACTTAGTTTTGCTTTAAAAGTTCTGTCCTAAGGCAGAGTCCCCTGAGCTATTTTAATGGGACAGCATATAGAGGAAAATAAGGCCAGATAATATGAGAAATCAGCCCAGTATTACTTTCTGTGCTCGGAAAATAAGTCTGCAATGTGGGGATGAAGCCTCCAAGAGAGGAGAGGGAGCTTCCCTTTGTATAAGGAGCTAGATTTCCAATCCTAGAGTTCCTATATCCAATCCAAGTTTGATTTAGCAGGGGTAAACACAGAGATGTTCTGCAAGGACAGGAGATCCAGGCTTTAAGCACCACCAGCCCCCTCAAACCTACCCCCCAGGCTCCATCCCAACCTGAGCCCTCCCTCCACTCTTTACACTATACAGTAAGTCAACACAGTCTTCAGGAAACACACACGTACAAACACAGAGACTTATTCAAAGTCACATGGCATGCTAGTAGCAGACTAAAAATGCTGAACTTCTGACTTCCTTTTTCACAGTGTGCTCTATTAGCACTAAGTCAAGCAACCACAAGGAAATCACTGAATCATTTGCAAATACTTGCTTGGTCCACTGGTTCAGTTTAAGTGATTATTTCTACAGTGAAAAAATGTCATAGTATACCACCTTTGATTTTCTTATGAAGTAGGTTCTATTATATTTTCAGCATCTCTGTTCTTGTTAAAGATACAGCTACTTTGCCCAGAGCTACCACACATGCTCATCTTTGCTCTTTTAAAGCAGACACAGGCGCTCTCCATAAACAAAAAGCTAAGACTAATGGCTCTAAATCTAAAACTAAAGTCTTTCACCTTTCAACCTGTCTCCCAAATGCCCAGAACCAGAGCGATTCTGCTAAATCATAATCATCACAACTCTTCTCTCCTTAATTCATTACTGAAATATCTGAACTGCTCCTTGACAGGTACCAAATCCTATGCATCTCAGCGTCCTCAGAACTTAGTATAGCACCAGGTACACTCCTCTACTTGTACATTTGTATCTTAATTAAATTTACATAGATATTAATGAAGTTACTAACCAAGGTAAAATTATATGTTCTCCACCTTCTCCAGAAAATGGTCTTATCAGTCTTGTCACTGGGCAGATGCACCCAGGCTTGTTCCTACTCTAAGAGTGAATATGCTCAGAGTTTTCTAAATGCTACTAGAAGTGTTCAAAAATCTAGTAAGAAAAATGGTTGCTTGAAGTAAAAAAAAAAAAAAAATTTTCAAATTTGAAAGCAACAAGAAAAAGGAAGGTCGAATACAGTTATGGGAAACATCTTTAAGGGTAGGTATAATTCTGATGGAAAGAGCAAATTATCCATCAGGCAAAAAAATGCCTTGCAGATGTGAAAGACAATCATAGGCTATAGGAAAGAGAAACTAATCCCCTAAATAGAGAGAAATATTTGAGAGTACAACTAAAGGATCAGATGCCTCCAAACCTAACATTAATTAAAGAGAAGCCTAGAATTTTACAGAATTTAAATACAGGTGGTGAAAATGCTGCTGACAAAACTTCTTTTGCAAACCTTAGATGGTTTAGTAGGTCCAAGGCCTTTTGACTAGATTCAAGGCACAGAATCAAAGGGAGCATCTTAGCTACTAAGAAGTTCTCTGCAGACGCTAGCAGAGATCATTACCTACCTGTGGACAAAGTATCAACGTGGTAGATATTGGTCTAGATTTTGAGAGAGTAGAAGATGCTAGACAGAATGAGAGCCAGCATGGTGGGGGGAATACACAGCCAGATACCTGATCAAACAGATAGAAATTCTTGGCTCTTACTCTTATTAGGATGGAAAGTGAGCATTGAAAACATGTTTGTGTAAATAAGAAATGAAGGAATGAAGGAAGGAATAGAAGAAATCTCTGACATAGTGGAAGAAGCTAGAAAACAAATCAGTCTGTGCTAGTAGACAAAGTTGACTGTTTCAAAAGAGAAGAGAAATGACTTGGAAGTAATTCTTTCATGGTAACCTTTAGGAATGAACATAAGGAGGCATGAGAATCCTGGTTAAAACTCCACCTCTATTTCCTAGACTCATCCTTCAAATGCCTTTTTTAGATCTGTTTTCAAATTCTCACCTATTCTTTCAAACCTAAAATGATAAAAGGGGAAACAGTAACCTGATGGATCTTTAAGATCATTAGGCTTATCTTCCTTCTGTTCCTGACAGCAGTTAAAAAACTGGGGACAAGGATTTCTTTCCTTTACCAATTCATTTCTAAAATGGATTACCCAAGGAGATTCCCCACCTATCTTACTATTCCAATTTTTAATTCTACAGATTCCCTCAGTGTTCCTAATGTTCAACATAACTACTTACAATGTATTCTCATACTATTCTTATTTTTTTGGTAGGTGGACAAGTGGCCATCTTTCCCTGCCCAAATAGACACAATTTAATGAAATCACTAAATCATCTATCACCAACTAAGTTCTCATAAGCAGAGTAATGTCAGCCATATTTTTATTCTATATCTTTAATCACCCACAACTCAACCCCACACAGATTCTGTAACTGGCCAATAATTCACAACTCTATAAAATAAAGAATT
>NW_003852432.1:11848538-11952683 GCF_000181295.1 Otolemur garnettii | reverse complement strand
GCTATAGGCGCCGAGCCAAGAATTATTTTTGTATATTACTTTCTGGCTGTGTATTGTTTTGTCTCCTAGAAGACTACTGTTAACCTCTCTCTTCATTATTATGTTTTTACAGATGCTTATCATTCCTACCCCTCACAGATTCTTTTCCCTAATCTTAGTAAACACCTCAGTAAAATTTGAAAAAGTTTTATTTCTCACTATGCATTTGTTTTGTTTGTTTTATTGAGAAATAGTTCAAAATAACCATATGCTATTTTTAAACATCACCTTTCTGGATCTGCTATCACTCCATACCTTAATCCAGTATTTTTAAGTATTGAGTCTATTTCCATGAAGTATCTGGGATGCTTAATTAATTTCAAATAGTTTTATTTGTATAATGTCTTATAAAAGATTAAGAAATTGCATTTCTGCTTGTATATGTATATCATTTTATCAATATCCATAATTATTTCATTTGAATATTTCATTAATTTATTTAACATCCATTGTGTAAGACTATTTGTTTCTTTCAGTTTCTCCTTTTGTTATTTCTCTTTTCTGGCTATTCAAACTACTGTTTTCAGAAAATTATTTTCCACTTATAGTGTATTAATTACTACTATTTTGAACATTTCAATTATGCTAGACATCCATGCCATATTTAAATGTCTCATAGTTACTTTGGCTATCTAGAACTTACAATAACTCTGTGCCACAGACATGAAAAATAAGCTGATTTTTGAGAAACATCTCTAACCTTCTTTCATTGGACATCAGCTCCAAGTTTCAGTTCTACAAAAGGCATTACATTGCACTATTCTATTGCTTTGGAATGAAACTGAAAACTGAAGAAATAATAATAATAATCAAAACTAAAGAAACAGACATGAGAATTATATGTATTCCATTTGTTCTATAGTTAATTTCTTTTTATCCTCAAAGTTGACATCACAAACTTAGGCTTATTTAAGGTAGCTTCGACCAAAAAAGTAAAAGATTTAATACCAATTAAAAGGCTACTTGAAAATGTATAGCCAAGCTCAGATTCATTTAACATAGAGGTGAAGCAGAATAATCTTGATAATGAACTCCACACTCTGTTTCACTTTGCTCTGTTGACACAGTCTCTAAACAAGGAAGTATCATGAAGTTTATTTTAAAGTCTCTTAAAGTTCAATGAAGTATCTAGTAAATAAGTTACGACTAAGCTATTCAAAATGAATTAAAAATTACCTCAGACCTGTTTTTTCTCATAATACCTATTCCACTGAGATATTCTGAGACATTTTTGAAACTATGGCATTATAAGTCATATAAATAAATATGAAATCATATATATTACAATTCATAAAGACACATATATAGCACAAATGTGTGTCTGTGTATTACACATATAGATACATAGATCATCTTCCCGTTCCTACTACAACTCTTCCAATTATCATAATTAAAAACTGTTACTTTATAGAAGTTATTGCTTTGGGATACTTAACATCTCCTACACAGACTTGTTTAGATCCACACCTGCCCAAATGAGTATAATTGTGTAGCCCTGAAAAAGCCCAGGAACATCTGCTAATATATTGCCTAGTGTTCTTTCTGCTATGAACATAGTTATATTTTCTTACCTTAAGAAGCCAATAAAATAGATACTGCTAAAATGTAAACAGAAATTAACACTCATAAAATAGCATATAGGAGGCAATGAAATGTTAAATCATGTTCCAGTTTAGTAAAGATCTGAGAATATTAAGCTGGAAGAAGAAATTGCTTTGGCTATACCACGAACTAAAACAGTGATTTCTACATCTTGATTTAAATAAGACATCAATAGATCATTTCAGATACATTTTACCCAAATTATAACAAATCAAAGCTTGACTATTCTAATATCCTAATACCTAGTTATACATAATGAAATCATAATTATAAACAAGCCACCTATACCAAAGTAAAACAAGTACTGATTAGACTTGTCTTCCTATTTTAAAGTACAGTTTATTAACCTGCCAGTTTAGTTACCTACCAGCAATGATTGGATTTTATCAGTGTTATCACCTCTATAAACAGCACCAAATTATAATCCCTCTTCTCATAACAAAGCACCATGCCATGAGAGACAAACAGAGTGAATGATCCGATCCTGAGTAATGAATAGTTTGGGCTGGTTGGAATCCACTGAGTTGAGGAAAGAGAAAAGAGAAGTGGCTCATTAGGGCATTTCCTGAACCCGAGTTGGAATTTCAGTTAAGGAAGAAGAAATGACACAGCAGTTTCAGTAAAGGCCACTTCCTTTCTTTATCTGAAAAATGCCACTAATTTGAGACATGACACTCCAACAAACTACTCCACAGCAGTGTGGCCGCAGTAAAAGCTTTTGTTGGTCCCATTATTGCCCCATAATTAACATTTCTTCCCACAATACACACAGCAGTATTTGGTTGTTATCAGAATGGACTAAGATCCCAGGTTTATTGCAACATGTTATGCTTCACCATTAACATTTCTTCAACAAACTGACCTACGCCGTTTTTCAGGTTTTGAGAGCTGCATTTTTGTTTGGAGTATTAATAGATTTTTGAATTCTTGCTTAAGTTCATCGAGCTTCTCATATTTCATATAACCACATTTTTCTCAGGTATGATTTTCTCTTATACTGATTCCAGGATAAGTTTCACTTGTTCAAGAATGTTTTATCTTCCAGGTAGGTGGAAAACACATAATTCAACCTTGGAGATTTCTAATTATTATTATTTATGTCCCACTTTGGTCTGTAATTTTATGGGACAGGAAAACTGGTTACTCACTGCCTTTAAAAAGAAATGACTTGAGAGGTCTTCTCACATGTGTTAGTTATCTGCAGAAACGTAACATCAGAAGTAAGATTTTCTTCCTATTTGTGATTTGTGCTGTGACACTCTGTATTCATTTATAGTCATTACAACATTTGTTTATTTTACCTATATATTTTTGAAATATACAAAGAAAGGCATTCATGGAAGCTACTGAAGTTTCATGTGAAGTTTACATTCTAATTTCTCTTGCCTTTGTGTTTTAAAATTATGCGATTAAATTGACATTTGTGTTTGTCAAGGACTAGAGATTATGCCAAAAATATCAGCACTTTATTATAGTATCTTGTGTTAAGAACTTCAAAACCATTAAATTTAAAAAAATTTCCTTCATTAACAATACCAAATAGCTGAGTTACCTTATTTTTTGTTACATTATCATAAATCTAAATGTCCTAAGATGATTGAGGGTAGCAAATACTTTATTGTAAAATTGAAAAACATATCCAGAATCTACCTGTCTTACCCAGCTTCCAGTACTACAGTACTATTATCCAGGTTAAAGGTAATCTGTACAGCCCCTATGGCCCTGGTCTTGATCTCCACAGGAAGGAACCAGGCTTGTTGCAGATTAGAAGTACGAGCTTGCAGGAGGCAGGCTAACCTTGATTGCAGGGTAGCCCGGAGCAACCTCCACAGTAGCCTTTTATTGAGACAGTACAAGACAGGTGAGGGGAGTATTAGACGATGACTACGTGCCTAAGGATCGCCATGGGTTTGGGCTCTTTCTCTACAACAAGCCCCTTCGGAGGAATTGCCCAAGAGTCCGCCCCACAGCTGCAAGTCATGTTGCTCAGAGGTTGTCTGGCTCTTGGTGTCCTCTACAGTAATCCTCTCTCACCCAGGTTGCTGCAAAGACCTTCTAATTGCTTTCTCTCTCCTACTATGAGAGAGAGAGAGAGATTTATTTCAAAAAGCAACTGAAGTTCTTTTTAACTCCAAAGCTGGTCATGTAGCTTTCTTGTTCTAAATTCATAGCATCCCCCACACCCAGAATAAAAACCAGTCATTCCAATTCCTTAAAAAGGTTTCAAAGGTTCTGGGACTACACATTTCTAAGTCCTTGTGAAATATCCACTTGCCACGAAGTCATTCTAACCAGCCTAACACTGCACCTTTCTCTCATCCTCTCCTTCTACCCCCACTGGCACTCTGTGTTCTCCCTACCTTATTTCCGTAGACCCCATTACCTATTAGATTTACTGTTTAATTATTATTTTCACTGGACAGAAGGCTTCTCAAAGACTAGGATCCCTGTTTGCTTTTAAACATATTCTAAGTGCTCAGAGCAGCATGGTAAATAGGTGTCATTCCATGTAAGTTTGATGAATAAATGGCTGAGGGCATGACCCATGGTAGCTTCTTAACTCATCTGGCTGATCTATCTCCTGCCAAGTCATTTCCTGCCCCCACCTTGCTATAACTGTATCTTTCTAAACCATACATTTAATCATTTTATTTTGTTTATTTATAAGCATGAGAACATTCCTCCTGCTTAAACTTTGATTCCAAATTCTCTAGAACAGCTTGTAAAAGTCTTCACAACTAAATCTCAGTCTAGATTTCAGGCTTCATCATAATACCTCCTAACTCCTCATGCTTAGAATGTCCTGCTACAGGAATCCCCTCTTTTCCAAGTCTAGATCATATTTGACTTCCTGTCTTATAATTTTCCTTATAAGATATAGAATTATCTTAGTTAATAGCTCTAGAGTGTATGTATGAAATGAAGACACTTTACACATCTTTCTTTCTTTCTTCTTTTTTTCTGTCTCACTTTGTTACCTTTGGTAGAGTGCCACATGGCGTCATAGCTCACAGCAACCTCAAACTCTTGGGCTTAAGTGATTCTCTTGCCTCAGCCTCCCAAGTAGCTGGGACTACAGACACCTGCCACAACACCTGCCTACTGTACACGTATTTCTATTGTAAGCATTAATGTTAACACAGTTTAATCCCCCTTCCAAATATTCTAAATTCAATGTAATATCCACCAAAAGTCTAGCTGCATCCTGCGGGGTACCTTTATTAATATTTACTAAGAATGATAAATGAAAAAACAGAGTCAAATATTTTGAAAATAAAAAAAAGAGACGAATGGCTTGAGCAATGAGGTATTAAACACACCATATGACTATAACAATTAAAACAGCTTATTACTGGTATATAGTAAACAGAAAGCTCAACCCTCTTGCACTTTAGTATATCTGGAAGGTTACATTTTACATTCATAATAAATAGATATATTTATTTCCCAATAAATACTTTCAGAGCAAATACCTAAAAATCTGTTGAGAGAGACAGAACGAAGATGAAAAAGAAAGAGAGACCTATACCTCTACTGTAACAAAAATTTGATTTAAAGTATCTTAAATATTTAAATACAAACATTGCTCAGAAAAATATGTTAGTGACTATCTCGTAACGCATAAAGTGGAGGAAAATTCACCAAAGTAAAATTTTAGCTACACAGATATTAAACCTTTCTAAGAAAAGAATTATTTTTGAATTTGAAAACACCTAAAATTGGGCAAATATTTTTTCATAGCTTTAGAACATACAATATACTGATGCTCGTTGTGTTGTACTATGGATATTTTTCTTATTTGTCTTCTTAATGTGAAATGTGTTTACTGCTACATTGGATCACAACACTTTCTCCTTTGTATTAGTAGTTCTGCCTTAGTTTCATCACACTGAAAACTGTGTAAAATACATGCCTCAGATGTATCCAGGCAGAGAGAACAGGGGCCGGGGTATTTATACTTCCTAATACCTATCCATTATTGGATTTAGACTGCCTCCAGGGGAAAATTTCTTCCCAGGCACACCCCGCCCACGTTACACAGGGAAAAATAATTTGCATTATGCTAAAAATAGCCCTTCAACAAAACTTAAAGTGCTCACCTTTGGAAGAAAAGCCATAATTCACCTAAAGAGTACGAGAGACAGGAATGTGGACCGAACACCACCGGCATCTGCTCCACTTACTTAGAATTTGTCCTGTCATACAGTACGTCGTATATATTAAATTCTCATCCTTAAGATTTTTACATTAACCTTCCCTTAAAAATTGTTACCACATTTATTTACTCATTGATTTTAAATGTCTGTCAGGTATCTGGCATTAGGTAAACAAAGACAAAGAGCTCTAGTCTTTATTCTCAAGATCAAAGTCTAATAGATTTTTATAGATAAATTATGCCCATGGTTGAAATTAATTCATGAAAAATTATTTTAATGCAATAATTTATGATATAGGAGACAGAAACTAATGTTGGAATAAATAATTAGTTTTCTCACATCTGACTTTTGAAAAGGCACAGAATATTGAAATGAGAAATGCCATAAAAGTAGAGATCGTCTCATCTCCAAAATCAAACACACTTTTGGCCACTAAGGTAACAATTGATAACAGGTAATGTTTAAGTTCAAAATACCAACAAATCATGCAGGAAAATAATTGCTGCTTGCCAAATGGAAGCTAATGTACCTTTGGAAATGGACTCAGTCGATCTATAAGTGTGTAAAAAGCAGATGAGAGCTCATGTTAGCCCTTCAAGAAAAGGAAAAATAATACATTCCTTGTTACTTTAGATGGCTTTCATAGAAGTCACAAAAATAAAACGATATTGGTAAGAATCCTTTTAACAGCAGTTAATTGTGTACATGGGATGTTGAGAGTTCATAATAATGCCTTTTTTTTTCTTACCAACAAGTAGCCTAGGTAAAGACAATCATTAATTTTTGAAAAACTTCCAATCTGTTACAATGAAGAAACCTAACTTCCCTCTTACATAGCTAACTCAAAGGGAAAGATACATCTCTAGAGAAATTTAGAAAAAATTCCAAGTCAATATTATCATAGAAAACAAGCAAATAAAATCAGGTATGTGTATACAGAACTGAAATTTTTTATGTTACTCATGAATAGAAATTATACTTTAAGGGAAATATCATAATTAAGTCCCTTGGCAAAAATCTGGCATTGATTATTCAAAAGCCTGATTTCATTACCAGTTTTGAACACGGTAGAAGAAATTAGAAAGTTAAAGTTTTCGGGTTTTATATGATAATACCAGATTTGGCTGGATAATACTTTTCAGACAAACATTAAATGTCAAAAGTTGACCTTGGCTTGCCAATATCACTTAAGAACTATACAGCACCAAACACACAGGAGTTCATCCCTCTGAAAAAGCAAAATTGAATCTTACCTAGAGTTTTACTATTTCACTAGCATACTAGTAAGTATAGTATTTATAAACTTTTAAAATACCTTTAAAAACCACACAAAAGCTTCACACTGCCAAAGTTATTATGTTCTTAACAAGAAGTGTGCCAGGCAAAAGTGCTGTGGGACACTTCTAAAGTGTGTGTATCATTATACAATTGCAATAATAGTACTTTTTCACATTTAAAATCCTTTTCCTCTACCTCAATGAACTTCAGAAACATCAACTCATCAATCTCTTACCACTGTCAGCAGAAGTACATGCATTCATTGTTGCTCAGTGAGAAATGGGTAAAATCAATCAAAAGAATCAAATAAATTTCCCAAGTTTCTGTCCCCAACAATTCAGTTTTGATGAACAAGTAGTCTCTAGGAACCTTTAAGGCATTAATGTAAATTAATTTTTCTATGATACTAAGGACTTCAACATCTCTCTAGAGCTTATATTTAATCTTGGTGTTACACTAGAGTATTAAACAAAGAACCAAACTGTCTAAAAATTTTGAAGAAGGTAAAACTTGTCTTTAACATGCAATTTCTCTGTCCTTTTCCCTTTTGCTGGAAAGGTGCCACAATCCCTTATCATTTCCCCATTTTCGCCACTATCTAAAACTATTTTTAGAAAACACTCTAATTCATTACCTATCTTATTCACTGTGGTATAAATGACTGATAAGACTTAAAATATTCTCCCTCTCAAAGGCATTTATAATTGGAAGGTAATGGATTCTAAAGGTAAAAGCAGGAAGATATGTTTAAAATTTGGAAAAGAAGATTATGTATGAAATTCCAGAAATCAGTACTATTTCATAGAGGCTGCTATTTAATATGACTATACTATATTCAAACTAGACAACTCAGTATCCATAAAATCGATGAAAGTGAAGCTTCTTCCTTTGAAATGTGAGGCTACTCCAAATGAGAAGGCATATGCCATGATTGACATTGCAGCTCCCTGGAGATTAGAAAAATGACATGTTTTCTCCAGTCCGCCAAAATTGTACAGTTGCTCTCCGTCAGACAGGGTAGAGTGAGATATGCTGGCCTAACAAACAACTCTAACAAGACACACAGTGTTAAAAAACAAAATGTTACTTCACACTCTGCATGTCCAACATGGATCGGTGGGGCAGCTCTGTTCCTCCTTGCTACTTAAGGACACTGGAGGATGGAGGCTCCATCCCCAAATATACCTTCAGCACCAGAAAACAGAAAACAGGATATGGTAAACCATGACCAGGTTCTTCAAGTTTCTGCAGAAAGTGGTATTCCTCACTTCTGAACATCATTTATTGGCCAAAGCAGTCAACGGCTATGCCTATTTCAGAGGACATTAACCTGCCTGCAATCTCACCATGTGCTAAGAGAGAACTAGAGGATTTATTAGGACCATTGTGCTAATTATTTTTAATTTATCAACTTTCGCCAAGGAATCACTCTTGAGTAAAAATTAGCTCTTATGTAACATCATATAAGAAACAAATACACTTCTTCAAATAATAGGCTATGAGCTTTATTCTTAACCATTTAACTGTAAATACAAAGAAAAAGAAAGAAAACGAAAGGACCAGAATAGTGTTATGAGAAGAGGAGGGAATGTAGATAGACAGATAATTGATGATGGTAATAATTTGGATAATCATTATTTGAGGATACAAAAACTCTTTATATGAGTGCGTGTTTATCAGCATTATGATTCTTGTTCATAAGACCTATTTCTAAACACCTTCTGGAATCTATCTACAAGAAACAATGTCATCTTTCAAAGGAGCATAAAAATGTGAGGAGGACATTTCACAAATGCAAATTTTGCTATACACAAATGTAAAGTTTTCCCCAGGAAGCTATGATAATTATAACAATACAATTATTAATATTTTCAAGGAAAGAAACCTAAAGATGGTAAAGAGATCAGAGAGAGAGAAAGAAGAAATGGGTAGAAATATTTTTTCATGTTTTCCATTTTGAGCTTTTTAATTCCCTTAGAGGTTGGAAAAAAATGCCCTTGCATAGCAAAGGATCATCAATGCACAATGCATATTTGGTTGAATATTTTTTTCTTCAAAAAAAAATCCAGTGTACTCAATACTACTGTGAAACCAATTTACAATCACTCACACTTGCGTATGAAAAATGAAACACAACTATAGCCTAGGATGAAGGAGGGAAGGGGAGGAAAAGGAGAAGGGAGAGGGGTGGGTCCATAGAGGGAGAGTTAGGTGGACCACACCTATGGAGTATATTGCAAGTGTAAGTTGAATCTATCAGGTGTAGAACACAAATGTCTTAATCCTATAATTGGGTAAATGAGGTGAAAGTTATGTTGATTAGTAGGATGTAAGCACTCCAATTTGTACAAATAATCAACCCATTGAATCCCATAGTGGCATAAATGTATTTATGATCTATGTACAAATGACTCAATAAAAATAATTTGTTCAATTTTTATCTATACTAAAATGACACTCTGACTATGTAAAATCAGAAAAAGGATGGCTGAAGCAGGGTTCCCTTATTCCTCAAGTAAGATAGAATGTGAGTTGTAATAATCTGAAAAATATCTAGTGGTGACTCGAACAAAGAAAGTAGAACAAGGCAAAGTATAAAATGTTTTCTTTGGGATAATTCATACTCTTGGGACAAGAACTGTCAATAGGATTTTAAAACCTTTTGGTCATCAGGTGCTTCAAAGGAAAATAACAGATTCATGGGACTTACAGTTTGTCAAGAAATCCCAAGAAAATGATTACATTAGTAAGAATGATTTTTTTTTATAATTGTTAGTAGTTTATAAAAAAAATTGTTAGTAGTTTAGAAATTGATCAATGTGATTTATTCTCATTTTCTAATTTTAAAAATTGAACACACATGCATATGTGTAAATATGCTAATTTTCCTATTAGCAAACTTTTTATCTCACAAAAGACATTCTTTGAGCTCTGCAAAAAAGGAGCCAAAAAAAAAAAAAAATCCAAATTAGCATTTGAGATATCCTTTCTCTTGATATTTTATAGGGACATAAAATAAAAATTATAACAACTATTTTTGATATTATTTTGCTTTACAATTTCATTTTAAGTGCTCTGTTTTTATTTGTTTTTCTTTCCCCAGATTAATGTAACCTATTATACTGCCTACATGGCAGTGTTGGAATGGTCAGCTTTCAGTACTTGGGTCTGTGACTTTGAACCTGGAACGTCCAATGCACGTACACGGCACCTAGCCCCTACCATCATGATTTTTGAAAACTGCCCTTCACTTTTCAAATGATTCTCCTAGTTTCACCTCTGCCATTTGATTTCGCCCGGTAGGGTTTCACCACAATTTTCCATACTCCAGGCATGGCCCCAGGATTTGTGAATATTATGAGTTTAATGCCAAATGGTAAAGGATTAACATTAGAGAATTCACTTTTATTTTGACAGAGTTCAAATAGCAAAATAAATTAGACTTACTGTCATGGCTTAGGAAATTTAAAATGGAATATGTTCTTCTTAGGTGGAGGTTTCTATCCAGGGAATATTAATACTTAATTTCCCAGGATACTTAGTTCATGTATCTCAAGTATCTGTCTCCTGTCGTGACACTGAGATGAAAAGAATGTGTTAAAATTTCTAACTGAAATATTTCCCAAAATGTAAATAAGGTGTTAGTCTACATTAGCATGGAAACATACTAATTACATCCAATGAAATCTATGTGAGTTGACTTATCTTTTAATATAATATTTACACGTATCAGATTTCCCATATGATGCTTCCTTTTCATTTTATTAATAACAACTAATGAGGAAAAAGAAGTAAAGCATAAAAAGAAAAAAAGAAAGGAAAATAAACCCAAGAAAAATGCTAGAGAAAGAAAGCTAACTATTATAAAATATAAATGCAACTCTATTCAAATATCGGCTCAAGAGTCAAGCAATATGGTGCATGTGTATTATGTTCCAGAAGGTATCCCTTGCATATACTAAGGGATGCAGTGATTTAAAATGCAAAACAAAACAAAACCCAGGTGATACATTTCAGAAATGATAAAGTTAGAAGACCGGAAAAGTCAACCTCTAAAAAACTTCTGTTTGAAACAAGATAAAACAATAGCTGGTTATTAGCTGTTTCTGTGGTAGCATATGTCCAATACGGATTGGTGGGGAAGCTCTATTACAGTGATGAGGGGTACAGAAGTGTTACTCATTCTTTGCTCCTATGTATAGATCTTGCTAAGCATGTAGAAAACTGTACTTCATTGCCTGGTCTCAACTCAAAGCAGGCAGTTTGAAAAACCCAGCGCATTAACTGGTTTTGTAGTCCTTGTTATGTTTTCTCTCTTTCCCCCCAGATCACAGTTCTGAAACAAAGAGGACACACAAACAACATGGCTGTTTGTGATTCTCATCCCTCCAGGACAGGGCTGCACAATCAGCCAGTTCCCCATGTGACAAGCAAGAGACGCATCATTCACTTAACGTGCAGACCTACAGCTGTTCACCTTCCACTGGCATCTGATACTAAGCTACAGATCAGGTATTCTAGAAACACAACAGGTGTGACAGGGGAAAAAAGCATCAGTGAAAGTGGTGCCTAGTAGCCTTAATTTTACAGAAGAAAAAAGCCTGTGAATGTAACAAACACAGTCAGGTTTTAGGAGTCTGTGTGATCAATTCACAGAGTATAGGGGACAAAGTGAAAATGACACGCAATTCCACAGGTACCACTGAGAGTTGGTAGAATGACATTCCTTTCTAGAATACAGCCATGGAAGAACATTCTTGGTTTAAAAAAAATAAACAATGCAGCATAAACATTAGAAGGATTGCACTGCTTTTGAAAAGAAAACAACCACATGGGTTATGTGGGTTCGGAGAAATACACAGTGTAGGTGACTTTGACCAGACATTGACAAAAACAGAAGTCATGTAGACAGGCAGCACCACACATTTTTAATATGTTCAGAGTTGATGCACTACCGTCATTTAATTCTCAATATTAGTGTTTAGTTGAAAGCATAACTTCATATCTAGAGTGACCAAATTTGAGTTTATGATTGATCTGTTACTAGTTTATTCCTATAGGAATACTAAAGTTAATGTTGTAAACAATAACTAATCCACAATGGTATTTTATTAAACATAGTTGTGGCAAAATTCTTTAGAAGCTCGAATTAAACATTTTTTTACAAATCATGCACACTTGAATTGCACATCACACAGGACTCCTTCAGGAGGCAGGCAGGGATGATGGGGAAAGAAAGCAGAGTAAGTCAATATCTAGGTCAATATGACTCTTCTCTCTTTCAATTCCATTAATAAATCTCATTAATTCAATGGAGAAATTGTGGAATAAACCTCAAAATTTTAAAGTTGAATGATATACTTGGACTTCTTTTAAAGCTAATGGTGCATATTTTCCAGAAATCTAAAATAAACTTTCCCTACATTGCAAGAGAAGGCTGTAATGTGTGAGAGAATTGATTACAAATATATATACTTTTGTGGCTGAAACTTGGATCTTTTTACTCGTTAACTCAAACTGCCTTGACTTCTCATGTTTATGCAAAACAGATTTTTTTTTTTTTTTTGGAGTAGAAAAGAGAGGTACTGTAACATCAGAGGAAATCATCAAAGAACTAGTGGCAACATCTTAAGGCTTTTATCAAAGTAGTGAGGGAATGCATTAAAGCAACAATATCTGAAGCTTACATGTGATGGGACTACTAAATTTAATAGTGTATCTTATGAACATATGTGGATATAATGATTTTTCTGTAAGAATACTCCATTCTTAAGGACTTTTTTTTCTAAGTAAGAGAGCATTATTCTCTTAAGACAATTCAGAAAAAAAAAATCTCCCAATATTTCATTAATAATAAATGCCTCACACTCTACAAACAGAGCAGCAATGTTTTTGAAAAACTATATGCACTATGAATGAAGGTCATACAGATGGGAATAAGATTATAAATGGAAGAAAGTTCTTAAAAATATCACTCGTCAAATTCTTGCAAAAAAAATACTGAGCTAAAGCACGAATTGTTAAAACTGGAGCTAGTACATAAGGATTTAAGTAAAAATAAGAGGTTCTCATCTTGCAAATCCCACGAAGCAAGCCATGACCAAACTTGAAATAACTGTTTACATTTATTAAAATATGTTAAACAAAAACCATTTATTGTTCTCAAAGAAAGCATATTAAAAATAATACAGCTTTATGTGTGAATAATAGGAAGGAACAGAAAAGAAACAAACTTGAAAATGTGTACCTAAGCATTTAACAGAGTGGGACTATTTGAGATAATCCTACTAAAAACTGTCATGGAAGGTTAAAGGCTAATATATTCTGAGAAGCAGTCCAACATCAACTTCTTATGCATATTCAATCTACTTGAAGTCATAAAATGAACCAAATACAATAGAATGTCTGTATGTTGACCATCTGAGAGCCTGTAACAAAGTGGTCCCCATACGGAGGTAATCAACATAAAGAATTTCCATTGGAAACATGTGGTGCATGTCTGGTCTATGAAAGTTAGGTCAACTTAAGGAAGTGGGCAATGCTGGGGGGTGGTCGACTAGGGATGCTCTACCGTACAATTGAGTTATTTGATTAATGAAGTAGAATGCATGGGTGAGAACAGGGACGTCATGTGGGAAGCCTTTTCTGAGTACTATGCGGGGCTTTCTTGTGAATGTGAGCTACAAACCCACTAAGATTCAATTTCTGGGGCCGCTCAGCTGCCATGCCATGCCTAGTTATTTTCTCGAAAAAAAAAAAAAGTTATTCATGATCTCAAAAATCATATCACCTAAATTTATGACAGAATTAAAACCTAAATCTTTCAAATTTTTACTCAGAACTTGTGAACTTGGCTCTGTGAATATTAAATGTAAAAGTGACTTAGCCCAAAGAAGACACATGTGGGCTTCATTAAATATCTTAAAGTTCTCATATGTACATTCTTTATCATGGCCAGAGAAAGGCTAAAAAGTGTTACTCCTTTTCTATTTGCTATTGTAAGGTATTTGTATAAAATGTATTTGATAGAGTGGACGTTTGTTTTTAATAATAATAATACACTTGATATTCAAAATAAGGGACACATTACATACTCCAAACATAAAATTTTAATTATCTGGACTAGTCTTTCTCTTCACAGTGTTACAGACACAAGAATAGATGTACCTCACCTACATGTATTTAGTTACATTACTTATCAGAAAGCTTATTTTCTTTTCGCTATAATTTCAGAAAAATGTTCTTAATATCTTTAATTTTGATGCCTCCTAAGGTTTTTGAGCATGAGTTACCTGACAAGCATATTTAAGAATGTAATGGTTAAGGTGATGAAGTGAATCACTGGTTCCTAGGCCACAGCCAGACGTGGAGCATCATTCTCTCTTGTGGCTGCCTACACCTGCTGACGTCAGGCATAGGACGGTGCCTGGTCCCAGTCTCTGAGACACAGTCTATAGTTCCACTTGTAACCTGTCTATGTGAGATGCAAAACCCTCAACTGGGACAGGCCAACAGCATAACAAGATTTCTTTTTTCCAAATTTATTTCTGCTGAGTAGTACTGAATGCTTCATTAGAAGGAAGGCCAACATAGATTTTAGCAGTAACATAAGGAATTGTGTGGAAGGAACCTGAAGAAACTATCATCCTCTATTTAGTGTATCCCAGTGTTGTTGCAGGGGGGCCTGAAAAACTGACACCTTCTAATAGTATGAAATTGGTCCAAGCCTTCATCCAGCACAGAAATCACAAAAAAAAAGAAGAGTTGGGCTTATAGTAATTTATGTGAAACTTATCTCTCACTTGTTTATACCATAAGTTCTAGGGAGGCAAGAATTGTGTCAGTTTATTCACCACTATATGCCCCCCCACACACACAAAATTTGGTCCACAAAACACAATTAGCATGCATCTTTTTTGTTACAGAATTATTTACCAAAAAGGGGGCAAAATCATGCTATATTTATACTTTTTCAATTAAGAAAAACTATTCTCATATCCATTGACCATACCACTTGCAGGAAAGAACAAAGTCCTTTAAATTTATTCCTTGAAAACTTCTTGTGGAGGAGGCAATTTTATTATGATAAAAATTAAAATGGTGAACACTTACAAAGCACTTGCTACAGGGGGCGCCAAAACATGTAGATGCATTTCTAGAAAGGAAAAAATTGTGCTAAAATTGTAATACTCAAGTCACATTTGACTTCTGCAATTACAAGAGGTGCTCACATGTGACATGTGTTCACCTTTTGTTATTAGTATATACTGAGTGTTACAATTTGAATACAGTTTTGTTCTTTTTGTCTTTCTTTTTGATACCCTCTGACTATGTCAGTCACTGCACTAAACACTGCTTAGATATGAAATAACTGAAGCACCTTATGAGGTGGCATTATTATAATCTCCATATCACTCAAGAGAAAACTGTGGCTGTGGCCCAGAGTTCCAGTCAGTGAGCAAAGTTTTATTGTGGACAAAACTGAAGGTCAGAAAGCATGGCTTAAGTTGAACTCTCAGCACTATGCTACACCACTTCTCATGGTGAGGGTCTCTGGGTACCTCTCAAACAAACCTCACATAAACAGTTCAACAAGATTCATTCTTCTACAAATCTAGGAAAAGATAGTACATTTTGTTTCATGTTAACATGTATCTGATGACATTGAAACCCATTGTATTTTATATTTAGGTGCATATATATATTTACCTACATTAGCATAGCCTAGATCCATTTCATGGAAGAGAAGGAAAGAACAGTACCAGTAATAATAAAAATAGCTGAGATATTAGTCAAATATTTATATTAGACACTGTGATGAGCATTTTTCATGCATTATTGATTTAATTCTCCCCAAAATTTTGTATAGGTTCTATTTTTGTCATTATCTACTTTTCTAGACAATAAAATTAAAGATTAGGTGAATTGACTATTTTTGTGTGTAACAGGATACTTAGGGCTTCATGAGAAAGATGAGCAGTGTGAAAGGAAGTCAGGACACAAGTGTTTTGTCCTGAGGAACTGTAAGGATGAAGATTCTGCTTCCTGGTATGGGCAACCTGTTGGAGAATTGAGGAGCATGGTTTTGGACATGTTAAATGTGAGGTGCCTTTCAGAGAATCCAAATTACAGGGATATTACTGGCAGTAAGGAGACGATACACAGATGAGGGGACTGGTACAGATAAGGGCACTGAGAGCAAGTTCAGAGTGGAAGCATACCAGTGTGGACAGACTTTTTCAGCTGTGAAAGCTGTCAAAGTTCTCTTCTGATTGCCTATATTTCCTCAGTAGGTAGGATATTTGAGAAGGGAGAGGTGTTCAAGATTGATGGAAAAGGAAAAAATAAATAGGACATGCTCAAGTTAAAAAGCTTCTTCACAGCTAAGGAGATCACAACTAAAGCAAACACCCAGACTTCAGAATGGGAGAAGATATTTACATGCTATAAATCTGACAAAGGCCTGATAACTGGAATCTATAAAGAACTCAAGTTAATCAACAAGAAAAGCAAACAATCCCATTTATAAGAGAGCAAGAGACTTGAACAGAAACGTCTCTGAAGATGCCAAATGAATGGCCAGCCAACACATGAAAAAAATACTCATAGTCCCTAAATTATCAGAGAAATGCAAATCAAAACCACTCTGACATATCACCTAACTTCAATGAGATTAACCCACATGAGAAAATCCCAAAGCTACAGATGCTAGCATGGATGTGGAGAGAAGGAAACAGTTTTGCACTGCTGGCAGGATTGCAAACTCTGTGAAAAGAAGTATGGAGGATCCTCAAAGAACTAAAAGTCAACTGTCCACTTGATCCTGCAATCCCATTACTAGGCTTCTACCCAGAAGAAGAAAATGATTTTACCATCAAGGCATTTGCACTAGAATGTTTTTGCCATTCAACTCACAGTTATCAAGATGTGAAATCAAGTCAGGAGCCCATCAATCCATGAACAAATTAACAAATTGTAGCACATGTATACCATGGGGTACTATTCAGCCATAAGAAGATGGAGATTTAACATCTTTTGTGTTTACCTAGATGGTGTTGAAACACATTCTCTGTAGTAATGTATCATAAGAATGGGGGGAAAGTATCCAATGTACTCAATACTAATATGAAACCAATATATAAAGAAAAACATAAGTATATTCTAGTGAAGGAGAGGGGAGAGAAGTGAGAAGGGTGGGGGAGGAGGGAAAGAATTGGCGGGATCTCAATGAGCACTGTGTGAGGTGTTCAGCATGCCTGCTGGGCGAAGTGTTCAACTACAACTCAAACTTTACCTTGGAAATGAAAACAATGTAACCTAAACATTTGTACCCTCATATCAATCTGAAATTTAAAAAGAAAAAAAGATTGATGAGAAAGGAAAGGAGAGGATGCAAAGAGAGACAGAATAAATCTTGAACAGGATATTAGATTTCTAAGCATGGCCAGCGAGAGCCAACTTGAGGCTCACAGGTTCATAGAAACCCCTCTGCTTTCAATGTGCACATACAGACTACAGTTGAGTCTAGATAGGTTTGATGGACACACTATTTGAAAGTGTGAATAACAGCATTCTAAGGCTATTAATAATGTGGACAATTATGATGATTATTTAAAAAAAAAAGTTGGCCTTTTAGTGCTGCTATGGTTTGAACATCCACTTCAAAACTCATGTTGAAACTTAACCCCCAATATGGCAGTATTGAGAGGTGGGCCTTTTAGAGGTGATTGGATCATGAACACTCTGTCCTAATGAATAGATTGATCCATCCTTGGATTCAGAGGTTAATGGGATAATAGGGAGGAGAACTTGTGGCTTTATAAGAAGAGGAAGAGAGCACATTAGTATACTCACCCCCCTTGCTATATGATACCCTGCGCTGTCTCTGGACTCTGTGGAGTATACTCAATAGCAAGAAGGCTCTCACCATTTGCTGCCCCTCGACCTGGACTTTCCAGTCTCTAGAACTATAAGAAATAAATTATTTTTTTAATAAAGTATCTAGTTTCACATATTCTATTACAAGCAATGGGAAATAGGTTAACACAAAAATGCATACCCTGAAAAGGAAGAAGCTATTCTAAGCACTTTAAATAAATTATTTATTCATCTTAATAACCCTATGTGGCATATTTTTTTGCCATTTTATAGTAAATTGAGGCAAAAATATTTGTAACTTATTGAAGTTAACAGCTAGTAAATGGTGAAGGACTGTGGTATCTTTTGAATAAGGAGAGAATTGAGAAGGTGAAGTATGAAAGTAACAAAATAGTAGAAGAACCAATTAATTGTGGGTTCCAGGGGATTAAAAAGAACAACTGCTGAAGATGAGACCTTTTAAGTGGTAAACTAGAAAAATTAGAAAGCATTGGGTGGAGAATGGAATGCTTCAAATTAAAGATTAGATAAAGGAGGTGCAGGTATTTGGAATGATGCAGTCTAGAATAGTAATTTAAAATGTGACTAAGTAATAGAGTTCAATGTTTCCAGAGGAATAGAGACAAAGAAGTGAGAGAGAAAAGTATTAGAGATATTATCTGTGGAGGTGCTGAAATTACCAAGACAGAATGAGTTTTGGGGAGAATGACTTAAATCCAGACACTAAAATGGTCAAAAAATAAAGGGGATTAACGCTCACCTGGTGAATGATGGCTCAGAGAGATGCCAGATTTAACAAATAAAAGTATAGCAGTCACAAATATATTTACATTTCATATTTTTTTGAAAGTGAATATTTTTAGTATATCTCAAATATGGCATGGAACATACATATTCCAAAAAATTATTTGTGTTCATCTAAATTTCAAATGGGGCTAAGCATCTTGTATTTTCTCTGTCAACCTTGCTAATGGGGCAAGCATATCAATTCAGATTTGTCCTCCTCACAGGCTGAATTCCAAAATCAGATATCATAGATCTTTACCTGTAGTATTAATTTAAGAAAATATAATAATGAATCAAAATTTTACTCCTGGTTGGCTAAATTAGAATAAATGTATTTCATGATCTTATGAAAACATATTCATACGAAAATATAAATGCATATGGCACTTTATGAATGCAAAAGTACTTTAACAGCATAAATTGCATTCTAAAATTTTTATATGTATAATAGGATATCAGTGGGCAAGCTCCCTGATCATCTTTCTGTTGTTAATTCAGTTTGGTGAATATGTCCAATTATGATGACAGGAAAATAGCCTCTGTATTATCACAAATCATCTTTCATCTTTGATATAAATGGAGAAAGATTTGTCTCAGTAATTTCATAGATGTATTTAAAACAAATTTGGTATTATGTTTGAAGTAATGCTCCTAAAAGTAATAGGCCTCACAATTTGGAATCAATACCACAAAAATTTCTGTCATTCAAATATGGCTTTTTTTCTAATGCTATTTCATGCTGTTTAATCTTTAATTTACTCCTCATTGTATTATGTAGACAAAAATTATGAAAGATAGGAATGTATATATAAAAAGATAGAAATCTAGATAATTTATGATTAATTCAATATACACATATATTCTAATATTAGTTATGGTGATTTTATAATCTATTAGCACTTTGTGTTTTCATATTATCAAACTTTTCCTTGACATATATAAGTGATCTAAGATTGTATATTACAAGAAATTTTTATAATAAGTATTTTATAAAATTGAACTGTATAACTTTTAAAGAGATCTTATATTTGAAACATTAGCTTTCAAGAGATGGGACATTCATTAGTCAACAAAAGAGGGAGATTCCTGAAAGACAGGAAACACTCAAGAAAGAAAGATGAGCTCAACAATTTTCCTAGTTTACTATCTGGAAAGAATTTCCAAACTGTGTTATAAAGAAAGCAAATTGAGGTACCCTGAGTTGAGTGAGCTGTTCTAACAGTAGTGTACAGTTACACAAGGTGGCTAGGGTTCATTAGAAGAATATACTTGGAACAGTTGCAGAAAGAGAACTCCAGAGATCTGCATGTGTCTGTCTCAAAGTACTCAGGTAAATTCTGATTAGCACATATGTGCCAGGAAGATACTCAACATAGAGAAAGAGCCACACAAATGATTATAAGTAACAGTGGCAAGTTCCCATACAGAGCTAAGAATAGTGTTCTTCTCCACCAGCCATACTGAAAATTGAGTAATTCACAGGCATTGGATAGAAAGCACAGAAGAATCTTACCTCAGTATGAGAATTAGGTCTAGATCTAGCACTGCTCTAGTCCCATCTAAAAGAAATCTTTTAAATATGACCTCAAAATATCTCTTTCCAAGGAACTAAATTGTATTCCAGAACAAAGTAACCCACAACTATTTGAGTATGTGCAAATTTAATAAAAATGGAAACCAGCACAAAGCTTTCTATCAAGTACAGACTTTTAACTATAGCACATTCAAGTATGATGAATTATAAATTGATTCTCAAAGCGAAGAATATTTCACCATTTGAAGTCACATAGCCTTTGTCCCTACTGTACGGTAGTAGTTAATGTGAAGGTGTCTATGCTTCTGTGCACACTTTCATGTGGATGTCCATGAGAATAAGGACCCCCTGATGTCCCCAAGGAGCATCAGATTGCCCTCTGCAGCAGAATTGGAATGCAACAGATCACATTCAAGTTACACGGTATCATCTTAAAGAGAGAAAGAGGCTTCCCAGTCAGCTAAAAAATGGAATGAAACCTGATTAAGGTGATATGATTACCCAGAAAAAAAAAATGTGGTATATCAAACAGAAATACCCCATATCAACAATGAAAACAGTGTAAAATTGCCCAGCAATGATGGCAATGTCCCATTCAAGACCTGTCCAAGGAAGAAGAGACACGGCTTGTATCATATGGCCCTTGTGGCTCTTTTATCCCTGTGGAGAAGATGAATTCACTCATCTGTCACAACCTGCTGCCATTAGACATTTGAATGACTTTGTCAAATGGCCTTTATTCTGATTCCAAGTCCACAATAGAACTAACTAGAAAGATCAAATGCACTTGCCAGATGACACAAACATGTAGTACCCTGGTGGGTGCACTTCTCACTGAAAATTAATATAATTTGCATGTTTCTTTTGATCTGGGTTAATGTAAACTTATCCCTAAAATATCCATCAATATTTGACATTCTAGAAAATGAGATTTTTTTCAATGTGTACTAATGGGTTACCAGGTTAGTGAAGATGAAATAGGGGATCATTTTTTGTTTGTTTTTTGTGGGGTATTTCTGACACAGAGTCTCACTAAGTCACCCTCAATATAGTGCTATGGCATCACAGCTCACAGCAACCTCAAACTCTTGGGCTTAAGCGATTCTCCTGGGACTACAGGCACCCGCCACAACACTCAGCTATTTTTAGAGACGGGGTCTTGCTCTTGCTCAGACTGGTCTCAAACCTGTGAGCTCAGGGCAATCCACCCACCTTAGCCTCCCAGAGTGCTAGGATTACAGGCATGAGCCACCATGCCAGGCCCTGGATCATGTTTCTAAATCTGCATAGCAATATATCTTCTAATTTTAAAATATTAAATTAAATTTGGGAATAAAAATTTTATTTCTCTGAGTGGTAATGAGCCTGGGAAAAAAGTGTAAAATATTTGAGAGCTTTGAACTTAATTAGAAAGAATTAAAGTACTTCAGAGGAAGCAATTTCACCAAATTATAATTGTTTTGTGTGACACTTTAAAAAAATTATTATTTAAAAAAATTCTGGACCTGACTATAGAATGTGGATTATATCTGCCGTGTAATTGGTCATTTCAATGAACTGAATGATGCCCTAGTGGTTTTAAGAAGATAATGCAATTTATGGAAGACTGAAATTATTCCCCAGACACAGTTTCCACAGTGGGAATATATGACCTATTAGAGTCAAACTACAGTTTATGTAAAGGCCATAATTTGTCTTGACCAACTGGTGATTTCAAGTGAAATATCAGGAGTTTAATCTTCCTCTCACTTAAAATATATATATATATATATATATATATGTGTGTTTAAGGATAAGATTAAAATGATATAAACTACAGGTATTAGATTAGCTTTTGTAACATATAAAAATACATTTTAAATGAACATTGAAAATCTGATTTGTCTCATAGCATTTCTTAGATTTTAATGATTGCATGTGGCATTTCATGAAAGGGAGAGTGAGCAGGACCCCTGGACTAACCCTCCTGGGCCACAGGATGTGAAGCCATAGAACACAGACCAAGTCCTTGGAAAAACTCTTTGTCTGTCGCGGCTCATGTTGTTGCTCAGAGCTCCTTGATTTCCCACAAACTTTGATTACTCATTTCAGATGATTAAGCAAGACATGGATATTTCCAAGTATATGGCAGAAATCAATCAATGTTTTCAAGTGCTAATTTGAGAATATCTCCAATGCCTCTGTTTTCAGCAAAAACACAAGGAACCTCAGGTGAGATGCTGACTATTCTTAGCTCTATATATGAAACAGAAGATGAAGCATGAAATAGAGAAATACGAAAAAAACTGTAGTCAATAAAACAAGTTTTTTTTGGGGGGGGGATTGAGACAGAGTCTCACTTTGTCACCCTTGGTAGAGTGCCGTGGCATCACAGCTCACAGCAACCTCAAACTCTTGGGCTCAAGCAATTCTCTTGCCTCAGCCTCCCAAGTACCTGGGACTACAGGTGCCCACCACAACGCCCAGCTAATTTTTTGTTGTGGTTGTCATTGTTGTTTAGCAGGCCCAGGCCGGGCTTGAACCTGCCAGCCTCAGTGTATGTGGGCAGCACCCTACTCACCGAGCTACGGGCACGGAACCCAAACAAGTATTTTGGATATCCATGACTATAAGCACTCAGCTTGACTGGTTTTTAATTTGTATTGCTTAGACCAGGTGCACAGGGCAATTTTCTTTACAGATTAATCAATGGTGCATTGTCCTGTATCAAATACTTTGAATATTAATACCTACTTCCATCCTTTTTGAGTGGACATTTATTAATTTAGCAAATATTTATTTGCATTAGTTGTGGCTATTTTTCCCAAACTCGCTCTTAACTCATCTTTAGTCACAATGGACCATGTTCTAGACTGAAGTCTTTCCCACATTTATTCCACATTCCTCCTCAACTTAATAATGTGTTTGGTTATTAACATACAACATTCAGGGTTTTTGAGTAGCTCCTTGATAAATTAAAACCCCTGATGGAGGAGAGAAAGAGGGGGACTCTCGTCTCATTTCTAATCTAAAGTGATAAGCCCATTCTTTTCTGAAAATCTTACCTTAAAAGTTTCTTACCATTTTCTCCTCCTAAAAATTCCTACTCTATCTCCCCAGTCACTGTAGCTAAGATAGTTAAAGAGGAATAAATCCATATAAAATGTCTGCCATCTACAAAGTTTTTTCTTGTTTATCTCAAATGAAGCTTTAATTGCTAGAATTTTAGAGAGTGCAGCAAACTGAAATAAAAGATTGCAACAATTTACTTTTTGTATTTTTGAGAGGGGTGGGCAGGCTTGAAAGTCCTGTTTCCCCTCACAGTGAATGACAGGATGATTGCTTCTTTTAACCCATCCCTGGTTTTCCTTTGATCCAATCCCGATCTCACTGAAACTGAGCAAAGAACTACATCAATGTTGCTATGCCTGTAAATATTTTGATTAGGTATTGCATTAAGAGCAGCCTAAAAGCTAGTATTCAAAGAATCTTACTCTAAAATCAACAAGGATGTAAGAATAAATTGTGGATGTACATGTTAATATTTAAGTAAACAAGAAAGTGAAAAGCTAAAAAGTATCTGTTTAAGAAATAATTAAGCTAAGTCCCTGATGCTTAAAAGTTCTAATATTTCAAACAATATATACATTATATGATAGCTATAATTTTTTAAACAATATGGATATTTTTGGAATGATTACTCAAATGAAAGAAAAGTTTACTCATGTGTGTACAGATTGTCTATGAAATAAATTTTTTGGATTATTTTAGCAATATCAGAAAAGAATGCTTTGACTTCAAAAATGTTAATAATAAACATAACAGTAAAAGTTAAAAAATATATTACATAGCCAGAAAGCAACAGCAGAAAACCTATTAGATATATCTATTAATATAGTATCTAATATCTAAATACCTCATAGGTTTGCCTAGGTTTCTGCAGGATGTTTAACAAAATCTACTTTCTCTGGTTTTTATAACATTTACACAGTATTTTCCAAGATGTTTCTAAGAATGGAAATATTAGACTTGATGCATTGAAATAATGGAAATTAATCTAAACTTTGAACACAATGAAATAATAGAAATGAAAATAAAACTTAAAGAAAATAGGACAATGGGAAGATATAATTTGTTAAATTTGTTAGATTTAAGGTTTGAAAATTTTATATTTCTCTACACTTTGATTTTGGCTAACATAAGCTCTCATTTTAGGAAGAGTGATTATTTTGTAAATTCAATGAAATAGAAACCAGAGGTACTCTAGAGAAGATCAAAAGGGCTGAAACTAGTTCTTTACAGGATAAAGAACCTAATAAAATAGATAATTTTTGACAAAACTGATCAGAAGAACAAAGAAGACATAACAGTATAATTAATTAAAAATGAGAAACAACCATATATAAAAAAGAGACTAAAAAGATAAGCAAATGTTATCAATCATATATTCATGATTTTGAAAACAAAATTTACACATTCTTAAAAATGTTTCATCAGAATTGACTCAATACGAAATGAAGAGTTTAAATAATCCTATGCATATATTGTATACATATTCACTTTTCATGCCAATGATAAAATGCTGAAGAGGAAAAAATAAAGATTATATCCTCCAAAATCTTCCTACAACCTTAACCTCAAGGTTGATAGAACACAATTAAACAATGATGAAATGTCTGTGGTCATGATTTTAACTATAATCTTACATTGACATGATTTATTCAGGTATATTTTCAGAGAGCTCTACTTTCTTTCCCAAAGAGATTATAATTAAGGGCTCATCTTACCTCAATAATGTGCTCAGAAGTGGTTTAAAAATCTTCCCACTTTTCTCCTTCCTACTGCCCTTGCTTTATCTGATATGTTCAGAGTTTCTTGTCTGAAAAACTACAAAAACTCATTAACTGGTCTTTTTCCAATTATACTTAATCATTCAAAGAATAAATTTTTAAATATTTTAAGATATTTACCTCAAATTACTAGACTAAGGTAATTTAAATCTGTTAAGACACTTGACCATGGTTAGCCTCTAGTGATGAAGCACTCTGATTTTCTGAGATCTGATTTTTTTCACAACAATAGAAACATATTATATAAATATATACATGTATAAAACAATATAAATTCATTTCTAAAATGTAAAACAATTATAAATATATATCTATATTTATTTTACATATACATTTACATAAATATGTGTATAATACAGCAATATAAAAACAACATAAATATGTGTATATGCATATTTATATACATGCAGTCATTTTCAAAATATCCAAAGAAATCCAACCTTGTTAATTCTTTTTTTTTCTTTTACTAAGTCATATACACATAGATCATGAATACATTTATGCATATATGTGGTACAATGTGTTGTTTTTTTATACAATTTGGAGTGTTTACATCAAACTAATTAATATAGCTTTTGCCTCATTTATTTGATTATTGTGTTAAGACATTTATGTTCTATACTTGATAGATTTGATTTGTACTTTTGCAATATGCTCCATAGGTGTGATCCCACCATTTACCCTCCCTCTATCAAGCTTTCCCTCCCTTCCCACTGAATTTCTCTCCTTCATCCTGGGCTATAGTTGTGATCTATCTTACATAAAAAAGTGTGAGTAAATATAAATTTGTTTCATAAAAGTACTGAGTACATTGGATACTTTTTCTTCCATTCTTGAGATACTTTACTTAGGAGAATATGTTCCAGCTCCATCCATGTAAACATAAAAGAGGTAAAGTCTCCATCTTTTTTAAGGCTGCATAGTATTCCATGGTATACATATACCATAATTTATTAATACATTCATGGCTTGATGGGCACTTGGGATTCTTCCATGACTTGGCAATTATGAATTGAGCTGCAATGAACAATCTGGTGCAAATATCTTTATTACAAAGTGATTTTGTGTCTTTTGGATATACTCCTAGTAGAGGAATTGCAGGACCCAATGGCAGGTCTATTTTTAGAACCCTGAGTATTCTCCAAACTTCTTTCCAAAAGGAACATATTAGCTTGCATTCCCACCAGCAGTGCAGAAGTATTCTCTTTTCTCCACATCCATGCCAACATCTGTAGTTTTGGGATTTTGTTATGTTGGCTAATCTTACAGGAGTGAGATGGTATCTCAAAGTGGTTTTGATTTGCATTTCTCTGAGATTAAAGATGATGTGCATTTTTTCAAGTGCCTGTAAACTATGAGTCTGTCTTCTTCAGAGAAGCTTATTTTCAAGTCTCTTGCCCACAACGAAATGGGATCACTTGTTCTTTTCTTATTAATACATTTGAGTTCTCTATGGATTCTGGTTATCAGACCTTTGTCAGAAATGTAACCTGCAAATATCCTGTCCTATTCTGAGGGCTATCTATTTGCTTTACTTACTGTGTTTTGGGCAGTGCAGAAGCTTTTTAGTTTGATCAGATCCTAGTAATGTATTTTTGGTATTGCTTCAATTGCCCAGGGGGTCCTCCTCATAAAGTATTCTCCCAGGACAATTTCTTCAAGTGTTTTCCCTGCACTCTCTCCAAGAATCTTTATAGTTTCATTTCTTAAGTTTAAGTCTTTTATCCAGTGAGAGTCAATTTTTGTTACAAGTGAAAGTTGTGGGTCCAGTTTCAGTCTTCTACAGGTCACCAGCCAATTCACTCAGCACCATTTGTTAAATAGAGAGTATTTCCCCCAATTTATATTTTTGATAGGCTTATCAAATATCAAATGACAGTAAATGTCTGGTTTCATCTCTTGGTTCTCAATTCTGTTCCATACATCTACCTCTCTATTTGTGTGCCAGTATTATGCTGTTTTGATAACTATAGATTTATAGTATAGTCTGAAGTCTGGTAGCGTAATTCCATCTGATTTGTTTTTATTTCTCAGTAATGTCTTAGCTATTCAAGGTTTTTTCTGTTTCCATATAAAAAGTACTAGTTTTTCCAGATCTTTAAAGTATGACAGAGGTGCTTTAATAGGGATTGCATTAAATCCATACCTTAATAGGGATTGCATTAAATCTGTAATTCTTAATAAAACCTATAAAATTCAAATTTTTTTGTATTAAGATAGCAAATATATATATATATATATATATATTTTTTTTTTTAAGAGACAGAGTCTCACTATGTTGCCCTCGGTAGAGTGCCATGGCGTCACAGCTCACAGCACCCTACAACTCCTGGGCTTAAGGGGTTCTCTTGCCTCAGCCTCCCAAGTAGCTGGGACTACAGGCCCCTGCCACAACATCTGGCTATTTTGTTTTTGTTTGTTTGTTTGCAGTTTGGCTGGGGCCAGGTTCAAACCTGCCACTCTCAGTATATGGGGTTAGCTCCATACCCACTAAGCCACAGGTGCCACCCAAGATAGCAAATATATTCATTTATTACTTCTTTGCAATAAGTACCAGACAAAGCAAGAAAGCAAACTAATCCCTAAAGCAAACAAATGAATTTTTGGTTATACAAAAAAGACCTAATGTGTATTTATTTGAAAAATTAACTGTTTATAAAACTAATATTGGTGAATAAATAATGAACCAATAAATTATCTCAGATCACCTAATGCAAAATTTTAGTTTAAATACATTAGTATTTTTGTGCTAAATAATCTACTATTACGTCCTCAAAAATGAGAATCACTGGGTCATGATATAAACTTACAGAAAATATATATATAAAAGGAAAGGAAACATAATTCAATGTATACATCTTTTTGGTAATGGGTCAGAAATGTCATCTTTTAATATATATCATAACAAACATCAGTGTCCACTAGATCTAAATTAATGTTTCACTGACAAATTTTCATTTTAAAATAATGATTCTTCCATGAACAAATTATAGAACACTCTTGGATAGGTTTATCATCCAATTAAAAAAAGTTAACAATGCTACTGTTCATGTTCCTTTTATTTAAGAAGCATGAATAAAATTCTTCTTCAAAAATGTGTTTGAAGAAATAATTTCATACAAAGAACAAGACAGAATAAAAAAATAAACACACAAACCCCAAGTAACATATCCATACTCAAAAAATGCACAATGAAATGACTTAATATATTCCAGTCATAAATCATAAATATAGCCTGTGCTCTCTCTGCAAAAATTATTAAAGGAAAGAAAGACAAATATTTAAATGACAAAATGCACGACATTCATTTTAAACTATTTTATTTGGATTTTTGTATGAGAAAGGGGATTTTTAAAAAAAGTATTTTGATGATCAAAGAGTTAACACTTTTATTACATTTAGATGATGCTAAAATAGATACTACATGAAAAAGAAAACATTCCTATTGCCAAAAATGTTTAGAGATTCTCTGAATTTAAACTTACCACAACGGCTGTGACATAGTGATGTTCTATGTATCAAATGAAATTAATATAAGATGATATGACTCTTTCATCACAGTAGGCAGACTAAAGTTTAAAAAAAACTGCATATGGATCAAGGTATTTGGTTTTAAAGGGCAACTCAGGTAGATAACAGTACACAAATGGTTATCTCAAACTGAGATTTTAATACACTATATAATCAAAAGTATTTAAAAATGGCTTATTATTTTAAAAATAACCACTAAATTTGAAAAATATTCCTATTTTTTCCCCAAAAAGTATACTTGACTATATCTAAAGGGATTTCTTTAGTCATTTATAATCATTGCTACATTTTTGTAAAGGATATAGTGAAAGAAATCCTACAGTTGCCACACAATGCACAAATCTTATTTTAAATAATTCTCTTATGAATGCTAATAACTTCTTGTTCTAATATAAATATGTGCTTTCATTAGAATGCCTTCCTATCTATGGTAATGTGCTTGGATTTTCTAAAGTTAAAATACCATATACCAAAACAGAAACTTATTTTCAATTATGTTGTAGATACAATAATTTTCTATAAAATATGTAGTATTACTTAAACTATAAAATGTGTATTTCCCATAACAGAAATTTATATAAGATCTTAGGAAGTAAATTTATTCATTGTTCATTTCTTTCTCAAAAATCAGCTCCATTCTGTCTTAGCTGTAGCTGCATATTAGTGTGTATTTATTAAATAAGAAAATTTTTGTTTTATGGGCAAAAAGAAGGTATGTAAATTATCACACACAAATATATATATATTCAGTATGGGATACTGAAGTGTAGCATATACAAATCAGTTTCATAAAAGTTGGGCCCTTCCATTAAAAAAAAAAAAGTATCTTATAAAAGGAAAGATTTATTACAGAAATGTTTTAGTAACTTTAAAATGTTATGTTGATGTGATCCATGGTCTGCTAAGTTTAAAAGTTATTAAATTTTATCTTATCATAGCTCCATGATCATCTCAATAGATGCAAGGAAAGCATTTGACAAAATCCAACTCACTGTCATGATAAACTCAAGAAACTAGGAATAGAAAGAACTTTCTCACTATAATAAAGGATATCTATGAAAAAAACCCTGTGACTTAATGATACAATACTGATTGCTTTCTCTTTTCGACCAGAAACAAGACAAGGATGCCCATGCTTGCCACCTCTATTTAACATTGTACTGGAAACCCTAGCCTTGACAAGAAAAAGAAAAGGTGTCCAGATTGGAAAGAAAGAAATAAAACTCTCTATTTTTAGACGCCATGATTTTGTACAATGAAAATCCTAAGAAATCCACTGGAAAGCTATTAGAACAAATGAGTTTAACAAAGTTGTAAGATACAAGATCAATAAACCAAAAAATAATATTACTTCTTTTCTTTTCTTTTTTTTTTAAGACAGAGTCTCACTTTGTTCCCATCAGTAGAGTGCAATGGCATCATAACTCACAGCAATCTCAAACTCCTGGGTTCAAGCAATCCTATTGCTTCAGCCTTCCAAGTAGCTGTGGCTACAGGTACCTGACACAACACCAAGCTATTTTTTAGAGACAGGGTCTCGCTATTTCTCAGGCTGGTCTTGAATTCCTGAGCTCAAGCAATCCACCTGCCTCAACCTCCCAGAGTGCTAGGATTATAGGCATGAGCCACTGCACCTAAAAATAATGTTATTTCTTAAAACAACAATGAGCAATCCAAAAATGAAATGTAGGGAAAATAATTCCATGTATAACATAACAAAAAATAAAATACTTAGGAATAAATTTAGCCAAAGAAGCACAAGTGGATATCCTCCAAAATATTATTGAAAGAAAATAAAGATCTAAATAATTGGAGAGACATCACATGATAATAGATATGAATATACAATTCTGTTGAGGTGGCAATACTCCCAAGTTCATCTGCAGATTCAATGAAATCTCTATCAAAATACCACCAGCATTTTTTGCAGAAATTAACAAGCTGATTCTAAAGTCATGTGGAATTTCAGTGCACCCAAACAGGCAAATACATCGTAAAAAAGAAAAGTAAAGAACTAAGTTAGAAGACTTAAACAATTCTATTTCTAATTTCAAAATGTGCAACAGAGCTGTAGTAATCAAGGCAGAGTGGAATTTGCCAAGGTAGACATAGAGCAATGGATTAAAACAGAGTCCAGAAATAATAGACAAAGATCAGTGGAATAAAACTGAGAGCAAATAAATAAACTCTTACATTTATGGTGGATTGACTTTCAACAAGGGTGCTCTAAGACAATGAAACAGTAATAAGTAAACTGCTCAACACATGGTATAGGAACCACTGGACATTCACATGCAAAAGAATGAATCCAGACCCCTTCACACCAAACACAAAAATGGATTTAAAGTGTATCAAAGACTAAACATAAGAGCTAACACTATAAAAAGACAAATTACCCAATTTAAAAATGGGCAAAGAGCTGAATAGACATTTCTTCAAAGAGACATTTCTTCAAATAGCCAATTAATACATGAAAAGATGTCAAGCATTAGGTAAACGTAAATCAAAACCACAACAAGATAACACACCACATACACTAAGATGGCTAGAAGTAAAAGCATGGGCAATAACAAGTTTTGATGAGGATGCGGACAAATTGGAGCTTTCATATATTTCTGGTGAAAATGTAAAATTATATAGTGACTTTGGAAAACAATTTGACAGTTCTGTAAAATAGTAAACATAAGGTATTCATATGCTCCAGCAATTACACACCTAGGTAGTCATATGAAGTCTTATAATTAAGATCATGAGACATTTTACATCTTTTGTATTAACCTGGATTGAGTTGAAACATATTCTTCTTAGTAAAACATCACAAGAATGGAGAAGCAAGAATCCAATGTATTCAATTCTAATATGAAGGCAGTAGATGAGCTAATACAAGGTAGGGGGTAGGGGAATAAGGGAGTGGGGAGAGGGGAGAGGGAGAGAGATGGGGGGTATGGTGTATGGTACACTTCTCCGAGGCAGGACACAATTACAAGAGGGACTTTACCTAACAAATGCAAACAGTGTAACGTCATTCTTTGTACCCTCAATGAATCCCAAAGAATAAAAAGAAAATTTAATATATTAAAAAATCACGAACTTGCTACTGTGTGCTTAGGTTGGCAACACTATACAAACAACTCAGTAAGGCTTCACAAATTTGGTTTATCATGTCTCGCAGCTGTGTGTGTCAACATGTGGCAGTTTCTTGCTAAGTAGTGCTCATTATTGTTGCATGATTTTGTGTGTCATCGCAAGAATCTTAGAGCTTGAATTAGAGCAACAAACAAACATTAAATTTCTTGTTATATTTGGCAAGAGTAGAAGTGAAATCAGGGACATGTTAGTCAAAGTTTATGAGGATAATGGCATGAAGAAAATGGCAGTGTACAAATGCATTAAATGTTTTTCTGGGGGGAGAGAAAGCCTCACTGATTAAGACACATCAAGGCAGACATTAATGAGCATGACTGATGAAAACATTGTAAAAATTCATCAAATTGTGTGTCAAAATTGTTGACTAACTGTGAGAAGCAAAGCAAACCAAGTAAACACTGATAGGGAAACAGGGAAATCTTAACTGAAAATCTTGGCATCAGAAAGGAGTCACCAAGGAACAAAAGAAAAGAAGAGTCAAAGTTTTCCAAGATATTTTAGAGAGATAAGACACTATTTTGGCCATGTTATTGTGGTGCTGAAACAAAGGGATACCAATATTACTCTGAAAAAAATGTCACAGTATGCAATGCCAAAGACCCCATTCTTGGCAAAGAAAAACAATCCCAGAAAAGGGGAAAAACAGAATTAAGCTGAGCAAGTCAGAATAAAAACAATTTAATTAACTTATTTTTAAAATAACAGTTAAGTTACTTGTCTGGTCAGTTTCTGCTTTTACTGGAAGGCTGGCCTGTAAGAGATATAGCTTACAACATCCCTTCAGGACCTATAAACACTCTGAAGAAAAAAGGCCATAGCAGAAGCTGCCCGCAAGGCCTGAGAAAGAAATTAACCAGGCCAACCCATGCCCAGTCAACTGTCAACAACCTTCCAGAAGCAAATATCCATTGTGGGGATTTGCATAATGGCCAGGACAGAAATTAAGAGAACAGCTCAAGCCCTGAGAAATGGGCAGGATGGCTTGTACCCTAACCACAGAGGGAAACGCCTCCGGGTGGGGATAAGGGGAAAATTCCTCTTTTCCACCAATAATTCAGAGGAGAACTGATATCACTACATCTGCTCCACAGAGAAACTAAAGGGGTCTAACCTCCCCCAAGGGATCTACGTGTGTGACAACAGGCAGGAGGCTGCCCACACACAAGGCTCAGGTTCTGAATTTCTCAAGGCTGCCCAGGCCCTTAAAGTTAAATGATTATAGATAGAATAAGAACTAACATACTTACTCCTAGAAACTGCTGATGTTTTTACTCCCTTCCTCAGCTAACTCTTTCACCTAAATGAGAACATAGCCTTCAATAAAAGCTGCGTAGAACAAATACTCAGGGCTACTCACTGAAACCCCACAAGCTAGCGGTGGTCCCTGTGTCCCACCTTTGAAAATTCTATTCTATGTGTCCAGTCTTTTTATCTCCACCACTTTTAACTTTATTATTTCTTCACTTGATTGGCACTTGTTCCACAGGTAATAAAGGACCCTACCCCACCTAGGGCAGGATCCTGGCAATTTTTTTTTGGTATCAGAAGGTTTATTCATTATGAATTTGTACTAACTGGACAAACAGTTAACCAAGTTTACTACTAAGAAGTGCTAAAAAGTTTGTGTGAAAAAGTTAGACAAAAATGCCTGAACAATTCACTCATGGATCTTGCATCACAACAATGTACCAGCTCACACGGCACTATCTATGATGGAGTTTTTAGCCAGTAAACAAATAACTATATTGGAACACAGTCCTTACCCACCTGATCTGACTTTTTGCTTTACCAAAAGACAAACAAAGTAATGAAAGGAAGACATTCTGATGACATTCAGGATCTCAAGGGTAATACAATGACATCTCTGATAGTCCTTCCACAAAAAGAGTTTCAAAATTGCTTTGAAGTGTGAACTAAGTACTGGTATCAGTAAATAAGTTCCCAAGGGAAGTATGTTGAAGGTGAAATAGTGATATTCAGCAATGAGCTATGTAACACTTACCCTAGGATGAGTTTGTGAACTAAATAGTCAGACCTCGTGTGTGTGCGTACATGTGTATGAAGAGAAATGAAATGTGTATTCACACAAATGTGTATTATATCAGCATTATTTATTTACAATAGCCCAAAAGCAAAAGCACCCCAGTTGTCCATCAACTGATTAATGGAAGAATAAAAAATACAGTGTCTCCATCAATGAAATATTATTTACCAATAGAAAAGAATAAAAATGAAGTTCTGATACATGTTACAACATAAATAAATCATGAAAATATTATACAATTCAAAAAACATCACAAAAGCCCAACCTTTTTGGAGAATGTATTAAAAATGTTGTTAAACTTGTGGTGGTGTTTGAACAACTCTGTACATATACTAAACAGCCCTTAATCATACCCTTTATCTGGGTGAACTTAATAGTCTATGAATTACATCTCAGAGAAGCTATTTTTTTAAAATATCCATCCTATTATCTTTCCACAAATAAGTATTATGGACATAGTTTACTAAACACAAAAATTAAAATCTCAAGGTTTTTCCTCAATTATATGAACATCTTTTATTGTCAGTATCAAATTTTCTAGAATCTCTATCAGCAATCTCTTTTTATCAGCTCTACTCTTTTCCAAGCCTTCTGCCTCTGCCTCAGTTGAGTAGGACATGGTGTATTGTCCAAATAATTACAGCAGCTTTCCAGCAGTTGCTGCTGGGGCCACCTGTCTCAGCTCTCTCCAGATCGTCTATTCACTACCAATACGCTTATCTTCCTAAAGCCCATGCTCTTATAGATAGTCCAGAGTTTGTCACATAGCACTCAGAATTAAGTCCAAAATCTGACTCCACGTCATATATGTTATTATTAGACCTATTACTATCCCAGCAACTTTGCAACCAGCACTTGGTACTCAAGGTCGTCTTTTAGGCAATTCCATTTGCTGCATTTTGAACACTGTATTTATGTCTTCCTAATTCCAAAAACTACATCCCCTCCAGCTTTTGCCTTTCCTGTCTGATCAATGTTCATCTCTTAAGACCCAAGTCCAAATGCCACTTCTATGAAGTCTTCCAGGAGTGCTCCTTCATGTGTATTTAGAGGATATTTTCTTCTTCTCAGTGAGAATGCACTCATATCTTTAGTGTGGCATTGAACATAGCATTTGATTAGATGTCTATTTCCCTAAATAGACTGTGGGCTTAAGGATGATGCTCTTACTCATCTTTGAATTTCTAACCCATCTATTTTATTATTACATTAAGAATTGCCTAGCTAATATTTATTAAAGCATGGATTGCATACAAAAGTAATATATGTGTGTACATGCACATCTGCTTCAGGGTGAGTGGGGACTTTAACATGGAAGGCAAATCCTAACACTCACTCCTGAATTCACTACTTCACCCCAAATTAAACGTAGATTATTAGATATAGAAGGACATTTTGCTAGGAGTCAAAATATATCTGAGGATTCTCAGAACTCTAAATTTGCAGCTCTGAAACAATTTTAGCTCACTAGAGGAAATATTTGACCAATGTCATGTGTTAACACGTTGTTTGTTAACAAAAATATATAGGTGCCTTCTGTCACTCATAAGATAAAAGTATCTTCTTCATTTAAAATTTAATGTACCATTATGATCTAGAAATAAATAAATTATGCTAAGACATTATCCACCAGAAAATGTAAAAGCTAAGTGTATAGAGTCATAGATCTATTATTGAGAATCAATGATTTTCCAATAATAAGTCTACATGGATTAGTGGTGATGCCATGAATATTTCATTAGCAGATAATAGATTCTTTGCAGGTGCATCCTAGGTATTAGTAGAGATTTCATTATTATATACATGTGCATATATATGTATATATAGCACTGACAATAAGGCTCAATTAAAATGTTTCTAGACAGTCTCATCTCCGTCAATCATTTTCAGTGTATTTTGATAGATACTTTATTTAATGGGAATCGCAAAACTAAATCTCTAACTGAAGCTCATTCAATATTTTACTATAAAGACAATATTTGTCTATAAAGTTCTGGAAAAATTCAACTGAAACATCAATAAGGGCTTATTCCCCAATATACACTATGCGTTTGAAAATTACATGGAATAAGTAGCTAAAAATGTAGAAAATTTTTAATAAAATTCTAGTTTAAAATTTGTAGTTTTAGTTAGATAAAATGACAATAAATACTATGAAAATATTTAAAATTCTGAACAGAAGATGCATCAATCAGTATTATATTTCCAACTGCATAGTAGTATATAATTTCTAAAATTGAAGATAGATGTTATGATAATGAAGATTAATAATTATAATGCTAACTTCTTCTAAAGATCTTGGCGTGATTAAGAAGAAAAATACATTTCAAGTATCCAAGTGCAAAGATATAACTTACCCTGCCTCACATCATAACCACACAAAATTAAATAAAATAACAAAGGCTACAGCTTAAGAAATATTTGTATATTTTGTGCACAAAAATGTAAGTTGCTACTACAACGTATCTGTATAGAAAACAAATATAGCTTACTAAGAGCACTTGCCTTAGAAATTTCTCAGAAAACTTACCACTTTTTGCCCCATTGTGATCACAAGGAAAATAAAGGGAATCAATAAAGGGAATCAAAACTTTTACAAGCAATACAAACCAAAAATATAAGAAATAATCTGCAGCCACAAGCTTGGTGTGACAAAACCCTATGCGCTATGTCAATAATTCAGCTTCACTTAAAATAATATAGAGTATAAATCTCCCCCAAACATCATTCAAACGGAAATATACATACCTGCCCACACCAACCATATTCAAGCATTGTAAAGGTGGAGACTATAACGCTTTCAGGATGTTAAATATGAGTGTAAATGCTGCTGATTCATTCAAAAGGAATCTGCTATATTCCTTCTTCAAAGAATGGTTACCAACTACAACTTTGTGCTTAGCCATCAACACTGCCACAATCCAAGCTTTGTTGTAATGTTGTGCTCTTACGGCTAAAACCTGTTGATAATGAACCTGAACCCATTATTTTGAGTCAATGAATTGAAAGAAATAGGGCAAAGAATGAAAGCCACAGGGCCAATTACGAGCATTCTTTGATGTATTACTTGCTAGCACCCCCCATATCACTTTGTGTCTTTGTCTTGATCCCCTCTGTTACTCATTAATTATTCTGGAAGGGTTAAAGTTCAGAGAGCTAATTGCACAAACCGTCTTTCTTGGTAGGGATTCTCACTACTCTGACACTTTCCCCAACTGTGCCCAGCCACCTTGCATTATGCCAATTAACCCAATTCTTGGCATTCTTGCTTGGACTTCAGCATCTTTTCAAGCTCTACCTAAAATATTTTCACTAGGTTTAGGTTGTCTGTAGAATAAACCAAGGCAACTTAAAGATTTAATTAGAACTTATTTAATTATATAATGTTTCCTAAACTTTTAATGCTACAATCAAAAATTTCTCTGTCCTAATTATGCCAGAAACACAAATATATATATATATAATGAAAATAAATTTAACAGAATTCAATTATTTATGCTATCCTCCTACACTGAGTTATATACTATTTTAATGAAAACAACATTTTCAACATTTGTCAGCCAAAATATAAACTGAGAAGTTTCAATTTTTATATGGCATGTTAGTCAGGTTTCCACAATGTAGGAACTAACTTTAGAATTATCAGGATATTTAAGGAAATCAACCAGTGAGTCTACATAGCTTCTGGAAAATTTCCAACATTTGATCCTATTTACAATTCTGAAATAAAATCCAAAACAAATAACCATGCCTTGTAGTGCTTCTTGGAATATATCAAACTCTGCCTTGTATTTCTTTATATTTTTCGAAATCTCCAAAAATCCTCTCCTTTCCATATGTTTCAGTTTCAATAAACATCTAGTAATCTGGAGCATCTACTTCAGATCTATGCATTACCTAATTAATTACTAGATTTACTGTCAATAACTTACAGTTGTGTTTTCATCAATTAATAATTACTGAGCAGCTTCAATGTAGCAAGCCTTTGCTGGCTGCTGTGAATGAGGGTGAATTCATCAACATCAGGCTAATGGAGCTGTCAGAAGGCCAACAAGGAAACAAACACTAATATGAATACTTATAAATAGGGGCTAGCTTGAAGAACAAGAAAACAAACAGAACTATCAACTTGAAGAATGAAAGGAAGGAGCCAGCCTTACAAAGAGTAGCTCAGAAGGAACAGCTTATGCAAGGTGTCTCCTCAGAAGTCAGCACGCGGGGCTTGAGCAACTGAATTAAGGCCGGTTTGCAAGACAGTGAAAGAGAGACAAATGGCTTGGGACTAGACTGGAAGATAGATAGAAACCAGATCATGTGGAATGGTTTAGACTATGAAAAGGAGTTATATTTTATTTAAGAACGATGCATACGATGTGATTGATTTTTGTACTGCTGAGAAGAATATGTCAAAGAGTTTTTAAGCCAAGAGAGAAGTGAAACCCGGGATCAGTTTTTAAATAGAAATCCCATAAATCTTATAATTTTTTTTTAATGGTAGAAAGGGTTTTTTGCACACATCCATAAAACTTTACTTGAAAATCTAATTTAAAAGACTGGCTTGACCAAATGGATTGTGTGTGTTAATTTCCATTAAACAGATGATAGAATCCCACATTCCAGGAGTAACTGTGTCGGAAGAACAGGCCAATGATTTCACGGTTTAACTGAAAAATATATTTTAAAGCCCAAAATATAAAATTTTTGAATAATTATTTTAAAATTTGTTTATAGATTTCACAAAATGTCACAAGAATAAAATAAGCCCAAAATGAAGTTTTTAACTAACTGGGTCAAACTAATCATTCATTTAAAGTTATACAGATTTCACCTTTCGCTGGAATTGTGTGTAAAAAATATTTGGTTAATTCACTCAGTGTTATCAATGACGGAAATTTCAGATTGACCTTTTGATAAAGCTAACACAAAAATAAGCAACCATGATTCCAAAGTTATTAAATGTATCCTCTTAACCTCTCTTTCATAAGATGCTCTAACAGTAACATCAGAATGGCAAAAAATAGTTCCATGAATTAATTGACTCTTACATAACCACTGTAAAATATATCTTTCAGAGCCTGTGTCTCTCCTATTCCTCATTTTTAGAATGCCAATTATTCTCTTTTAAATTTAACTTCTTTCACACATGACTTATGAAGATATTAAGCTACTTTTAATAGTGAAAGTTAAAGGTAAATCATAGTTTTTCAAAGTATTTTCATTCTTCTGACTATCCTCTCAACTCAAAGTTTGATATTTGAAATAAAGGGGAGAGCTTTAGGTTAACATTCAGCCCCTCAGAATTCATTCCAACCTCCTTCCTCTCTCCAAAACCAGTCTGTCAGACTAAATATTCATTCCTCTCTATGGCTGGTTAGTCACAAGTGGGCACTTTTCTAAAATAATGACACCACATTTAGGATAGGAAGTTGAGAAAGGCCATTCTATTTTTCTTATCCTAGTTTTTTAATTATTTTTATTGACTTATTTTAATTATGCATATTATTCAGGTATAATTGTACATTTTGATATGTACATACGTTGTTTGTTATATAATGATCAAATCAGGATATTTACCGTAATCATCACCTTAATGCATTTATCATCTTAAGATCTTAACTGTTTCTCCATGTATACTCTCCTCACTGTTTTCCTAGTTGTAATGCTACAAGACACTACATTTCCCTCAATGAATTGGTAGCAAATGCAAACTGACACTAGGAGTACTGGAGGTGGATCCAAGAATCTGATTCTAGAAGAATGGCAACTCAGTGCCTGACAGGAAAGAGAGAAAGTGGAGTGTTCTGCCAAGTCATGATTTTAAATTCCCTTCCACTATTTGAAAACTACTAGCAAACAGCTTGCATTGAAATAGAATGGAAATTATATAATAATGTAATTTCTGCTCCCACATTTGCTTTCACAAGATAATTCTCCCAATATATTTCTTCCTGAATCTACAGATGAGATAGTTCTGGATCCAGAAAATGTAAAGGCAGTGAAGAGACCTCCTTAGGGCAGCAGCCCTGTAATTGCCCTTTCCACTGATGGAATTGATTAACTCTGATTTAATCTACCACTATCTGAAACGTTACTGGGAACTTTCTGGCAAAACTGGTACATGCTCTACAATTGTTTAGAGATCAAAGGAGGGAAGATAACTCAGCCGTAAGCCTCACTGCCACCAAAGCACACCCTTGGATTGTGCTGAATTTTATCCCAATTTTATGCTTAAACAACACTTATTCAAAATAAACTATATTTAAAATGGTATTAAATATGTTACTGGAGCATTCAATATATCAAATACAACAATTTCTTTTTAAGGGACTGTTTTGGGTGAAAATTAAGTAATAAAAATTACCACATTTAGTATTTGGATCCTTCAAACTATGCTTTTGTTTTTTGTTTTTTGCAGTTTTTGGCTGGGGCTGGGTTTGAACCCACCACCTCCGGCATATGGGGCTAGTGCCTTACTCCTTTGAGCCAAAGGTGCCTCCCTCAAAATATGTATTTTATAAAAATAAAATGCCTAGGATACTGAGAAATTTGTCTAGGACTATATGTTGCCTGTGCATTGTCTATGCTACTTTTCACATCTAAACTGAAAATCTAATCTCTGAGAGAAATATGTAACTTACTCCTTCACCATGCATATAAAAGAGCATGGTTTTCTACTTGTTTACTATTTCTCCAAAATACATAGGCTTTCGACTCATGAGCCTGAAGACTGCTAGCAAATTTAACTTTAAATGTTATCAGTTCTTTCCTGCAAATTCTGTGCTCAGAACATTGCAGTGCTACCTTCCATTGTTCACCTTTTTAACATCACCCTGGCCATTCTAGTGATGGTTTCAGGGGTAGGTGAAGTGGAAAGTGTCTCTGATAACAATTTAAATTCCTTCCCAATGGGAGAAAGGAAAAAAATAATAACCTACTAGTATTTATGAAAATGAAATACAAAACTTCCAACCTGTAATCAAATGCCTCCAGTAACAGGGAACTTGAACTCATTCTTTTATGGTGTAAACCACCACATTCTCACTCCTACGTGTTAATGTCTGTCAGTCAACCTCCCTTCTGCAATAATTCGGAATAAGATTATTCTGTCCATATAGTGATCCTTTGAAAATCCTGGCTATTGTAACTCCATTTAAAGCTAAAATCTGAGATAGATACGTATCTTATTCCTTCACCATTCTTCACTGGACATGGTTGTCAAGCTCTGCATCAACTCTCACCTCAGAACTGTTGCCCTTGCTGTTTTCTTTTCTTTGTCCCCCAATTTCTCATTCACCAGTGTACGTATAAATTGCTTTGGGAAGCATTTTCCAGTCTCCTGAAAAAATGGATTGGATAACCACTCCACCTCTACCTTCCACATTGCAGTAGAATTCACTGCTGACCCTTATTAGAAAAATGTTCATATTTTTTTGTAATTCTCCCTCTTGTCACTGTTGTCCCAATTAGACTACCACCTCTCTAATAATAGGAACTGCCTTATTCACTGACACATCTCCCAACCTGAGTACATGGTAGCAGTCAGCTAATATTGGTGGAATAATTGAAACCACAGAATGACACAGGTGATTACCATCTGTGTTCCTCACTGTCTTTTTTTTTCTTTCACTTTCTTTACATATAAAATGGGAGTTAGAACAGTATCCACTTCTCATGATTGTTGTATAGGTCAATTGCATCTACTCCTTTAAAAGCACCTAGTAGACAGGAAAGTTTTAGTAAATCCTAGTTACTACATTTCATGGTCTACTAAAATCCATTTCTTTTTTACATAAGCCTAATGCTATGTAAAATGTCTACCCTGTTTTGTAGTTATAGCACTGATTTTTTTAAACATTAATAAAGAAATTAACATTTATAGTGTCTGCTTTTCACCTTCAACTGTTCCAGATAACTGAACTACATAGGCACTTAGTATGATTATCTAGGATGTGGATGATACAAGTGCACACACATGCATACACAGAGAGAGATAGTGGCAGGGAAAGAGGAAAAAATAGATCAGATAGAAAGAAAATTTTACTAGGTATGTACAAAGACTTTGGACATAGCCAACTGCTGTATTTTATGATGATTTTAGTATGTATTTGTTTACATCTATGGTAACTAGAAGCAATCCCTATCCTCTCAACCTGCATTTGCTGTATAGTATTGATCACAGAGAAATACGGAACATGTTTGATGAATTCTACCTTGACTTAAAAATATGGTCCATAAAAAGTAGTAAAGAACTAACCATGAAAAGAAGGAAGGGGCCAGACTATTCAAGGCCTTGAATACAAAGACACAAGGGTGAGGAACCTACACTTAATTGGAAGGGTAGCCAATGGAAGCTTTTTAGTTGAAGAATGACAAAATCGGAACTCTACTTCAGAGGTGTAATGTGCTGGGTTCTGAAAGATGATAGGAAAGGATGACTTTTGAGCAAGGGACCATTGAAAAGTCTTTCTCATGGCCCAAAGGGGTTGGCCACTTTGTTCAGATAGTGTTTACCAAATGACCCTTAAGCACAAATCACAGCCATTGGCATTAATGGGGGTACAATAATGAAAAATGAATTAGCCTGATAGTCTGGAAATAAGTTCACAGAAGTGAAATGACTGATAGAGACCAGCCTTTGACCACTCTTAAAACAGAAATTCAAGTGATGATTTAGGAGATGAAGTGTCAATTCCCACTAAGGGGGCCAGAGACAAGAAAGTATCTCTGAAGAAGGACCCCTGAAGCTGAGCCTTGGGGACAGACAGTGTCAAACCATAGCTGACGGGGAGGGATATTAGGAATACATGGAAATGCTGATTTTAAAACAAAGAAGCTTTTCCCTCAGTCTTTCTAGCCAGTATCCCTGGAACTTTTATTTCATCCAAAGGTCCAGGGAGCCAACATTTGGATCACGTAAATTCAGCTCTCTGGGGAGAGACTCTTAACTCTGGAGGATCAGCGTGGCTTCTTCCAGATGTGTCACAATATAAAACAGACTGGCAGCTGATATCCAGGGTGCTGGTGTCCAAAATGAGGTCTCATCACTGAGGTGAAAGTAGAAAATATTAAAACTTTTCTCACTGTTTATTTTTTCCTAAAGATAAAAGGTAAAGCTGTATTTTATCTGGAAATATATTAGTATGATATTATGAGTACCATTTTTATAATACAATAAGACATAGATAAATTTGCAGGTGCTCAGATGTGTTTACCAATAGAGTCAGATGAGGGTAAAACATTGGGAAGACTATTCTAGAACCCTGAACTATAGACTTAAAAATGAAAACACGAGAAATACTTTTCCCTCTAATTCCTTATGCATAAAAATCTCTCCAGGGAAATTTATTACATAGATCAGAATTGCGTGAAGAACATTTAATACTCGTGAGAAAGAACATTAACATCAAGAGTAGTCTTCTCACTGAAATCTCACAGATGAGGCTCCACAGAGCTTTTAGTAGTTGAAGTTGCTATTTAATATTAAAGGATGTAAGATCCTAAATAAAAGCAAATGTACAGATGATGAAACAAAGTGCTAATCCTGCCTTTCCCACAGGAGTTTAGGGTTATATTTCTCCCTGATTTGCTTTTCCCCCAGTTAGGTCATCGCTAACAGGATGGGTAATCTTAATACAGGCAATTCATAAACATTGGTAATGCCCCTGCCATCCGAAAATCAACGTTCTTTATTTACAAAATCTTTCCATGATAGAATAAAAAGAGTGTCTCAAGGTCCTATAAGAACAAAGATATTTGGCTTCCACATAGATGTCAGAATTGAGTTAGTTATACTCTAAATGGAGAAATATCACCAACATGAAATGTTTTGCATAAGATAAATAACATTAAAGAACTCAGATCTCTTAACTTAATTTACAAAATCATTCAAGATCGAAAGTGTGAGTTGCTCCAAACTCCTCTTTTTACACATGTGTCAATTTAGTTGTGTAGGAAGAAGTCTAGTTGCAAATGCCATTTAAAATTTGATAACTGCACATAAAAGGGGGAGAAACGCAACAGGACACATATATTATTCATCCCCTTTAACCACTAAGTTAAACTGGCCAAACTGAAGCTCTTAAACAAAATAGCTTCCGGGCTAGAATCTTGATGCCAACTTTAGCCCGGAGCAAATTCTTACAGTGAAGGTGTTTGCTCTTCAAAATGGTGTTTTAATGAAAATACTGTCAGACCTTTGTCTCCAGTAGAGCGACCAGATCTCCCATAAAGACAATATTTTATCTTCCAAACACAAGTATCTTTTTTTCCCTAATTGTCCTTTCAGAGATCAGATCTCATCCTAATGTCCCCAGTGAATTGCTCTGTGAACTCAGAAAGCATTCTTTTCACATTACCCTAAGGTTCAAGGGGAAAGAAGAAATGGTTGGGTGCTACTACTTGCTTATATATCTATTCCTTTAATACCAGTACAACTTGAACTTCACCTGACTGACAAAGCCTGCAGACTCTATTCAATTAGCCTTAATAGGATTAAAACACTGCCTTGAAACTGCCATTTTAAATAGATAAAAATCTTGGCAGATACGTCTTTCATATATCCCATTCACTCTAATGTAAATATGTTACCTGAGGAAAAATAATTATTATCAGATAAGAAGAAACTAAATATTTCTTATCATTATGGTAAAGTTTTAACACCCAAAATTTAAAAAAAAAAGATTGATATGTGTATGTATATAAATTAAAATTTTGCTCAATATACCCTCTTTTTGTTATTCTAACAGACTTAAAATCTGGCTATGGCTACAGAAGATGCTCACCATATTAGTACATTTAATTAAAAATGTGAGCTGGCTGATCCACACCAGCTAAACAAGGCAGATTCCTGTGAGGATTATCACTGTTCCACTATCCATATTTTTTTTTAAAGTAGAAAATATAGGTCACCCAATACTTACAGAGTAATCTACTATCTGCCAGATTAGATTTCTAATCCTATGTCTAAACAGTATAGTGCAGAGCTGAGTATGATCATTAGTAGAAAACCAGTCACCTTCCATGGGCTCAATAACAAAATGCAAGTAAAATTAACAAAAGGCCCCATCAAATGCCCAAATGTCTGTTGAGCAATTTAAACTAGTCCTAAGGAAGAATAGATGAATCATTCTTAACAAAGGTAAAAGAATTTGCATCCCTTTCATTGGTTCATTTATTCAACCAATTAACATTTACTGAGTACCTCTTGAGTTAACACATAAGCAGAGTACTTTGAAGTTTCAAAGAAAGCAGAGTAGACTTGGGCCTTATCCTCAAGGGAAAATTTCCTAGGAAGAGGCAAGACGTGACAGCCATGAAACCGTGGTGAGACACATGAACTCTGCAGGGTGGTCTGTTGAATAGACATGTATTCGCTTGAAAGAATGAAAAGCAAAAGAAAAATCTACAGGTACGGTGCGTAGGAGAGGCCTTCATTTTTATTTTTTTAAAGCGAAAGCAAATTTTTCAAGGGCACATATATGAGGAAGAGGTATCATAAAGGCACAAGGCAACAAAATGGGCAAGAAAGAGCAACAGGAGGAGAAATGAGGAACACAGAACCTGAGGCGTTGAATTCTGAAGATCAAGTGTACCTGCTCCACAATTTAACATCTAACTTACCCTGTTAAATGGTTTTATAGTGTGTTTCTTTCTGTTCCGTTATTTCTTTAATTTTAGGACTTTTTTGCTATGGTCTTGCCAAATGCATATTGTCTTTGTCATTTCATGTTTTTTTCTCACATCTGTTATGCCTAAAATAATCTCTCACTTTTTATAGAAAAAAAAACTATTTGCTTTGCAACTATTATAACATATTGATTTCCAAAGCTCTGATAGGGAAAGAAAGATATAAGTGTATCTTAGGAAAATATATTCATAGATGGATGTACTTTGGGGGCGGGGGCAGAAATGCAAGCTCCGAAAGTTTGTGTAGACTTAACCTGATCCACAGACAGTAAGTGACCGAAACGTAGTAATGTTCACTTGTCTCGTCTTCCTGAGATATCAAGTTTGTAAAGGTGGTCTGCAAAACTTTGGTACATAAGGTTTGGTTGTTTTGTTTCATTTTTCATTATTCCCTAGGCTATACAAATTTGACAGAATTTATTATAAAAATCAGAATGTATCAACACAAATCACGAGAAACAATTGAAAGTATGGGAACTGCTGAGACACCAACCAAATATTACACAACATATGAGGTCGGGGTTAAATACATTAAACAGGTAGAAAAGGACAAAAATAATCTCCCTTCCTGAGTGTGACATCATAAACACAACAGAGAATTTGCCCCCCAGCGTTTGGTAACTTGAACCATGTCATAAAAGTCAGAACTGGTTTGAAGTCAGATGGGTGAGACCAACTGCTGTTAATATGATTACTTTTTTCTCATGATGCCTAGATCTAGACTACACTTCACGTTTTAGCTTCCCATAATGACTACCACGTAATGACAAATGTGTATAAAAATTTAAAAATATGAGCACGTTTTTATTGGGATTTAGTACACTTATAGATTACCCAATTTATGGACGGTTTTCTTCTACTCTTATTTTCTAGTCAGTGGTCAGTTCACTCTTCAATATTACAACAGCACAGTATTGTGGAATGAGCTCAGCATACCTAACCTTTATGCTGTAAATTGAAGTTAAATTGCTAACTCCCATTTGATGCTAATTAAACTTAGGATCACTGATTTCATGTAGCACATTGTGCTTTAAATATATATGCCTGGGATAGTCAGCACATGAATTGCTACTTATAGATACTAATAATGAGGATGTTGGTTATTTTTCCAACTTTAATTAACAGGTATAATACCAACTAGCAAAGGCATCATTAAAATGGTATCCAAGATTTACAGAATTTATAATACAGAGTTGGTTACTTAATATCCCTTTCAGAGTTTGACCTTTTCAGAATGCAGTCTAATATTTGGCTATAAAACCCCTGAATTTTCAAAACTTTGTTGCCTTAACTCACCTTAAAACCTATTTTTTTCCATAAAGATTTTCTGTTTTATTGAAAATGAAAAACATTCTCAGGAATGTGAGTATACCAACTGCAAAAACAAAACAAAAATAGTATGCATTTGGGGGTAGACGCACGCATTCCTGAAAAGGTGGCATTGTAGCCCACATGTAGGTACAGGCATGTACACATGCACAGATACACACATACCAAACCTCTAACTTTAATATATGCAACATCTAATAATTTCTAGTATAGGTGTCTAATGCAAATGCCACAGATCATGGTTCTCTCCCCCAAATTTAACCATGATGGACCCTGAAACTATCATTAGTTCCCCTTTCCTCCTTTCTCTATCAAAGTAGCCTTTTATACTTTGAAGTCACTCATTAATATTTTGTAATCTAGTTTCTATTCCTAAATCTTTTTGAAACTATGGCACTTCTGATCACCTTAGTCCAATGACCTGTGAAGATTACACATTTCCTTTGATCTTTTTCCTACAGCATTTGGGGGAGTTCCTCTTTCTTAGTATTTGCGCCTTTGACTGCCATCATATTGCATTATTATCTACCACTCTCAACCGTTTCCTCTTTCCTCCAAATTGTGAGTATACTCCAAGCTTCCATCCTGTACCTGTCATCCTTCTTTCCCTTGGATTCACCTATTGCACCTGCAACTGATTGTCAAGTCTATGCCTTAGATGTGGTTCCTCTTCTAAAGTCTAATCCAAACACAACACTAACTACTTTCTTCTACTGCCCATCCCAAACAGAAAGTTAGCATGTCTTAACTTTCATATCCTCTATTAATAAAAGCCACCTTCTTCGTGATTCTCATAATACTATTTTCCAGGCGCTTTGACTTAAATGTCTACCCTGTCATCTCAGGCAACATCAACTCCTCCTCCCCAGCACATGAATACATACACACATGCAATGACTCACATATGCTAATTTAATTTTCTTCATAACATCTGTTAGTGTTGTCTCATTTTTCCATTACTATTACCATATTATTAAAATAGTCTCATATCTTAAATAAGCGTGATGTGTCATGAATGTCTGTTTCATTTAGGGAATAAATTAAACTCTATTTCCCTCTCCAAAAATAAGAGAAAGAAAAGAAAGTGGAAGTTTAGAATAGGTAGATCCTTATCAGCATTTAGTGTTTTCAGTATTTTGAGTGTCAGCCATTGTAATAGGTATATGGTAATATCTCATCGTCATTTTAATTTGCAATTTCTTATTAACATATGATGTTCAGAATCTGCCCATTCCTTATTTTCCATGTGTATATCTTCTTTGGTGAAGCGTCTATTTAGATCTTTTACCCATTTTTAAGTTGTTTTATTTTGTTGTTGTTGTTGTTGTTGTTGCAGTTTTTGGCCATGTTTGAACCCACCACCTCTGGTATATGGGGCTGGCACCCTACTCCTTGAGCCACAGGCACCATCCTAAGTTGTTTTATTTTTAATCATTGAGTTTTAAGAGTTCTTTCCTCATGAGTTTTTAAAAACACATTTGATGGTTTAAGCAAAAATTGTAGTACCTTATTATATGTCCTCAAATTATATAGTAAAAAACTAATTAAAATAACTGCAATTAAAAAGTAGGCATGGTACAGGAATCTAAATGAAAATAAATTTTTTGCTCTTTACTCAAAATGATAAAATGTCAATATCAGTAGACTGTGACGTGTAGAGACTATGACAGTAGATACATGTGTACAGTCCCTTCTAATTCAAGGATGTGTTTTAAGATCTCCAGTGAATGTTTGAAACCACAATAGTACCAAACCCTACATATATTTTTCCTATATAAATATACCTCTGATAGAGTTTAATTTACAAGTAAGGTGCAGTAAGATATTAACAACAACAAAAATAACATAATTATAACATATGCTGGCATCACTACTCTTCCATTTTAAGGCTATTACTAAGTAAAATAAAGATTACTGAAACACTAGCACTATGATAAGTGAAGGTCAATCTGTTAATCAATATGGCAAAGGGACTGACTGAAAGGCAGGTAGCTTATACAGCATGGACATGTTTGACAAAGGGATAATTTACATCCCATATGGGATGGAGCAGGATGCCATGAGATTTTGTCACCTTACTCAAAAGGGAAGGCAATTTAAAACTTATGAATTGTTTATTTCTGGGATTTTCTATTTAATACTTGGGACTATGGTTGACCACGGGTAACTGAAGCCACAGAAAACAAAACGTGAATAAGGGGAGACTACTATAATGTAATACTTAGCAACCACTAAAAACTATACAATGATAGACACTCCAAAATAGTATAGATAAGTAAAAATGAAACTCTAAAAGAAAGTTCAAGTCATCTACAGAAAAGAAGAAAAAGTGAAAAACAGAGTGAAAAAACCAAAAATAAGTGCAGACTTAACCCCTAACATACCAATGGTTGCATTAATTGTAACTGTTACAAATGATTCAATTAAAAGACAGATTAGCATGGTGGATAAAAATATGATCAAATTTTATGCTGTTTACAAGAAATATGCTACACATAATAATATGAGAATGTTAAATGGATTAAAAAATACTATGCAAACATTATTTCTTTAATAGCAAGAATGGCTGGCTATACCAATGTCACATAAAGTAGACTTCCGAGAAAAGAAATTTATGAAACGAAGGAAGATATTACATAGTAGCGAAAGAGTGAATCTACCAGGAAGATGTAGTAATCCAACATGTGTAGACACCAAACAACAGTACTTCATCAAGTTACATGAAATAAGAACTGAAGAGACTGAAAGAAAAACAGACAAATCCACAATTTTAACTGGAGATTTTAATATCCAATAACTCTTAAATTAATTGAATTTGTAACTTAGAAACTTGCAATAAAGACATCTGTAGGCCCAGATGACCTCAATGGAGAAATCTATCAAACATGAAATAAGAAGTGGCACCAACTCTACACAACCTCCTCTAGAAAATAAAAGAGGAACTAACAATCCAAACTTATTTTATGAGGTCAGCATCACTCTGATAATAAAACCAGACAAAAACAATAAAGGAAAGAAATTATGGATCAATATCTTTCATAGATTTAGCTACAAGAATTCTCTACAAAATATTAGCAAAATGAATCTAGCAATGTATAAAAAGAGTTCTTAAACATGACACCAAAATAGCAATCCATAAAAGAAATAATTGGTAAATTGTACTTATTAAAAAACTAAAAATTGTTTCTCTGTGAAAAATCCTGTTAAAGGATCAAAATGTAGACTCGGAAAAACAGATACACACAAATGATAGTTTATAGCTATGTTTTGGATACAAACCACATATTTTACAAAGGATTTATACCTAAAATATAATGAAGAGACTGATAAAGTAAAGAATTAATTTCACTAATATTTATGTTGTTTATACAACTCTCTTGTAAATTTACAGAATTTAGCACAATGCTCTAGTATAGCTGTATAACGTTAATGAGCCAGGAAAGTAAGGTCCGACTACCTGTAATCCTGAAGAGCAATTCCTGGTAGATTATTAGAGACCCCTGTATCCACTTCATTATGTAGTCTTCTCCCACACAGATTCTTGGCTTAGCCATGTTGACTTGGCTAATGGGACATCATGCAAGCAAAAGTTCAAAATAATGTCCACTTTAGTGATGGCCCCCTTTTTCCAAGTTTTCAATCTGCATAAAAAGACCTCAAGCTGTCCTGCTAGAGACATATGGCCCAACCCAAACAACCCCAACAAGAACTTTGAGGCTGTCTCAGACCATCAATCTCCAGAATAATTACCCCACAAGTTGCAGAAAGTACAGAAGAACTACTTAAGTGAATCCAGCTCATATCACTAACCCAGGGAATCATGAAGAGATAAAAGTTATGTTAGATTACTGATTTTCACAGTAGTTGGCATTGCAACAGACTATAACTGATAGAGTTTATTATTATTAAGTGTTTAATTTTACTTAAATATAAACCTATATGAATGGGTTTATCCAGTTGTGTAGTTGAGTGTTTTCATTTCAAACTTTAATTTAAAACAATCTTTCATAATTATGCCATTCTAATTTTTTTGAATCTGAAAGGCTGATGGTGTCTTGAAGATCACTGTAAAGAGTAGCAATGTCAGTGTGGATAGTGTTAGGTGTGAATTGATACGGAACCTACCTCACATGTTATATTTCTAATTTAACAGTAATGATTATAGGCTCTGATTTCTGCCTGCCTTTTTAACATCAAGTGGCCAAAACCCAATACATTCAGTTTACTCAAAACCAATTAACATGTTTTATTATATGTGCCTTAACACACAAATTCAATCTTTAAACCATCATAGACTATAAACTATTTTTCTTAACATCTGTTTAAAATAGTTTAAAGGAGAAAACCAATTGCCAGACATGGGGATCAGCAGTCTTAAAAGATTAAAATGTTCATCTGTCATTATAATTTTGCCAAATAAGTTATTAAGAGTAATTTGTGGAATTTATTGTTCAAGCTATTATTTAGGTCAAACAATCTAGTAAGCACATTAATGTGAAAAATATTCCATTTTTCACCATCTTAGCTACAATAAACTTTAAAGTATGACAATCTTCATGCTTTAGGGCATAATTTGGTTGCCAGCTGGGGTCAGGAAGAAATTATCCCTATAGTATAGTTTTGCCAATTACCATAGGTGTAAAGTGAACAACAGAAAGAGTCAGGGGGTTACATGGCCCTCTAAAGCATCTGGTATCGGATGCTTTCTGAGTGAGAATTCAGGATAAGATGAAACATTCAATTGTCCCTTTATGTCAATTCCGATATTCCTATGAGCTGCCAATATGACACTGCTGCCACAAGGGAGGGATTTCCTACAGAACAGATGTCACTTACAGTATTATGTAGGCTATCTATCTCAACAAATAATTGCTTGGCACTTCTGCCCTATGGCAAGGGTCTGAAAATATGTTAGGGTAAGAACATACCATACCAGCAGATGGGCATAGATAAAAGAAAGCACCAGAGCACGCTGAGCCCAGAATGTATGTGTAAAAGTCTGTTGGGAAGACAGGAGCAAATGTCTTTTCATATCTTCAGTGACTAAAGCCCCAAATCAGGATTTTCCAGTTATTAGTTACTTAGAAGTTCAATTATAAAATTTCTTTAAATGAGTATGAGTTGCATAAGGCTACAATTTATTGGAACAAAGAAACTTTGTCTTTTTGGTACACAATGCAATTCCCATTTGAAAATAATTGCATTTTGCTTAAGGCCGGAAACTGATATGAGACTCCCAACACCAATGTTCCCACTTTCACATACAACTCCCCCCCCCAAAAAAAAAGAAAAAGGAAAAAAACTAGGCTATGATAAGAGTATGGACACAAAGACTGACAATGAATGACAAAGGACAATTGAGATGGGACTTGCCTGAGAGAGACAGCAAGAGAGGAAAAAAAGTCCTTTTAAAATATCAATAAGAGAATCAAAGAAAGCAAGATCCTTTTGCTGATAAAAGGAGAAAAGTTAATAACAGTGAAGAAAGAGAAGCCAATTGCAATATGGTCCCACTGTAATGGAAGAAAAGAAGATGAAGGGTAGATTCAGAAAGTAACAATTTAAAATAAGTTTAACATATATGTTGCTTTCATATTTTACACAGTTTACGGATTAAAGTTTTAAAAATATTTTAACTATTTGCCCCAATAGTAAATTTGATTGGGCTATTTGAATCATTAATCAGGGAAAAAGGAGGGGTGTTTTTGTTCACAAAAAGCAATAAGGCATTTTTACTTTAAAGTGGCATTAATTGCAGAAAAGAGCTTGGGGGTAGCACAGGATGGGGGGGGACAATAATGAACATATTGCAAATTATTAAAAGGTGTTAAGTCATATCTCAGAGTTAGAAAATGCTTGCAGGCAATATTGATACTTTTCTATGTCCACAATGGGACACAATTAATAATTGCTTTGAACGTTTCTAGACAAAAATAATTTTGTCATTTAGTAATATCTGAAAACTGTGATTTAACTGAACATTAAACGTTCATATGTTGAAGCTCATTCAAAGATGACTCTTAAGGAAAATCCGAAGCTTTACTTGCTGGTATCCCTTTGTGTGGTCTTTCAACACCAGAGTTCTTTAATTTTTATCACAAGTACTAATTCTATCACACATTACTTTATTTTCAAAGTTTAATAATCCACCCTCAATTATTAATATGGAAAAACAGAATACAAGGTTCCTACTGAAGAATATAATCTCCAATTTTTCTATCTGGTTTCCAACTCTAGACTAGCTGAGAAAAGTGCAATGTAGGGGAAATTGCCTAATGATCAATCATGCAATTTATTCATTTTCCCCAGTTCTCAAAGCAAAAAATGGTAGGACAAGGGAAGCATTTGCCACCCAATTCCAGCCAACCTAAGGAGTTAGACTTTACCCTAAAGGAAATGAAAAGTCTGTGCAATGCCTTTGTTGGTATGTTTGCTTGTTTGGGAGGAGGGTCCCCTAGTAGTTACTCTTAGATGGTGACTGATCTCTGGGGATACATGGTGGCAAAAGATTGACATCCTGGAAAGCAAGGATATCAATGTGAAACACTGTAGAAATATAGGTAAGAAATGGTGGTGACCTTGACTAGGGTATGGGTGGCAGCAATAAAGGAAAATGGACAGATTTGAGAACTATTTATAAGGTAGAATCTATAAGATAACAGTCACAGAAATAAAGGAGAAAAAAGATGAAAGCATAAGAATAAATATTCTAGTTACTAAGTTCAAGACATCAAAGAATGAGCAAAGTATTCATTTTGCTTTACTTTGTAAAGACATTAATAGACACAGCTCCCCCATTAGTTCAGGTCATATTGAATTGAAGAGGCATCTAGGTAGAAACACTTAAATACTTGGATGTATAGTTCAAAGAAAAGCTATAAACCAGAGAAAAATACTTGAAGGTTATTAGTATTCACATTTATTGAAGTAGTAGTAGTGGGTAAATTTGGCTGGAATACTGTAAAAATTCAGAAGCAAAGAATCCCACGAATAGTTTTAAGGAAAACCATTTGATAACTCACAGTTTTGTATGCACCTACTGTGTTCCAATCACCAGAGCTGCACCTGATAAAACAGACAGTAACAAACTGTCATATACGTATACCATGGTATCCTATTCAGCCATAAAAAGATGGGGACTTTATATCTTTTCTGTTTACTGGATGGAGCTGGAACACATTCTTCTTAGTAAAGTATTTCAAGAATGGAAAAAAAGTATGCAATGTACTCAATGCTATTGTGAAACTGATATATTAAAGAATTACATGCCCATAGGAATGATAAAACACAAATTTAGTCTAGCAAGGGCGAGGGTGGAAGGGGGAAGGGAATTGGAAGAGGGAGGGTGATCAGTGGGAGGAGGGAGGGCATTTGGTAAGAACTCACAATGTGCACAATGCGAGGGTGTTTAGCATCCCCACCCCACAGTGGGAGGCTTTCCTACAACTTGAACTTTACCTTGGGAGTAAGACCAATGTAACCTAAAAATCTGTTTCCTCATATTAATGTAAAATTAAAAAATAATAATAATAAATTTTATATTTATGTAAAAAAAATAAGGCAGATAAAGTCACTTCTTCTATGCAGCTTACATTTTCAATGGATGAGCCAAAAATTTAACCAGTAAACAAATAAACTACAGCAAAAACCCTAACATAATAGGTTAGGTATTTTCAGATACTTGGAAGACTGTGACATAAGACAGCCATGTTAAATATGAGTTCTTGCAATGCAGTAGAACACTTCCAGGGAGCGGCCAGAAGTAGAATAGGCTAAGAAGACAGAAGGGAACATCTGGAACCCCCTCACCCCAGGAAGCAAAGCAGGAAATGAGACTAGGTCTTCATAAAGCCAAACAAAACAAAAACGTTATAACCTAGAGTCAACCCAGACAGAAAAGGGAAAGGTTGCTTTCTCACTGATAAAGCCACCAAAAAATGTGAAAAGTGATTCTGCCAAAGCTGCTCCTTACAGCTTCTGACTTTCTGTGTCTTAAAAACACATCTAAAGAAAGAAATTGACTTGAACCTGAACTCTAGTTTAGTGTTTTTTAACCTTTTTTTAACCTCCTGGCACACTTGAACCTATAGTTTAAACTTCCATAGCACACTTAAATTACATTGATCAAAAAAAAACTGAAAAGAAAGAATATACTTACTGTGGTTAGAACTTTAAAAATAATTTAATTAATGGTCCTTAAAATTTTAGGGGGCACACCTAAGATTCTGTCACAGCACACCAGTGTGCCACAGGATACCAGTTGAAAAGGACAAGAGACGGGAGTTGGAATTGTTGAGTCTAGCAAGAAAAATAATTTTAAAATGATGAAGACATGACATTTCCTTAAATTTTGAATGAAATTTCTTAGTTTATAAAGTTTTAATACACAAAATGTAATTAGGAATGTAAATGTATACTATTTCTGGTCTTCTCAATTATCTACATCTGAAATTTCACCTACAGGGTCAGTTATAGACACTGCTATTCATTTTGTGACTAGCTTTTAGAAATAATTAGCATCTATATATACATACATCTGGACTTACATATATAAAAGATAATTAAAAATGAAGAGATCTATTTTGTTTTTAAAACTAACAAAACAAAACTGTTTGTTGAGTACATAATATTTTTAAAATCTAAAGAAATTTATATTGAACAATGCCATGATGCCTTTCAAGTAAATGCAAGATATTTAAAGAGGTCAGTACAAGTTATAATAAATTACTAAAAGCCTCTCAAAAAGGGAGACATACAAGGAAAAGTTGAAAATGAACAATAGTCTTTACATTTATGGAACAAGATTATGAAGCTAAAGGTGACCAATTTTCTATGTTTCAAGATAAGTAGAAGTAAATTACAATAAAATTACAGGTCAATAATAATGAAGAAGTGGGAGAACATTAATATTCTAACTCCTCTGAATGCCACAATATTACCCAAAGGGTTGTATAATTCCCTCTGTTTCATTACGTAAAATCACGACAGATCCTGAGACATAGGTGTTGATTAATAAGAATTACAGTGCCAGGCTGCCTTCTACTTGAGGATGCTAAGAGAACAGGTGACTCCTGTTCCTCTAATTCCACTCAGCTCTATGAGCCATTTTCCTCCATTAGTAAGCACTTGGGCTAGAAAGCTATTTCACAGGGTATTAGATGCTGTGAGTCTCAGCTGTGGAATATATGTTATTCAGACAACACAATGGGGATTAGGTGACTTCTTTAGGCTTCTTGATTATGGTGGTGATTATATGTTGGATGAACTTGGTATAAGCACAGCTACCATTTCAGGTCATCCATTACTCACTACCAACAGCAGCAGCTACATTTACTCAGGTGCAAACCATATATTCCTCTCATTTGTAAGAAAAGGAAACTTCAGGCGGGAAATGCCTTCACTCTGGTCAAGAAAAATTTTTTTACAGACATTACATAAGTTCTCACTTTTTTAGCATTACAGTTTCTCTAATTTCTATCCTTTTATCAACTCTAGAGGGAGAGGGGCTACCAAACTATGTAAGGTACACTGTCCATACAGGACGCTGGATAGAAATTGTCTATCTTTCTTCTTCTTTTCTTTTTTTTTTTCTTTTTGGTCCAAATTTTATTTTAAAAGGGTATGGTCATAAGAGCTCTTTGAAAGGGATGAAGTCAAAAAGGTGCTCAGTATAAATGTAATGAGATTCATATCTGGGAGAGATGACCAAATCTTACAGGTTATTTAACAAACTCAGCGCACCCAAAGTGCAACCAGAAGGTGAGATCTAAACATGGAAGATTTAACAACTAAGTCTGTGACTGGAATTTTTCACTGTTTTCTGAATTTACCTCTATATCAAGGTTAAAATCCTTAATATATATCTCTCAGGATTTTCCCTTTGCTGTATCCCAACTCCATTGCCTGCATCCCTCCAGCTCTATAAATAAAGGTGAACACCAGTGCTGGAAAAGGAAGATGTAGACAGTTCCTGGCAGACCAAGAAGGAATATGTTTCTTCAAAAAAAAAAAAAAAAAATATATATATATATATATATATAAAGAGGTCAAAGTGAGACCAGATATCAGATATTCAGGCCCTAGTGCCCTACTCTGGAACAAGCCACTCACAGGTATGCTGTACACTGTTTGCAAAAGGACACAAATCCTAACAGACAGGGAAGAAACATAAACAGGAGGCGTTTTTGTCCCTTTTCCCATTTAGAACGCTGATAGTGTTGAGTGACCTCAGTGTATCCGAAGAGATGACTTGACAAACACTCCTGCAGGCTCCCATGGGTGAGAGGCAACAAAGAGACCCGCCTGGGTTCTGTAGTTGAGAGCCCAGGTCCACTGTCATTGACCTCCGATGCTGCCAAGAGAACACACTCTAAATCCCCTCAGCCACAGACTTAGCCGTGGAAGCCAGCAGGAAACTGAGGCCAGGCAGAGCAAGAAGCATCTCACAGTGGCCACCCAAGCCAGAGGACATAAGGACAATGTGAACTTGCCACCCAAGCCAGAGGACATAAGGACAATGTAAACTTTGCTTTGTATCCATGAAAGTCTGGGTGTTCACCAAAAAGATTTAACCTTGAAGCAACCACTTTAAAGGTTACTTTTGGACAGTAGATATTCCTATTACCCTCTCCCCAATTTTCCAGCTCCTTTTCCCCATTTCTTACCACCCTTCACTCCCTAATACAATGGAAGTGTTGAGAGGGTGGTGGGGAAGTCAAGAAAAAACGTCTGAAATTATCATAAAAAAACAGAAGGGCTACATTTATCTCATAGCACTCCAAGAAGCTCGAGCTTTTCACATAGAAGATACTCATATTTGACACAGGGCTGGCACATGATCTGTGCTTAGAAAGAAACATTGTTCTGTTGGATAAAGAGTACTGTTATTATGTGTATTCTAAAAAGTCTTAATTTCTTTCTTGAAAATCAATATTTCTTGGAACACACTGCAAAGTTTCATCAAGAAGTCTCACAGCATTTAAAAAGTGCTTATCACAATATGCGTCTCTAAGGCTTAGACTTTTCCAGTACGAGGCCTCAACACTTAAAATGTCACCAGTGTGAGCTGTCTGTTGACTTTGAACGGAGTTTCAAAGTGGGCAGTGCCGTTACAAATTCACTGCAGACAGAAATCTGTCCTCAGATTTTTTTTTTTTTTTGGTCCTCAGCCTTTCTTAACCCAGAAATTGAATTCTTATCAGACCCCATGTTCTGAAACCTTAGTGCACAATTCATGTCTGTCCACATATCACTTCCTCAGGGTCTGAAACCTATTCGTCATATATGAATTTTTATTTCTTTTAATTATATAGAACAATCTTATTCTCCATCACCTTTATCTAAGATAGAATTTTCTACCTTAGACAAAAGTTGAAGAGTGAGAGACTATATCTGGGTCAAATCAGCTTCAAATGTTCAAAACAGATTTGTCCAAGTATGGCTTAATGGACAAAATTAGCCAAAACCCCTCCATCCTGCAGATGGCATTAAAAAGATTAAATCACTTAGGGTGTTAAAATGGTGGAGACTTTACGAAGGCAATGAAAACAGGTATCATAACAACCTGTCTTAATAGTTGCCTAGTGAGATAACTGCCTACCTTATGGAAATTCCTGGGATGGCACATCTGTATCATCCCCATTATCCTCCAATTCTGATAACAGACCGTACCCTCCATCTGTCCCTACAGCCATGAAAGTGAACAATGTATCAATAAAAACTGAGCACACACTCACCATCTTTATCATAATGACCAGACCAAGAATCCCACCAGACCTTCCTTGGAATATTTAACACTACCATGAAAGAATGGAAGTCCCATTTACCTTCAGGGCAAGCTGTGAGGCCATGAGTCTAGATGGACTGAAGCCTACAAAGTTTGCTGCACAGAGAAACTCACCTGAGAACAAAGGCAGTATGCAGAGAGAAGCTCAGATGAGCCAGAGCCATTCTTGGGATTTGAAGTTCCAGTTCTAGTCAGCCCTAATATCAGCTTTCTTTTCTAGTAATAGCAGCCAACAAATTCTCTCTGAGGCTTACTCTACCTGAAACTGGGTCATTATTACTGGTAATCATCAGGGTTCTCAATAATAAAGCTAGAAAGAAAGTGGTAAGAACCAACAGGGTGGATAAATAAGAACTTCCAGCATTGTCATAATCAGAGAATAATAACATTTTTGCTAGTAATGTAATTTTGAGATAATTTTTTAAAATCTCTGAGCCTTAGTTCACTGTCTGCAAAATGGGACTTATAGCTACTGTATTACATTATTGAAGAATGAGAATACTAATGCTTAGTATGATTCCTGCCCCATGGCACTTGTTTAATAATTGCTGAAAATGTTTTTTTTTTTTTTTTTGACAATGAAAATGTAAGGATAATGACGAGGAGGATCCTAAGAAGATAAAGATAATAGAACTCAGAATCTTACGTGATTTTTCATCAAAACCTACCTGCTTAAACACATCTTGCAAAAGAAAGAAAAATGCAATAGAAGTAGTTACAATCAAAACATATTGATTACCTTAAGAAGCAATGATTTTTGAAAGCTTAACTTACAATAAATGAAAGTGTTGTTACTGAAAGATTAATAGAGGTTAATGGGATAGTCTTATTTTTTAAGAATAAATGTTATGTGAAAGCTTTAGCATTTGTAGGGATGGAGACGAGAATAGGTAGAGCAGTACTTTACATTACTAAACCCATGTTCAGTACTATCTACCAAGCTTTGCTGTCATTGTATTTATTTCCCCTTCTAATTTATAAAACTCTCATAGAAAATCATCCTTTTTTCATTTTTGAACCCTAGAAATACAGCTCAAGAACTGGGCCCAAAGCCGGTTCTCACAATACAGTATTTACGCTAAACTGAATTCGAGAAGAGTGCTGAAAGCATTACACATGAGTTCATGTCTTGCTTCTGCCGCTCACTAGGTGTGCTACCTGGAATAAGTCACTAAGGTGGGTTCACATCTCCACAGCACTTGCCCTTAAAGATTTCTACTCTAACCTCCTACTTCAGTACAAAAATTCCACCTAAAATATGTTTGCTACCTACACACACTGTGATAGACTCTCTACAAAAAGTAATCTTCAAATGTCCATCACCATTCTTTGGCACAACTATCATCTTTTATATTGAATAACTCAACAAGTTAATGCTTTATAAAACCCAATGTAAGAGAGCCACCAGCACAGACTCACAATCCTAAGTTAAAGAACAGGTCCTTCCTACATGCCATACCACTTATATATTTTTATGAATTTATAACTGTTAATAATAGCTTTTAATGAATTCATGATCATTTATAAGCTTCAGATGGCATACTTCACCGATTGGTTTGAATAGCCAAGGAGGTGATAAAAATCTTCTTTGTAAAAGTTGAAGTATTCCAAACTATCAACTAGTATTATCAAGATAATGATAGCGATAATAATAATGACAGGAAAGAGAAAAGTATATATTTTAAAAGCTTTGTTGCTTTAAGACTGTTAAATGAATCACGTTTTATAAATTTTCATTCTTATTTTTTCTTCGACTTTTGAGTACCATTAAAATGTATAGATTTTTGGAGGTAGTTACGTACTATATTTATTAATACTTGGAAATTACATCTATATATGTATACAGATATGTACCTTGGAAAAGGATGATAATTGACTTGTAGAAATGGCTGGTCTTACTGGGAAAAGTCTATGAAACATTGGTTTGTATGACAACTGCAGGTGGAACTCTGTATGCTGGGCCCTGGTTTCCTGGCTGAGTTGAAGTCCCCTCTCCTTTCCTCCTAATTGTTCTTTCAGCTGAAATGGGAGTCCAGTTAAAGCTTGTAACATAGTTTTCTTCTTTTCTTCTCACTATTAGTGGATTTTGGGGGGGGGAGCACTGAAAAACACATACAGAACATTATTTTCTTTTATCACTTGAGATTACATGTTATAAAATAAATGGAGCAAATGATAGGGGAAGCATCTGAAATAGCAAAACAAACTCATTCTTTAAGGGTTATGGTTCACCCATAAAGATACAATTCTTAATGTTCAAGTTAAAAAAAAAAAAAAGATGAGAAGAAACAGTTGGCATTCAGCTAACAATTGTGTTTGGAGATTTGTGCCTGACTTTGTTATTCTGAGCAAAGCCAGGTACCAGTCTCTTGGGATTATGTACAAAGGCAAGAAAAAAAGTGGACATGTACAAACCTCAAAGGTGACTGCTGGGTTAATAAAACAGTCTGTTTTCTGTTCGCCCACTCTTGCTCTCAGTGTGCAAGTATATTAAAATAAGTCAAAAGGAAAGCCATTCACTGTTCAAAAATAATTCAGCTCCAAGTCACAGTTTCCAGCTGCTGAAGTGCCTTCGTGTATTTAAGTGCACTTACAAGTGACCTATACATCTCCCTGGATGAAAGCTGTATCCTCATTAAAGGAGAAATAAACACAAAATAGGAACAACTGTCACATAGAAAAACAGATCACAATAGATACTGTATTTCCCACACTCAGTTTCTGCCTTGAGTTATCACAGACAAGAGCAGTGCTGTCCTGGAAGTAACCTCTAAAGGCAACGAAAGTAGAACAAGAAGGCTGCTGGAAGAACTGGATGTCGAATGAATGGCTGTCCGAATTCTTATTCAAAGTATCTGGAAAAACATCTCTTTCTTTATGTACACATAAGACATTGTCATAATATAAAATGACTCGAATAAACAAACACAACACCCAGGGGCTTTATAATGCTGTACATTATATCTTTAAATAAACTCACTCACATAACCTCTGGTTTAAACATTTATTTGATATCATACCAACCTTTTCTTGTCTGATTTCTTCTCTAGAGAACTGTAACATTGATAGGACTCTGAAAATAAAAAAGATGGTTAATGTTGTTCAACTGTAATAATACTGTTCCCATTTGTTACGAGGCAAAAACATACATTCATTACTCAATGTGACAACTTCAGTCCTAAGCACAGCAGGTTTATAAAAGGTGTCTGCACCTTCAAAAAATCTCAAAAGTAGATAAACATTATCTGTTAATAATAAGGGGGGAAAAATTCTTCAGGTTAATATGAAGGTACAAACGACCAGGTCAAAATATTTGATTCTGTTAGGTACAGGGAAGAATATTTGATAGAAATTAACTGATTACAGAAGTATGATACTAACAATTATTTCAAAGGAGGGTAAGGTGGTCCTTTTATATACAGACCACCCCTTTACTCAATTGTTTTCATAGCAATTAGCACACACTAACTTCTACCCACTCAATAGAACACAAGCTCCTCGAGTGCTAAGTTTCTTCCTTTTTTTTTTTTTTTTTGAGACAGAGTCTCACTTTGTCACCCTCGGTAGAGTGCTGTGGTATCACAGCTCACAGCAACCTCCAACTCCTGGGCTTCTGCAATTCTCTTGCCTCAGCCTCCCAAGTAGCTGGGACTGAGCGCAAAGTTTCTTATAGTTGTTAGAACCCCCATTTTTTTTACATCATATGGTACATAAGATGAACTCAGTAATCACTAATTGGTTGGTTGACCAGCATTAAATACAACTGTGCACTTGATCACTTGTGTCCTACTTTGAATTGCCAACCTCCCCACTGGAAGATTGCAGAAGAACTGGAAAAGGAAGATGGTTCTAGAAAGAAACTAATGTTTTCTATGGCAAACGGGATCCTGCGTGCAATGGACATACACAGCAAAAAAGAACCACACGACTCTGAATTATGCATTAAACTAGAATATAAAAAACAATCCTTAATGAAATTGAAACCCAATATGAATATAGCTCAGCAAACCAATCTAAATAAATTAAAATGGTTAGGCCCAGCCTTAATTATGTGATCTTGGAAACAAGAAAAATATTTAAGGAACCCAAGTTATTGATAAGAAAAACTTATTAAAAGTGTGGAAAGATGCCTTTTTGATGAAAAGTCTTGTTTTGTTTTGTTTTTCCCTTTGGGGAAATACCCAATGGTGGGATTGCTGGGTGGAATGATAGGTCTACTTTTAGTTATTTAAGGAATCTCCATACTGTTTTCCATTGAGGTAATACTAATTTACAGTCCCACCAACAGTGTATAACCATTTCTTTCTAAATTGGAACTAACCAACAAGCACACATGGGCACAGAGGAAAGTAATACTCTCCTAGTATTGCTGGAAACCAACTGGGGGATGGGGAAAGGATGGGAGCAGCAGAAGTCTACCTGAGGGGTACTGTGAATACTAGCTGGGTGGCAGGCACACCTTTAGCCAGAACTCAAGCATTATAAAACTGACCCATGGAACTTAGAACATTTGTACCCCATCCATATTTTGAAATAAAAAAATATAGAAATATAGATTTAAGCCATCGCAGACTAGTGAGCTTGATTTTTTTAGCCCTCATGAAATTCTAAAGCCGATTATTAAACAGTTAGTCTAGGAATTCATGAAAATAAAAGTGGAATTCACCAGGAGGTAGGGAGCTGGAATCAAGAGACTCTTGTAAGAAGACAAAAATCCTTGGCTCATGTTATAAATATGTACCTCCTGGCCCTTAAATTATTTCCCCTTGTCCCTATTTTTCATGGGTTAAACTATGCCCACCCCCCAAAAAAATTATGTTGAAGTCTTAAGTCCTGGTACCTATAAATGTGACTTTAATTGGGAATAGGGTCTTTGAAGATATAATTAAAGTGCAAATTCAGATGAGTTCATATTAGACTAGGGTAGGCCCTTAGTTCAATAATGACTAGAAGTCTGAGGAAGAGGAGAAGAGACACAGACAACATAGACTGATGGGGAAGAACGCTGTGATGGTGGAACAGAGATTGAGGTTGTGCTACGAAGACAAACAGCATTTTCCCCATAATCCCCAATAATGAACCACCCTGTTGACAACTTGGTTTTTCAATTCTAGCCTCCAGAAATTTGAGAAAATAAATTTCTGTTGTCTGAAGCCACTCAGTTTGTGGTAATTTGATATGGCAGTCCTAGGAAACTAATATTCTATAAAAAGAAATTGGTGCTATATCTTCCTCAGGTGCCTACTAGGAGGGTTATAATATAAGTAAATATTAATTTCACAAAAGAATTTCATAAAGATTCTTACAATGTGTCCATCGATGAAATAAATCTATGTGAGCTCAATTATCAGTTAGGTTCAAAGTTACTAAAAGTGCCATTCCCAATGACACCTGATTAATAATTCAACATAACTTAATTTTTCCCCAAATCCTCATTTATTGATAAATTGAAAATAACTCTCCTATCTCAGACTCTTTATTTTTTTAAGGCCCTTGATAGATAAATCTACCCAAGTCTGGGAAACTGACCCAAAGTAGTATTGCTAATATTGGACACAGAACTCTCCAGCTACCATTTTCTAGTCAACATATTTAACAAGACTTAGAGAAATATGTAGAATGGATGTGAGATGGGGGAAAAAGTTAGGAAAAATAAAACTCACACACTTAAAAATAAAATTCTTTTTATTGTCTTAGCAATAAGTTATCATTCTAATAAAATACTTTAGTAACCCTTATCAATAACAGTTTAATATTTTAAATCAGAGTAATACTGGACACATAGAAGATATTTAATAAATTGCTATCATTATTAATAAGCTAGGCTATTAATCTAACTAATAGTATAGGCTAGAATAATGTCTTAAAGTCCCTTCAATGGAATTATCCTATATTGCCTTTGGGTTCAAAATTTAAATAGATATAAGGTGGAATAGATCCAGGGTCATCATCAATCCATGTGGAATAGATCTGGAGATTTGAGATGACCAAAGGCTCCATGACAAAAGTAAAACAAAAAGAAAACAAAACAAAACCACAGAAGTAAGAATTCAGGATCTATTCATAGGTATATATAAACCTGTGATAATTTGCAGAGGGTGGGGATAAAAGAGATTCTGTTTTCCTGAAAGCAGCAATTCTCTTCTTTAAATCTGACATATGGTCAGCATGTTAGAAAGAGAAGACAGGCTCGGCGCCTATAGCTCAACCAGCTAAGGCGCCAGCCACGTACACCTAAGGTGGCAGGTTCGAATCCCCAGCCCGGACCCGCCAAACAACAATGACGGCTGCAACCAAAAAATAGCCGGGCGTTGTGGCGGGCGCCTGTGGTCCCAGCTACTTGGGAGGCGGAGGCAGGAGACTCGCTTGAGCCCAGGAGTTGGAGGTTGCTGTGAGCTGTAATGCCACAGCACTCTACCCAGGGGGACAGCTTGAGGCTCTGTCTCAAAAAAAAAAAAAAAAGAAAAGAAAGAGAAGACAAAGTTCCAAAGGGAATGGAGAGTTTCTGAAGACTTTGATTCCACACTTCAGGAAAATACAATGGTATGCAAATTCTGGAGAGCAGAGTTTGGTGAAAGCCATTTTTTCTACTACCTAGAAACCACTGAAGCTTCACAAAAGCAGCAACCAGGAAATGCAGCACCATTAAAGAGTGTCACAAACTCTCTTAGTTAAGACTGAAGTGTGCAAAGAAGGGCCACTGACCTTTGAAGGACTAAAAGAATGACACTAACTAGGCAGAGACAGGAGCATCTCATGCTCAGATATCCAAATGAGGCCCCTAGGGTAGTGGGGGAGGGAGGACACTTGACAGAGGACAATGACAAAGTCACCAGAAGGGAAAAATTTCCCCACACACTTACTGTCATGAGCATCCGTGATATCAAGGAAGCAGGACAGATAGATCTAATGTTGCTCGTGTAGCTTTTTGTTAAGTAAATCTCTTTTTCAAGGCTGTTAGGAATAGTACAGGCAACTCAGAACTTTCTGGATGTACAATGCACTTTTCTACATGTTAATGTGGAACACAATGCATGTGATACTCATCACAGAAGTAATTCAGTTTATTTATACCTGAGTTATTTCTAATGCGAGGTTTCAGACAATGTTGGACTATATCAGTTTCTTGTGGCCACTGTAAAAAAAAAAAAAAAAATCAGAAACTCGGTGGCTTAAAACAAGATGCATATCTCTTGCAGTTCTGTAACATAGAAAGCTACAATGGTTTCCCTGGCATAAAGCCAAGATATTGGCAAGGTAGGGCTGGCTCTTTCTGGAAGCTTTGTAAGGGAACCATGTCCTTGCTTTTTTCAAGATTACAGAAGCTGCCTGTATTCCTTGGCTTGTGGCCCTTTTCTCCACCTTCAAACTGTGTCACTCTAATCCTCATTTCCATGGTCACATGCCCTTCTCTAGGACTCTGACTTCTGCATCACTGTTATGTATATAACTACTGTACGATTACAGTGGGTCCACCCAGATACCAGATAATCCAGAATAATTCCCCCTCCTCTAGACCCTTGACTTTATCACAGCTACAAATCTCTTTCACCATGAACAGCAACATTTGCAAGTTCTAGGATTAGGATGTGGACGTATTTGAGAGACTATTATTCAGAATACTACACCTGTTTTAAAAAGACATTATAGGAACAGAGCATATTATAAAGCGTTAAGCATAAACTAGGTTGCTTGATTTCTAGACATTTGCAATGCTTTTTAGGTGCCAGATTCTTTCCTAAATGCTTTACAAACATTAACTCTTCAGTCCTAGGAGGTGGGGATCATTATAATCCCCCACTGTACTGATAAGAAAGCTGCAATATTGAAAGGATAGATTATTTTCACATGGCTTTGTGTTTATTTAGAGCCAGGGTGAATCCAAATCATGCCTCTGAACTAGGTGGCCTTGGCCCAGTGTTTTCACTAGGAAAAACATATTTTACATGACTGGTGTGAGGATTTAAATAAAATAGCACAAAATTTACTCATTACATGGTAGATAATAAAATAAATATATTAGAGACATTGACCAAAAAAAGGGAAAAGAGAAATGAAGATGGTTAGGGAATTAAAAACATTGTCACCTGGAAAATGCTAGTTTAGCTTGGAGAAGAAAAGAATTATATGGAGGACATGATAGCTGTCTTGAAATATGTGATGAACTTTCCTGTGAAGGGGAAGTAGATTTATTTTAATGTGCCCCCATAAAACCAAACTAAAACCTAAGGGTGGAAATTACAGGGTGATAAAATCTGGCTTGAAAAAAAATTTTAAAAGTTCTAATAATTAGAGTAATACACCAATGAAAAAGGCTGCCCCAGAGTTTTGTAAGCTTTCAGTCAGCTGAAATATTCAAGCACAAGCTAAATGACTCTCTGTAGTATATAAAATATAGAAAGGATTTCAACAATGAGAGGAATATTCAGATACATTCTTGCATTTATTTGGCAAATATTGACTGACCGTCTTCTCTGTATAGTGCCTCCCAGATCCCTTACAGCTCTTAAAAATATTAGAATCTACTATTTTGTGAATGAGCAAATAAGAACACATTTCCCAAAAATGTTCAAAATTTCAGGCTAATTCTCATTGAAAGGTTCTACTGATTCTTCGCCTCCCATGCTCTCTAGCTTGTCTGCCATGACCTGCAGTGAGCTTTACCTTTATATCATTTATCACTAGTCACAGGAAAGCTTTTTCTACAGTAAAGAGTCAGTGTGTGATGGGAAAATCGGTCATTTTTATATTCTGATAGAAGTGCCTTGTCTTGAAGGAGAGAAGAGAGTTTTATCCCACAATGGTTAGTTGGCTTTTTAAATTTTTTTATTTTTTGTCAATGCAAATAAATACAATTAACCTCTTTTAATTAAAAAATAAAAGGGATAATTCTCATTTAATATGAAGCTGGGCCACTCTCGGAAGACTCTGTGCTTTGTGATTATCTCCAGCAAAGATAATGCATAAACTTTGTCCATTCTTTGGACCTACATATAAATCTATTAAGTCTGATTTGTGAGGCTGTCTACCTAACTCTCATCTACTCTCCTCGAGTAAAGGAGACAACTAATGAAGAATTACCTAAATTACACAGGGAATCCAAGAAAGACTCTAACTTCTGAACAGACTGTGCCCAGTGCCTATACCATCCATGGACATCACAGAACCGCTGACTGCATTTAGTATGTGTCAGAATTAACAAGATCATTGGATAGCCTTCTGTGGTGATTTTTGCTACCTACGGTACCTTCTTTGCAGAAAATTTAGAGCAAGGATAATGATAACTCCAAAACAAGTTGACTTTAATGAGATCTTACTATATGATGTACCATCATAGGCAATCCTTTCAACAACTCAGTCAAGTAGGCAACTCTCTTTTCCTGTCTAGAGAATATGATCCCTTCCCTAACAAAGACAAGTAAGTTAAAATAAATATTTAAAAGTCACCACAAGTTTGTATTTAGATATCTTTTCCAGAAATAAACAGTGAGCCAAACAGGATTAGAACCCAATTTCAAAATAGCTAACTACGTTCCAAATGACTATTGATTAAATTAAATGTAAAAATTACTCTCAGCCCTCTGGTCTAGCCAAATCACTGAGTTATTACATATCATGCAAGATCTTGTATAAGCAAGAACATTTTTTTAAAATATGGTAAGTTTCCTTCTCTTCCCTTTCAAAATGCCCCAAGGCACTCGTATACATTATGGACACCACTAGACTGAAAATTCTCAGTTGAGAGAAAAAGAAATCCAAAATCCTTATTTTATAAGAGTGCTAAAAGCATCTAAAATGATAACTATTTTGTACCTTTAACACCAAAAGATCAACTGATTTTTATTTTTTACTTTGGAGTTGACCTTTATTTAACCCATGGCATGCCAAAGTTATGGCCTGAAGCAATTTTTTCCATGAATGCTGTGACTTTGGACAAGAATAGACATTTCATTCACCCTGTCTCTGAATCATCATTTCCTACCTCTAGTGATGGTCAGTCCAACAAAGAAAAAAACATTCTTCAACATATATAAAATACTAAAACTTTCTATTGAATTATTTATTTCCTTCATTTCAAATACATTCAAGGCTGTAAAATGTTTGCAAATTCAAAAATAATCAAAATTTTTCTTCAAAGTTATTATGAAAATGTTCAATGAAATGTTTGTGCTCAGTTATATGTAAAAAATAATGAGATGATTGTGCCTGTATCATAAAAAAAGCTGAAACAGTTTCTTTTGATCAATTGACTACCTGCTGGCACCTCTTCCTAATGGGGAAATTAATTTTAAGGCATTGTGTTGCCTCTTTTGCCCCCTATATAAATCTTGTACCTATACACAATTGATCAGGGCTCTCCCACTATTCTGAATGTAATAAATGAGGTATGTCTAAAGAATTGGGACATTATTAGTAGAGTCTAACACTCTTTCTCTAGCAAAAACTAACTCAATCATTTCATGTTATGAAAGATTACAATACCAAATAGAAAATCCAAAGATGCAGTAGGAGATATTTAATTTAGAGAATAAGAAGTTAAAGCTATAAGAGCTGGGAGGCACATTTGTGTGTTATCCAAAGGAGAATGAAGATTCTCTAGACGTTGTTAACGTACAAACAGCTATATTTGTGGGCTGGCATAAATGGGATCCCAGTTATAGGTGGACAGCCTGATAGAATAAAATAACTAATAACTGTCTCTGTAGAAAAGTCTAGCTCAAAGATTTCTAGAAAAAATTGTTCAATGACAACAGTATTTATATTCACATTTAGTCATAGCATAGTATTCTATCATGTATCATCTACATGGTTTTATTTCCTGGGCAGTGCTGATGTTTAGTAATCCTAGCACTCTGGAAGACCCAAGCAAACAAACCACTCAAACTCAGGAGTCTGAGACCAGAGTGAACAAGAGCAAGACCCTGTCTATAATTGTAAATGATACAAATAACTATATAGAAAACCAAAGAGAAATAACAGCAAAAGCAATGGATATAACAAGAGCTTATACACAATAAATATAATTTAAAAAATCTTAATTTTATACAAAACTTTTTACATATACTTTTAAAAACACTGAATTATGCACTTTAAGAGCGCAAATTTGATAATGGCACATAAATTGTATCTGATTATTAAGTAAAAATAATAATAATAATGTTTACATTTCCAGTTAATATAGAAATGAAGATATTCATTGATAATATGAATGTCGATTAAGACAGTTTTTCTAGTGAGTAATTAAATTTTGTTTACCAAAAGTCCAGTTATTATATTTCTAGAAATTTATTTGGAATCAATCAGAGATATGGCATCAGATTTATGTAGAATAATAGTCATCACAGTTTTCTCTAAGAGACTTCTCAAAAGGAATTTAAACAATGAAAACTGAATGTGAGTGAACTCAGAAATTTCTAAATATACTTCAATATACCCATGTAAATTCATATTACAGAATGATTAATCACAACGGAAATGCCTCCAATGGTCTATAAAAAGGGCAAGATACAAAAATAAAAAAGAAGAAGAAGAAGAAAGAAAGGTTAAAATGAAATTATAGCTGCAATGAATGATATAAGAAAAGAGGATATTTTGGCAAAACTGTATTTGGTAAGATAAAGGAAACAGATGGAAAGGTACACCTGGGTCTAAGAATGAATTTTTCCATTTGTTGGTAGGGAATAGGTTATGACTGGTATAACAGGGAATCAGAGAAACTCTGACTTGTTCCATGTTTGTATAACCCCTGCATTTCAGGAAAGAGTAGGGAATTGCTACTCCACGTCTCACTTTTCCTCAAATAATCAAACCTCTCCCTCCATAGTACCTTTGCAAAAGCTGCTTTCTCTCATCAAAAGTTCCATCTCTCATCGACTTGGCTGGCTCCTGACGTACAGTTCATGTTCATGTCCCCACTGAAAAGTCACTAGCTCAGTAGGGGGTTCTCTGCCCACCTGGGCATCTTGCTGGAAAGACAGACTCTCACACGCCACCCAAAAACTACTGAATTCGAATCTGCATTTTAACAACATCTCCAGATACTTTTTATGCGTACTGCAGTTTGAAAAGCACTGTCCAGAAAGTCTGTTTAAAAAGACTCCATGCCAATTCCCTGCATCACATTCCCCATGGCTCTCATGCACATCCAACATTATTTATCTGCCTTCTTAAATGTAGTCCTATTAGGGTAGAATTCCTTTTGTCTCTTTGCTTGTATTCCCAGTTCCTAAAATATTTCTTGATGCACTGTAGGGATCCAATGAATACGTAGTATTTGTAGAATGAGAGCAGAGAATAGAGAGGCGTGCACTTATGTAATTTTGACTGAAGAAATACAACTTCATGACACCTTCACTGTCTAAATAACTCTGTTTGGGGGGTCTCACCTATTCATCAAAGACACCAGAGCTAATAGATAAATATTCCAGCTCAATGCCTTATGTGCCAATGATGTTACTGGTCCCATAATAAAGCTGATCTAATAACTTTCAGAAGCATAATCAATATTACTATATGTAAAAATAAAAGTAATGTCCTGAAAAAGTTAAATAGACAATTGTCGTATGACCCAGCCATTTATTTTCTAAGTATACAACCAAGAGAACGGACAACAGGTGTTCACACAAAGACTTACACTCACATGTTCACAGCATTATTCACAATAGCCCCAAACTAAAAACAACCTCAATTGTTCATCAATGGATGAATGGATAAGCAAAATGTGGCATATACATGCAATGGATATCCGTAAGCTACAGAAAGGATAAATGTATTGTTACATGTTACAACATTAACGAACCTTGAAAATACTACGTTACGTGAAAGATGGCAGATTTTTAAAAGCCAGATATTGCCACGTATTGCAAACGCTACATATGCGAAATGCCCAGAATAGACAAATCCATAGAACAAAAAGCAGATTAGTGGTTGTCAGAAAATGTAAGGAGAGAGAAATGAAGAATGTCTGCCAACGGGCATGGAGTTTCCTTTAGAGGTTATGGAAATGTTCTGGAATTAAATAGTGGTGATAGTCACACATCATTGTGAATGTGCTAGAAATCCTTGAATTGTACACTTAAAAATGGTTAATATAATGAATTTTAGGCTATGTGAATTTCAGTTCATCAAAAATAAAGTAAATCACTGTTCTAAGATATAGAAACATGAAAATGTATTGACTTGCTATCAAGAAATTTTGTTTTACTGACTCACTATTTCAGAGGTCAAGGTCCCAAATGATTAATATTATGTGATGATTATCTTTGTCAGACAAAGATAAGGCAGGGAAATAAGGTAAAAGAAAGAAGTCTGGGATTTGCCTAAGCCAGGACTCAAATTTCTTTGATCCTTGGCTAAAAGTTCTGATTGGTCCAAAAGGTCAAATGGAAAGGAAAAAGCAGTCAAAAATAAATCAGTAAAATAAAAAAGTTCATTAAAATGTAGCTATTGGGAGGGAAATAACCTTCCTTTCTTCTACTACAGATGAATTGACAATCTAATTTTCAGAACAGGTAACAAATGTATAGCTGTATCCAGGTGCCCCGAATTTCTTCTCTACAGGGAAGTGCTAGAAATAAATTAAGGAGGAGTCTTCACACTTATTGGAACCACTGAAATTGTAATTGTTGTTACAATTGCAAGGGTTTATTAAAGATCGTTGGGAGGCTTGGCATTAAGAAAGCGTTTTGGGATAGGTAAGATCACTGTTTGCACTTTAAGCTGCTACTGTTAATTACATGTTGCTCTGACAAAGCCCTTCAAAAGTGACTTTTATGAACTGTGCTATTATTTCATTTAATAACAACGTGTTATAAAGTCACGGGTTAACAAAAGTTCATTAGTAAGTTTAATGTTTGGAGCTCAGAAAGCATTTCCTCGTAGAAGAATGTTAGCCATGGAGGTTGGGTTTCAAGTCAGCAAGGCCCAAAGGGCCAGGAAAGCCATGCACACCTGCTATATAAACACAGCACATTTAAAAAGATTTCCATGAGACATTCATTCAACATTCTAAGTCCAAGACCATCTCTCCCCTCTACTGCATTATTAATGCTCATGCATTCATTCGTTACTGCATCAGTAACAGTGCCTGCTCTGTACCAGGCCTGTTGACAAATTATCTCTCTTTGCACCTGCCACAGAGCAGGCTTTCACTGTGGAGGACGTAGCTGGTGGCTTAGCTTATGAGGGGCAGAAAAGGAAACTCTAGGGCAAGCAGAAGCAGTGAGAATTGGAGATTATAAAACACAGTGATGGCCAAACCACCTGTACCTCTATCCCCAGTTGCCCTCACCTCAGCCAACACTGGCTTTAGAGGAGGGAACCTCTAGTGGATGGTGCCAATGAGGGCTGGCAAAACAGCCGATGGCTTTTCCTGCTTCATCCTCATTCAGAGCAGTGGCCAAGAAACGAACAAACAGAGTAACTGAGATCTAAATATTTATTTTTCCCTATCTCTCCTGTCTTACCTGAGAGTATAGACCAGAAAAGAGAGAAAGGGAGACATTTATGAACATGTCTCCACAGGAATGAATGTTATATATCAGGGACCATATGAAACAAAAATATGCCAACTGCTGAACTCTTGTTTCTTTAAAACTGCAAGTTACCAACTAACAAAGACCACCACCTAGTGGCCCTAGCATGATAATTGCACTTGAACAAAGTGCACTGGAATTTGTAAATATTGGGGTTTTGTTACCAAAATGTGAAGGAACATAAAAGTCTCTTCTTTTGTCCCTTGGATCTAACCTCCCCTTCTTCTTTCATTCTGAGCTCCTAATTCCAAATAGCCTGAAAAGCATTCCATTTGCAGTTAGCTTTATTTGAATCTTTGCAATTAGCTACTTTGTCACCTTTTTGCTCTTCATCTTTTATGATCTATCATAAGGCACTCTGAGTCATGCCTGAAGTCATTGTGTTTAAACATCATTCTGTCATACCGCTTCACTACTGAAAGCTTGAATGCATACGTGGATCCTGTTGTCACTTATATCAAGCCTGGGATAACCCACATAACCCCCACTCCACTGGCTAAAGACCTTACAGACTGACTCAACTTGGACTCATCCCCAAGTACTCTGATCCAATTCAAATTCCAACTTTCTAATCTTTCTCCTACTAGTCCTATCAATCTCTCTTCTCTAACTTCTTACATTCATGGTTATTACCACCGAATTTACTATTTGATTATTTTCTAATTGTTTTATGAGTTTTATGTCTGCCAAGAAAGCTCTGTGGTTTAAATGCATCTGTATCTCTCAAAAATCTTAGCATCATATTAGATACGAGACAAGAGCTCAATAAATAAATGAGTGACTTAAAAACAATAAAGAAGGATTCCTGTAATGAAAGTACTTTTAGTGGTCTGGAGGTAGATGACGAGGAACGAGGAGGGAGAGGACAGTGGGAAAAGATTGCTGGAATTACCTTCCATAAATGAAAAAAGATTAATTCTATCCACCTTTCTTATGTAAAATATCAGTGACAGATTAAATAGAAAAGTATCTCCCCAAATGCCAGGAGACATTTATATCCCCAAATATATAGTACTATACAATCATAAAAGTTTTCAGTAGAATATAGTTGCTTTGAGCTTAGACAGTGACAGAAGCTCACTCCACAGACACAAAAAGTGGAAAAGGAGGGGAAAATGAAGTTGTTATTAAACAGGTAATGAAATGTTAACTCACATTCTAAGGTGAGACAAAGTTTTACTTCTTGGGCAGCTGCAAAAACTCGCTCCTGGAATGTAAATTACAGACCTGCGAGGAAGCTGCAACTCGGAAATAACAGGAAAGAGAGAGCGAGTTCTATGCACTCAAACTCTGGCATATAATTCAACCAACTTGAATGTGAATGGAAATATTTTACCCCCCCAAATGTGAATAATAAAACAAATAAAATATTAAATAATCTACTCAAATGAAGAAGTCTGCGGAATAAGTAATGTGAACTTGAAAAATCTCATTAAATGACACCAGAATTCTATTTCTAGTGCAACTGCAAGTAGTTTATAACTAGGTCTCCAGTAAAATAATTAGACTATTTTAAGGGGTAGCAACTGATTCTATCTTGAGGAGAAGAAAAAAATGCTTCTCCTATGTAAATTCTTCCCCCCAGTTCTTCATACTGACACTTTCAAAGGCATAGAAGGACAATGACTTACATACTATTTCACCACAAAAGAGCTTTACATCTCAGGACACCTTGCAAGCTATGGTAGAGGCAAACAAAGAATGTAAATGATATAGATCCTGTCCTCCAGCACCTCATTAGGGGGAGAAGACCTACATATATTCAACAGATAGTAAGTAATTCCATGGTAACTTTTAAGTAAATATACCACATATCATTTCAGGCAGTGTATATTTTCATACCTCAACAAATATTAAGGCTCACAATTAGAAAGATGTTATGCTAGACATTTTGGGAGTATAATGTAAAGAAATTTTTCAATTGATCCTTGAAGCAGTATGTCTAATGAGAAATGTATAGCAAGCACATTCAATAGAGACAAGAGATTACTTGATAGAAGAAATATAGCTTGTGATTTCATCTTAAAATACAGGTATAGTTTAAATGGGCAGGGCACCACTTGGCGCCTGTAGCTCAGAGGCTGGGGCACCAGCCACATATACTGGAGCTAGCAGATTCGAACCCAGCCCAAGCCAAACAACAATGATAACTACAACCAAAAAATAGCTGGGCATTGCGGTAGGTGCTTGTAGTCCCAGCTACTTGGGAGGCTAAGGCAAGAGAATCGCATAAGCCCAAGAATTTGAGGTTGCTGTGAGCTGTGACACTACAGCACTCTACTGAGGACAACATAGTGAGACTCTGTCTCTAAGTAAAAAATAAATACATAAATAAATATGCAGGGCTGAGGTGTATTAGCAAAAAGATTATAGGCAGAGGATTTATCGTATGTAAAGGTATAGACTTGATAAAGCAGGAGTGAGCATGAGGACATTAGTCAATTCCTTTTACTAGGATGTCTAGAAAATAGGACACGAAACAATGGAAAATGATGTTGGAAAGCTAGTTTGAAACTAGAATATGGATAACATTACATTTCAGGTTAAGGAATTTGGCTTTAATTTAGCAACCAACGAGAAGTCACTGAAATTTTTGAGCAGTTAAGTAATCACTGTGGTGCTTTGGGACAATTAATCAGGAAGCCATGCATTAAATGGTCCTGCATGAGGAGACATGGGGAATCCATTAAGAGGCTCTATTACATTAGCTTGGCCAAGAGATAAAGTTGGCCAGATTGTGTGATAGTGACCAGGAAAAAAATGGAAGAGAAAAATTCCAAGAGCGCCTACAAAGAAAAACAATCTCAATTGGTTGATTAGGCTAGATGGGAAAGGTTATTAAGAATGAACTCAAAGATGATGCCATTTAGATAAACCAGAAACAAAAGAGAGTAAGTAAGGTGTTGTCTCTGAAGATTTGATCATTTCTTGAAGATGTATAACAGCTGCAGGTTGAAGTGCCTTTTGGAAGAAAATATCCAGTTGGGAACTAGTAATATTGAACAACTAAGATGAGAGCTGAAGTTGTACACATGGAAACCATCTACAGGGAGTGCCAAAAAAACAGGACAAACTAAAATCTCAGACCTTGTGCAGGACAACAAGGAGAGCCAGGGTGATGCCACAGGGCCCCGGAAGTGAAAATAGGGTATTATGAGAAAGTGTGATTAGGAGCAGTCAGATTCCCACTGCCCCATTCTCCATTTAGTCCTCTTCCTAGTAAGCCAAGTAGTGGAATTATCTCCCAATATGAACAGCATAGGAAAAATGCTTAGAAGAAAATGAGGCAAAGTGTGTAGAGGATAGAAGAAAAACAGTAAAACTTGAAGTTAATAGTCTCAGAGTTTAAGAAAATGTATATTTTATGAGATAAAAATCAAGATGCACTAACAATGGAAAAAATCACTTTTAACTAACTAAACAAATAAATGTAAGGGACCACCCTGAAAGGTAAAAATAGGAAAGAGTGGTAGAAATAGGAGAGGAGAAAATAAAACAGGGAAGAGATTTAATCATGGAATTACAAAGAGTCAACTACTAAGATTTCCAGAAATAAAATAAAATAGGAAAGTGATGATTAAAGAATTAATAAATAAAATTTCCTAGAACTGAAGTTCATTAATTTTCAAACTGAAAAGGCTGTCAAAGATCTTTTTGTCTTAGACCAAAAGATGACAAGAGGCTCACAGTCAAGAAATGTTAGTGATGACAACAGGGACCTTACTTAACAAACATAAACATTCAAACCTTTTGGACCCTTTTGTTTGTACCCTCATATTAATCTGAAAATTTAAAAAAATGTTAGTGGAAAAGGAACATAGGATTAAAACCCAGATGACATTACTATCAATATCTCTGGAAGTCAAAACACAATGGACCTTCAAAATCTCAAGGAAAATAAATGACTTTAGTAAACAATTAATACATTAAATTAATGATCAGCCAGAAATAAGAACAGAAAAAAAATAGACATATTTGGACAGGTAATATCTTAAACTTGTATTTTCTGGTGTTCTCTTCTGATCCACTACTGAATGATGTGCTTTAGACAACTGAGGAAATAAACCACAAAGAAAAAGGAGTGGAATTCAAAAAATAAGAACTGGGGCTTCAACAGGGCTACTGGGCCCTGATCCTATGAAACAAGCCATCCAGTGTAAGGCAAGAGAATGTAGGACTCCTGAAAGGAGAACTCTGAAAAATAAATAAATAAATATTGCTGGCTCGGCACCTATAGCTCAACCGGCTAAGGTGCCAGCCACGTACACCTAAGGTGGCGCTACCTTCGTACCCGCCTAAGGTGGCGGGTTCGAATCCCCAGCCCAGACCCGCCAAACAACAATGACGGCTGCAACCAAAAAATAGCCAGGCGTTGTGGCAGGCGCCTGTGGTCCCAGCTACTTGGGAGGCAGAGGCAGGAGACTCGCTTGAGCCCAGGAGTTGGAGGTTGCTGTGAGCTGTAATGCCACCAGGGGGACAGCTTGAGGCTCTGGCTCAAAATAAATAAATAAATAAATAAATAAATATTGCTATGTCAGATTTATGTCAGCAGATTTTTAGTTTACCTTAATTTCAACTTTTCTGAGTGGCTTTGAGTTCAGTGGAACTCTTGAAAATAGTACATGTCTGAACTTGGAGGTTTTTTTATCCAATGTAATAATTTCTATCTTTTATTAAGTGAGAGTAATCTCTTTCCCTTCATTAAAAGTACTAATAAATTTGGACTTCTTTCATTCTCTATTCTGTGATTCATGTACCTCTTTCTCTGTTTTTTCTTTTCCACATTCTGTTGTATTAATAATATATTTCACCATTTTTCCTACAGCTGAATTCAAGACTGATATTATTTTTCTATTCTTCTAGTAATTCACAAATATATCTATAGAATTCCTAACAAATGTTTATTAGTCTTCACTTTTCTCTGCTTTCTAGTACTACCAAACTAGTTATTGAACTTCACCCCTCCTCTTTTTTCACTATTAACTACCCAGAGAAGCATTTTTGAAATTATCAGTGGTAAAAGTTTGTTTTATCCTCAATAAATAATATTGAGGCAAAGTCAAATGTCTAAAAAAGTTTCAAACACTTTACTTTCAATTTCTATACTTAACTGTAGAACAACAAATAGTTCATGCACTGGTATAGATTAAATGATCATATTTTAAGTAATGCTGATCTGGGGCTTTAGCTTGACTTTGATCTATAAAATGCAAATATTTAATAATTAGTTTCTATAAATAATGGATGAACAGATATATTGACATATTTTATCATTTGGGGGTTCATTGTTTTTTTGGGGGGTTAGCATTTGGTTTTTTTGGCCGGGGGCTGGATTTGAACCCACCACCTCTGGCATATGGGTCCCATGCCCTACTCCTTTGAGCCATAGGTGCCGCCCTTTACCTTCCCTCTGGCTCAATTTTATTCTTACTGAATTCTTAGCAATTTTATATCTAAAAATAGACTTATTTTGCCCTCATCATAAACTAATAGTTTAGCTAGGTATAAAATTTTAGATAATTGTTTCCCTTAACTGTTCTATGTCTTCTAGTCTTTATTGTTGCTGATGAAAAGTCTTCAAATATTCTAATTCTCATTCCCTTTAAGCTTATCATTTTTTTCCTGCTAATGGTTTTCAATAGAGGTACCTCTGTATATTTAGCATCCCAGGGACTGTAACAAACTGGTCAACTTATGGACGTGGTCAACATAAGACACCTTTTGTGGTGTTTTTTGTGTTACCTTTGTGGTTCTAAATATTATTGAATTTTACAATTTCTGAGGCTAGTTCTTAGCCAAACTGTGTAGAAAGGGAAGGGAACTGCCATTTCCCCAGATGTCTTTTCCTAATGTACACGCTCCCCACCATCCGCAACTCCCAGTGCTCTCCTTGCCCTCATACTATGATGTTAATGATCCAATAATTTTTTTCTATGTTCTTGTCTAAATAACTATATTCATGCTACCACACACAAAACACAAGTGTGCACATTTTCTTGGCAAACCCTTTTCTGCTTATTCTTCCAGGTTTGTAGCCCTATTCAGTAGAAATTTCCTCTGATGAACTAAGTGTGGAGTAAGCATGATATTTTCTTTTGTAAATTCCCTGTAGTTTCACTGACACTGCATTAATTATAGGGTGCTAGCTGTTTGTTTTCTCATCCATTTGCTAGCTAGACTGTGAATTCCATAAGAGCTGAGGCCTGACCTGTCTTTTTCATAGTTCTCCTAGACATGCTATTTAGAATAGCATGACAAATATGTAAACAAACACGAAGGCAAATGGAAGGAATTTTATCAAGTGCACAGAGAAGGAAATGAAAATTGGTAACAAAAAACTAAGATTTCACATTTTAAGGACTGATGAAAACCTAGTGAGGAGACCAATAGGAGACAAACGGTCAGAATCCCAAGTTTAAAAGTGTATAAACTTCCAAGTAACCATTCCACATTGATCATATATTATTATTTATACCCTTTCCAAGGCCAGAAATGATGAGAAATTAAAAGCAGCAATAATCCATGCACAGAAAGACAAAGATCATATAATCTCACTTAATTTGGAATCTAAAGAAGTGGAGCCCACAGAAGCAGAGAGTAGAATAGTGTTTATAGGGACTTGGGATGGGGGTGGGGGCGATGGTCAAAGGATACAAAGTTTCCATCAGAAAGGTAGAATAAGTCCAGGAGGTTCAGGAGATTTATCATACAACATGGTGATTATAGTTAATAAAAATGTAATGTATACTTAAAAATTGCTAAGAGAATAAACTTTAAGTATTCTTAACCACAAAAAAATAATAAGTATGTAAGATGATGGACCTGGTAATTAGCTTGATTTAGGCATTCCACAGTGTACACACATATCAAAAATTAATACAGTACACCATAAATATGTAATTTTTGTCTATCTAAATAAATAATAAATAAACGAAATAAAAAAATTAATAAGTTTCCAAAGACAGGAGACAAAGACAGGAAACATAAGTTGCTGGAAATGTTATCAAAATTTTAGAAGCAAATAGAGAGATTGCAAAAATCCCTGCCATGGAAAGTCTATATAATCTTTATTTTAATTTATAATGGAACCTCCCTAATTTGCAATAAAGTAAAAGAAAACTATGCAGAAGAAATAGTATGTCTAGATCATAGAATAGAATCATAAAGTTCTATGCTATCTAACACCTCACATGTTAGAAGGGGCCCTAGAAGTTGTCCACCTAATATTTCATGCAATAAAACTTTTCCACAAAATACTTGAAAACTGTCATGATTGGGAAACCTTATCTATATTCTCTCAACTCTCAGACCATTCAAGTCTCTATAATGTAAGAATCTTTGGTAATTATAAAACCACCAGTCAGGCTTCTCTAATTCTTTGCTTCTTCACGCAAATTTGTCCAGTTCCTTATATGCCATAGTTTATTATACTATTTCTTTTGAAGAAAGTCCACTTTGTGAGAATTATAATAGTGCTGAAAACTTAATATATTATAATACCCTAGACATAATATGACCTATTTAACTATGGTGGGACTGTACCTCTGCTCATTCTGTATGCCAACCTATTAATATAGCCACTATTGGTGTTTGTAAACTTTCTACTCTCTTTCTTTCTTTTGCTCTCTCTCAATCACTCTGTCCCTCAACCCTCCTCTCTCTCTCCCCTCAGACATGCTATAGTTTATTTATATTGTGTCATTTAAAATATAAAAGACCAAAGAATTGTTGGTCTTTTTTTTTTTTTGAATTGTTGGTCTTGAATTGCAGTTTAGACTCTGAGTTCCAGTTTAGGGTCTCCCACTTACTATTTTAGATTAGTTAACCCTTCCTTAAACTTCGTTTTTCTCATCCTAAGACACAAATTTCAGAAAGGGGTTTTGAATGTTTTGTTAATGTGTCCACTTACCATAATTATTAGCATATGTAGGCACTTAAATAATATTCATTATATAAATGAATGAGTGAATAAATAAACTTACAAAATGAGAATAGTGACTAAGTTGCAGGATTGTTGTGAATATCAAATGAAGCAATATATGCAAAATACATTGCAAAATATAAGTTTCACACCAGATTTAACTGTGATTCTCCAAGACTGAATTTCTAACTAACAAATAACTCTACCCATGTAACACAGGCACATCAGACAAATCATTCTAAAGCTATTCTCTTGGAGCTAACCAATGGGTCTCCAAAGATGTTCCTTTATCTTCATTCCCTTTGCAGAGCCTTTGTCTAGATCAAAATTTTCCAAAAGGCAGTGTGTACGCAAGTTCAAGTACATGAATTATAGTTATATGAATGAACTCTCCTTTTATTATAACACAATTTACATTAATGTGTACTAATACATGATCATATCCAGTGCATTAAGACCCAAGATTTCATTTAAAGCATTGCTGTGGGCAGCAAACTTTTTTAGGTCAATTTATTTATTTATTATTTCAGTTTCATTGAGGTTACAAAGAATTAAGTTACACCATTTGCATTTATTAGGCAAAGTCCCTCTTATAATTGTGGGCCGCCCCCAAGAGGTGTGTCACACACCCTAATCTCCCATCCCTCCCTTCTGCCTGCTCGCTCGATCCCCTTCCCCCACCTTGAATTAATTTGCATTTTTCTCTTATGTGGGTATTAGATTGTCTGCTGGGTTCATATTAGAATTGAGTACATTGGATTTTTGCTTCTCCATTCTTGTGATACTTTTCTAATAAGAATGTGTTCTAACTCTATCCAGGTTAATATAAAAGTTATGATGCTGCAAATTTTTTAAGTTGATTTATAAACATACAATATAGATGGGAAACAGATAGGGCTATATTTTTGCATCATATATAAATTAATCAATATGTCATTAATGAAATCCCTCATGCAAATATTTAATAAATATTTTGGATGGGACAGAAACAAGTACAGAACACAAAGATCAGCTACAATTGACTTCATTCCAGGATAACATGAGCCCTCTAATCAGGACTGGGTGTATATCAGTTAAAATTCATTAACAATTCTCTCATCCTGAATATGGATTTTTATCTTGGTCACAAAAATAACATGAAAGTATATATCTAGAATAGAGCCCTCATTTACCAGCAGTAACCTTATATATCTTGTAAAAGCAAGTTTAATCACATTGTTTTATATTATTTCTAACCAATTGCATACAAAATACTGCCTCATAAAAAGACTCCTCAAAAATAAATAGAAAAAAATAATGTTTTAATAAGTGCTATTCATTATTTACATTTAAATATATTTTCCAAGCAAAAATGAGAGTACTTGAAAAAAAAATATTTCATCTCTTTTTTTATCACCATCTGCTCTACCCATAAATAAAGAGTTTGCTAAGTTTGCTAAGAGTTCCGTGAAATTTAGATGAGCCTGTGCCCTACGAGGTACCCATTGAGATGATGATTTCCCGTGCTGAGTACCCTCGAGGTGTTAACAGATATTAAATTTGAAGTAGGTAGAGATGAGCTTTTTCCACATGGGCACAATAAATAGTAGGATCCAGGTACTTACTTATTGTTGCCATTTTTTTTCTGAACTCCTAAAAATTTTCTGTTCAAGTTTTGTTCTTGCTAGAATCACATTAGGTCATTATGCTCCACTTTATGCTCAAAAAGTCTGTACAGAACATTTGATGGAGAGGTCAAAATGGTTACATTGTTTTTATTCATAAAGTAGCACTGTTCTCTGTAGATCAGCAAAACATGCATAGCAGGTGGTAAGATGGACTCAGCACAGCCCACGGAATCATTTTTAGGAGTTAATGCAAAGTTGGCCTATAAATCAAAAAAAAAGTATGTATCAATACTACTCATGTGAATCCCTTAACTCAACCATAAACTGTATGCTTTAGTGTTGTTTACATAGCATTGTTAAAAAATACTACTTCTCACTGTTTTCTTAAGAATTTCAACAAATTACTACTTCTTGGATTTGGACTCAGATGAAGTATTTTTGGCCATTTATATCTACTCAGAATAAAAAAATACAAATGGCAAAAAGATGAAAGTTTGGAACATCACCAGCTCACTATAGCTCTCAAAAATTGTAATGTGTTCAAGGGTCAAGTTTAGTAAAGTAAATATTTTTTACTGCTTCATCAAGGGCAATCTTAAGTAAGGATGGTGTTTTTCTCTTTAACTATAAGTACGTGCAGGATATGATGACTAATAGCAGTTTGATGCCACTGCCTTCATTCATAAAAAGGCATCAGCAGTTTCATTCACCATTGCTCTTACACAGTAAATACAAATACTAAAACTGTGGGAAAATGGCAAATAACAACTTAAAAAATAAAAATAATTTTGACATTGTGGACCTCCTTAAGGGATTTTGGAGAAACCCTGGGGACCATGGGACAGTCTTTGAGAACTATAACATTAAAATCAGTAGCTGGGGAAAAAGGTATGAAATTTTTTAATATGATAAAATATTATTAAATTTTATTGAGAATATTTGTGGTGAATATTTTAATGAATATTCATAAATATTTAACCAATATAATATGTACTTTTTTAAAACAACTTTTATTTTTGTCTTTTATCGCATTTTTTTATTTCAGTTTAATAAAAGGATACATATGCTTAGGTTACATTCTTTGCCTTTGCTAAGTAACGTCCAAATTGTGTCAAGCCCTTCACCCAGGAGATGCGCTACATCATGCCTGTTAGGTGAGAGATTACCAAATCCCCATCCTTCTTCCACCCCACTTGAAATTAATTGTGTTTTTCTTTCCTCACGGTGTGTAGTTGTTTATCTACTAGTTTTGTGTTAATATTGAGTACACTGGATGCTTGCTTTTCCATTCTGGTGATACTTTACTTAGGAGGATGTTCTCCAAATCCATCCAGATAAATACAAAAAATACAAAAGACATAAAGTCTCCATCTTTCTTTATGGCTGAACCATAGTTCTTATTTGTTCTCTTTCTAGTACAATGTCAACTTTATAGCTTTGCCCAGTTACTTTTTTAAATTATCTTCAAAATAGTTTTTCAACTAGATTAGATAATAAAGACATTGATTATCACAGTACATAAAAAAGAAATAAGCTTAGGCAATAAGACCTGTAATAAATTGTTAAGGTTCTAATAATCCTTTTAAGTTTTTGTTGGTTTTCAAAAGTTACATAGTGGCAAACAATGATTTAATTTTTGTTTAAATTACAACACCTTATATTTAGATTCCTGGGAACAAAACTACAAACATTTGTTAAGCACCAAATGAAAATAATTCCTTCCTTAATTAAAAAAAAGTCCTTTGCCAATAAATGTTTTTTGAAAAACATAATCATTTAAATTAAATATATTTCATGGCACACTCTTGTTGGTTTCCCCAAAATCCAATCTTTTCTCTTCTGAGTAAATTATACTTTGAAACAATTGAAAGAACATTTTAGATTTTTACCTCCATATTTTTCATGTTCTTGCATCATTTTTCAAGGCTTGACCTATTGGTAGTATATTAAGTGCTAACTAAAACTTCACGAATTGCACATTTTTAGATGCCTAAGACATCTTTAAGATCAAAGAGCAATGTTTATGAAATAGAATACTACTGAATTCATAGAGCGGACAAAACAGAGGAACAAACCCTAAGCCAGTGGTCCTCAACCTTCCTAATGACTCCTAATGCCAGGACCCTTTAATATGGTTGCTCATGTTGGGGTGACCCCCAACCATAAAATTATTTTCATTGCTACATCATAACTGTAATTTTGCTACTGTTTTGAATCATAATGTAAATATCTGATACGCAGGATGTATTTTCATTGTTACAAAGGGGTCGTGACCCATAGGTTGAGAACCACTGCCCTAAGCAGTAATAATGCAAAATAAATAATTAAATAAATAAATAAAAGTAGGGTCAATATAAGCTCCTGTAGTCATTGACAGGAAAAGCCCCCAAACCAAACCAAAAGATAGTAGCTCAGTCAAGCAGACTAAAAGCTTAAGCTAAATATAACTACCTCATAAGTTCTTTGTAGAAAAATTCTCCATGCTAAGGATGTCAACTTAAATGTGTCTGGTTTATGAATACGAATATTTAAGAACAAAGGCTGCATACATTAAAAGAAATAAAATTAATATAAAAGACTGAGTCAAGCAAATGATCTGTGTAAGTTCAGAAACTTTTAGATTAAACAGTTGAAAAACTGTAAAACTAGAATGACAGCTTTTATCCTTTATCATACTTAAAGCAGGGAGTCTATGCTTGACTTCTGTTCTCATGCTAGATATAAAAAATAGAGTTTAAAAGAAAGAGGGAAGGAAATGATGTATACTGTGTACTGCTGCTTCTAAATCAATTACACAATTGTATATGTGTACAAATGGAATCACTTCTTACTGAAAGTTTGTGGAAACGTTAGTATTCACTGTAATGACCTGCCTTCCATCTCAATTCCTCAATTCCTACTCAAATTCCTTTTTGATCTCTGACATTTTTATGCATTTAATAATTAATTGTAGATATCAAGAGTAAACATGGTTATTTGTACATCGCTTACTTGAAGGAAAAAACATTACACAAAAACTTTTAGATTAATGAGATTGTGAGCATTGCTCTATACAAAATTAGAAGTTCTACTTGTTTGTCTTTTTTTTTTTGATACATGCCTTAAGTAAGTGGACATGAATATTTTCATTAACTATACACATTTTACAAATATGGTCATATGAATGGAAAAAAGAAGGTACGCTAGAGCTTTTTGGTGGAGTGGCAATAAAGTATCAAAAAATACTTAAAGTATCAAATAATTTTGTAATATTGGTCTTTGAAACCAAAATAAACGTCTTATTTATTAAGCTTCAGGAAAACCTCTTTGGCTCCTGCTCAAATACGTTGCACATTTGAATAATGCCAGTCTCTGTAGGACTTGATATTGGACTGTGAATATTTGACCTAGAATGTCATTAACAACTTATACATTTTAAAATCACGTTTTGAAATGCGGCAAAACTATGATTGTAGTGAATTTAATTTCAAAGTCATACTATCCCTCCTTTTATGCTGTATGTGGTAATCCTTGATTTTTTTGCACCGATGCTAAATGTTAATGAACAGAGCCACCGTGTACCATTTCACCTGGAGCAATGAAAACATTAAAATCTCTTTAGAAGCCTGAATAAAACTTTATTTTATAAATATAATCCATGTTAAAGCTCCACCGTTTCACTGTACTTTTGAAATAAGGGCACATGGAAAATATGGAAGCGTTTCCTTTGAGATCGCTAACTAAAGCTACAAAATGAGCACAGTACAGCATTTCCAAGGAACACGGTTCAAAAGTTGTACGATTACTACTAAGGTTGTTTTATTCTCTCCCACATTTGGAACAGGAAGTCTGTGTTGTTCTTGAAGAATTCTGAAAAGCAATGTCACACTCTGATGACCTCTTCTCCTCATTAAAACGTTCCCAAAGCCAGCGCTCTGCATGATGTTTTGTAGCTTCAGCAGCCATGAACTAATTTGTACTCTCTTATTTTGATCATGCAGTGGTGAAAGCACCAAACAATATTTTTCTTTAAACACAGAGAGGTCTTTCAACAGCTCAGCATGCACTTCTACCCTCTTTTTAATCTTGGAGCACCTATTTATTTGCTCTTTTCACCACTAAATCTTCTTTGCTCCTTTCTGCCCCCTGCAAAGCGGCTAGTTAAAAATCTTCAGTGTTTTTTTTCTTCACAGGCTTAAACCATTAAAAGGGTATTACCATAAAAACACAGATGAGGGCTCACAGATATAGGATGGGGAGAATTTGCATTTCTAATTTTTAATCCAATTAAACTAAGATAATATTTATTTAGTTGCTACCTTTCTGAAATGCGTACGATCCCTAAAACTAACAAGGGAAAAATATTGCTTTAGAAAATTAGTTTCTAGGGTTCTCTGCAAAGACTGGCTCCTCACAGTGAATATTAGAAGACTCAACGTAAAGCTTATTTGTATGTAAGACTCATTTGCTTATTGTCCATACTTCTACACTTTCTTCGGTCCCATTGTATCAGTCCTTCCTATGGGTTTCTCCATAGCACCAAGAGGTGTTGAGATTATGGTGTATAGTGTACAGGAATTTGGTTTTGAATTTACCCAGAAAGAAAAAAGGAGGGGGACCAGGCATAATACATGGTAATGGATATGACTTTTTTAGGAAGTAATACTGAGAACTCTATTAATAAAAACAAGTCCAATAAATTAAATAATTTGAAAATATTCTTTAAAATGTGTATTAATTGTAGTAACATTAGACCCAAATATGGGTATATGCTAACAACTGAACAAATTCCAGCAGATTTTATTAAACCAACAATGCATCTGCAAATAGAACATACTGACAAGATTATAGAACTAGTTAAGGAGAAATATACAATTACATACTAATAAATGAATTCTTCACCATGAAAGATTTATTCTTATAACAAATGTATTTACTGAACACATTGAATTTCCCTCAAACGGGTTGTAGATGATAATGTAAACATTTCCCCATTAATAAATCATAGTATGTTTTCAATTTCAATAGAAATTTATGTATTAATATTAATTATTTAAAATGTTAACTCTTTGACTTTCAAATTTTGAAAAGCAATTGATTCTTGAGGACTGTCTTATATAAAGATGCAATTCATATAAATAATTTCTCAATTTATTTATAAAACTAAACACCTGTATGAAGATAAATAAAATACCAAAAAGTTATTTATAATAAGACATAATTAACAAAGTTCAGTGATATGTAAAAGTTTTCCCAAGTAAAATTAATTAAATCAATGTTATTAAAATAAATTATGTGACTTGTTAAATTCATCACATTTAAGTAATTGATCTCTCCCTCTATTTCAAAACTTTTCCTAATGAATTTTTCAATGACAAACTGGAATGCATAAAAATTATTAGTTCCGTGTAATATTCCTCTAAATTTAACTGTTTAAAATTATTTCTCCCACCAATTTTCTTTGGCTAATTTAATCTTAAAACTTAACAACATGTCCGGTTGTGTCTCTATCATATCTTAAACATCCTTTCTTCATAAATGTAGACTTCAAAGTGACCAGTAATTATCATAAACTTTCCCGACAATCTCTTCCCCCAACATAGAAAACCCACAAAATTGTTTTATGTGTCTTTTAAAGTAATTTTTTGTTATTTCTGAGATATTCAACTTTAAGTTGTACTAATGTTTCTGTGTCTTTCTGTGTAACATGTCTAGTTTGCGACTTTGAAAACACCCGCCTATGGACTTCTAAATCTTCAGGGGAAATAAACACACACAGCTCCAGGTTTTTGGGGTCCCCTTGCTTGCTCAAGCAGTGCTTTTCAGCTTTGTTTAATAAACTCAGAGAGACCTGGATGTGAACATAGGCCTTGCCACTGACCCACTGGTAAACTTAGGCAAGTTATTTCATGTCTTTGAGTTTTGACATTCTCAACTATAAATTGGGTTTAATGGTCCTTTTCTGTAAGGTTATTAAGATAATTAGAAATAATATGTGTAAATAAGATGGCGAAGGTAGATGCTAGCTGGTAGTGACTAGCTATTAGTAGTCTAAATGGGTCCCCCAAGCATTAAGAAATGTGTGCGCACCACCATATCCACATGGACTCTACTAGAAGGGTATTGAATGTCAAGAAACCTGGGCTTTTTCGTTCATAAGTCATCTTATCTTCCTATCAATTTATAAGATTTGAATTAAATATCTGAGACATTATTATTGAGACTCAATTTCGGTGGTACTTGTGAAAACCCCTCGAACAGTGTAAATAGCATAGAAAGTGATAATGATACTATATGAGTAGGATTTTAGATTTTTCAAACCAGAAGAAACACTGCCATTTGCTTAATTATGTATTTTATTTGTGAAAAAAAAAGAGATTCGTGTGGGCTTTTCTAGGGTCATATGATTAACCAAATACAACATTCATTTGTGTGATATAAGTGAACCTGTCCAAAGTTAATAATGAACTATTTCCCTCTATCTGTAGGATGTATGAATTTAAAATCTGACACTGCTACAATAAAATATATCAAGTGTATAATCAAATAAGATAGGCCATTATATTTACGATGAGTTCAAAATAAGAAGCTATTTTAAAATCATGTTTTAATGTATATATTTTGTCTTCACAGAAGATCCATGATTTTCTGGTTTTTAAAAAAGCATAATGTTATCTGAAAGTTAGGATCCTGTTTGGGGGGACAGTTTTATGTTGCATTCTGACTTTTTTCCACTAGATGTCCCCAGTACGTCACACAGACACTCTGATCTCACATAGGGCCTTGTTAGGGAGAATCTGCATCTTTTTGAAGTGGGTCCTGAGATACTTTGTCAAATGATTCTTATTCCTGAGTTCATTTCATCCTCAAAATTAACAAGCTACTAATCTACAGAGAAATGCAATCATTTAAAGGTTTTAGACTAAGAGACAGAATATAACTTTGCCAATTTAAGAAGCAATTAAGGAACATGTATATCGTCTTTTCTGAAACGCATTTAAGAAATCAAAGACCTGAAACGAGTTAGAAATCCTTAGAGAAAAAGTTCATAGCCTTGAAAAGGAGGACCCTTAACACAACTTTTAATTGTATTGATTTCAAAGGATGAATAACATTTACACAAAATAGTTCAGAAAACTTTGGTAACAGCAGGAACCTTGTTTAATTTGAACTTTAATAAATTAAAGAAATAAAGTAAAGGCTTGAATGGTCACCCAAAGCGTCCCCCTCCTAACTCACACAAAACCTCTCCAACAAAGGCTACGAGACTGAAATACAATAATAATTGCATCATGGGGATGTTCAATTAGAACTAAGCTTGCAAAATGCTGTCTTTTTTCCCCAAAAGCCCAGTGAGCCCATATTACAGGAGGCTTCTACCTCTGACTGAAAAATAACACCCTCTGGGGTTGCTGTGGCAGATTGCTGTACTAGAAGGCTAAGAATCTACTCTTCTAAAGCAATTCAATAAGGATTCCTACAAGGTGTCTCAAAATGGAAGCACTCAGGCAGCGTGTTTCTGCCTCTCAGGGCAAGAGGTAAAAAGTTCAGCCTGTGAAGTAGAACAGTTTCTGCCCCAGAGCAAGAGAGAAAAAAAGTACAAGAGCGTTCTGATGAATTATCTCTTACTCGGAGCTAACACGGGCGTCCCAGGAACAATGGCCAAGTCTAACCAGAGTTGACAGCCTCCATTCACTGCCCAGCACTCCATCCCGCACGGTGTCGGAACAATGGTCCATTCTCACCGCTTCTCAACCCGTCCGGCCTTTTAACAAACCTTCTCCATTCAAGAGCCACTGCTTTATTGTGCTTTCTTTGATTAAAGCTCACCTTTCATCCCACTAGTATTTTATTGTTATTATTTATTGAGTATGCCAAGAATAAAGGTAATGTTAAAAAAAAAAAGCTCAAATCATTAAAACTGGAATTTATTTAGTGTTTCACGAAGGTTAGGAAAGTCAACCAAATATTAAGAAATAACTAGAAAACAATTTAATGATAAATTAATGGATCCTAGCAGAATTATTCTAGTAGTTCACAGAAAGAAATTACATTTATGTCCTGGAGAAGAAAGGCTTTTAGAAAAAAAGGGTGCTCAAAATATGCCTTAAAGGACTGGGAGAATTGGGAGGAAAAAAAAGGAGGCAAAAGGAGAGAGCAGATGGGAACATCAGGTGAAAAGATGCAGATACACAAATAAGAGGGCATAAGCAGAAGACAGGGAGAAACCGGTTGGCCCTGGACAGCTCAGGGCCCAGAGCACTTGGACAGAAATGGACATGACATCCAGTAGGCAGGATTGCGAAGTCCAAAAGAAGCCGACTCAAGAGTTTAAAAAGCTAAAGGGGGCCACTATAGAGTCATATATGGGGGCATGATGCAATGGAAGGAAGGTTCTCAAAATATCATCATAGCAGACTAGGTACAGCAGATGAAGCAGGAATGGGCAACTATACCAGGAGACTAAAGGACTGTCAGGAGAAACATGAGTTGGCTATGAAGACAATGTGAGTTTTTGGTAATAAAGGCCAAGACTAGAGGTTTAGTTGTTGAACTATAGAGAAAGAGGCAAACCTGAGAAATAAACCACAATGGAAAATGAAATAAATGAAAGACATGTGTGGCTCTGGAAGAGGACTTCTACTTCCTTTAGATCCTACAATTTAACATTCTCCCCCAGAGAGCAGAGTCAATTTAATCTGTATGTGCTGCTTAGGATTCCACGAAATTAATGTCATGTTTCAATAAATTTGCCCCTTTAAGTGACCCCATTTCATAAGGAAGTATTTTAGGTCCCAAAATACTATCTCAACATCTTCAAGAGAACCTAGAATAACCAGTAGATTTGTTTATTCTAAATAATCTGAATTTCTGCTAAGGACACCTTTCCGATCATTTCACCTTTCCGATCATTTCAGAGCATTACATCATCAAAATTAATAATAACAGAAGAAGATACGTGCATTATAAATGAGAGTAAGTATGTATAGGCAGTGTCTTACAACACATCCATGCCAATAACTATTATAAGTGTATCGCCTAAAACTTGAGGGATATGATAATACACATACCCAGCCTCAGATGCAAAATGATAAGTCAGGGGGAAAACTATGTTCAATTTTTGTCTTTCTGGCTTGGGATCTTCAGCAAACCCTCCACACTCTGGAGACCATAGTAATATAGTCTTTTCATCATTCAGCAAGTATTTATACGGCAGCCACAATATGCTAGCACGTGCCTTAGAGTAAGTCTGTCCACTAGCTATGTAATGTTGGAGATAACATGATCTCTGACCTAGTGAACTTGCAGTTTAGCTTCCTTCCTGAGATGTCACCAAATTTACCCCATTATCCAGATATTGCCAGCTTATTTATAAAACAATTATTTTGTATAACTTAAGGAGCCCTGTAAGAAACTTGGGAAAAAATTCTCTTACGTGGTCATCCTCTAGAAAAATTTACAACCAATGTAAATGATACAAGTAATATAGAAACAGAAGCTTGTATATTATAATTCAATTAATAATGCATGCTAAGTAAGTAAGTGCTGCAGGAGTTGTCTTAGAAGTTCATGAGAGGAATATATCAGCAAGGCAGGATATAGCCAGTAAAAGTAAAAATTAAAAGGCAATTGCCATTTCAAATTTAATCTGCTTGAGAAATTCTAAATACCTAGGACTGTGAAAAGGAGCTAGAACAGTTTTCTTCACAACTCCCAACCGATGAGAATTTGCTATGAATTTCGCTGATCTCTATGAATGAACACATGCCTTAACAGTAAACTGGAAGAGGTGGAAACAAAAATAAAGATTTTGTTTGAAGTGATAGATTCCTCAGGATACTGATAAGACTAGAAACAGAGGACACATCTTTGGGAACCCCTCCCTATTTTTCAGAGGGTAATACCACACACCAGTGGGCTACCAGCTATGATTTACACTATATGATCCCTAGATCCTCTGTCACATTTAAGTGAACCAGAGGGAAACACCTGACCCTACCTGGATTAATCAGATTCCTCCACCTGGAAATTTGAAATTGGAATTCAGAGAAGCCAAAGAAAGTCTAAATCTAGCTAGAATTACCACAGATTAATCCAAGGGCTCTTACAGTGCCTTATTTTTCCATTGATGAAATGGCCACCAATGTGCTTTTTTATGTTCCTTGAGAGTCACAGAAAGCCAGGCTACTGAGAGAGAAGAATCTGAAATTCAGAAAGAGGCAGAGATCCAGACAGAATCATTCTGAGAATTTTCAGTTTCTGTTTCCAGTCTCTTCCTGGGGTCCTTTCTCACCTTCAGATTCTGTATCTTTATAATAAATTCTCTATTTTTGTTAAAGCCAGCTCAAGAATATTTGTAATAAATACTCATAATAAAATACAAAGTTTGTATTTTGAGTTTGAACTGAGTACCTGGTCTTCGAGCTGAAGACTATATTTCCCAGTCTCTTGCAGTTAAGTGTTAACCATATGACACAGTTCAGTCTAACTGGATGTGAGTGAAAGTGATGCAAGGAATTTTGAGATTATCTCCTACAGACATGCAGTTTGCCTCAAATCTCCTTTTTTCAACTTCTCACTAGCTGGATAATGGTCACCACTGGAACAATGCCTTCAACCAGAGACAAATACATCTGAGATGATAGAGCCATTCTATCAACAACACACCTGGTTGACTTTCAGGAGAAAAGATTTTACCACAGTCCCTAGACCAGCTGCCTGACTTTGGATGATTAACACAAGGGAAAATAAACTCTTATCTTATTTGCATCTCTGTACTATAAGATCATTTTGAAACAGAAGGCCAAACTCCCCTAATTGATACAGAGAGTTTGTCATAACAGATCTTCAGAGAAAATTCAGAGAAGCCTAGCAGAGGATATGTGGATAATAATTCTCGTTCCAGGATGAAAAGCTGAATGAAGTGCAACATGAAAGAGACAAACATCAGTCCAAGGCGTCCCAGCTGGAAGCAGATAGAGAAAATATGTTTAGTGAACTGCAATTGCTGAAGTCTAAATCAAGAAACAGAATAGATGTCCTGCCAAATTGAGTTCTGTGCATCACGGCTTGCTGCGCCTGTGATTGATGCTTCTATAGGGAACTGCGGGATCCTGGCAATTAGAAAGGCATCTGGGAGGAGTCGGAGAAGTGGGGGAATGCACTCTCCAGCTTCCTCCAGCACATCTCTGTCTCTAATCCTTCTGCAAACATCTCACAATGCCCCTGATTATGATGTTTAGACAAGCACTATAGGGAGAAGGGAAGAAGTCCCAGAAGAGATGAGAGATGAAGGGCTCTCAGATAATCTTTCTCCTCATATTTTATAAGCATTTACTGATTCACTGATACTCAACCATTAGTTAAGGGTGGAACCTCAACACAAATACTCCATGAATATCACTCATTTGGGTATTTGGGTTATTAAACTTAGGTATCACATGGCGTGATCAAAAAATTATGACTTTTGGCAAATGAAATTATGTTAAATGAAACTGGCAGGCACCCCATTAATATGTTATAGGATTGTGTGATGTTTAATTCTTTTGTGTCAATGTGGCTAGGCTACCATGCTCCATTTGTTTGGTCAAACACCAGCCTACACATTGCTATGGAAGTATTTTTTAAATGCAATTAACATCTAAATCAATAGACGTCGAATAAAGAAAATTAACCTCCTCACTATAAGGGTTAATTACAATCAGTTGAAGATCTTAAGAGCAAAAACTAAGGGTCCTGGAAGAAGAAGCAATTCTGCCTCAAGATTGCAACACAGAAGCCTTGCTACAACATCCCACCTGTTGCCCTGCCCAGATTTTGAGTTCAAGCCTGAAACATCAACTCTTACCACAATCTCCAGTCTGACAGCCCTCAGTAATCATGTAAACCATTCCTTAAAATAAATATCAATAGATAGATGATTAATTCTGCTTCTCTAGAGAACCCTAATTAGTATAGATTATATCACTGGGAAAAATACAATCGTAGTCAACTGTAGCCAAAGGGCAAAGGTAAATACAAATAAAACTACATCTTATTACAATCACCTGACCTTTTTTTCTCCAACCTCGGGAACAAAATTCTTCACGCTTTTCACAACAGTAAATTATACAAACAACTTGAGATTAGTTTCTATTCTCTCTCTGAAAATTTACCTGCCCTAAATCTTTTCTCCTCTTCCCAAATAATGGTCACTTTACCTGGTAATCAAACCCATGCTAATGAGAAAGGAGGCTGATACATCCAAAGCCACTCCTCCCCTGAGCTTTGTGAAGACAGCGACTCCTGCTTTTGATGTCCAATGCAAAGTAGTTATAACATTCACTTCTCAGGCCAGGCACAGTAGTTTACGCTTGAAATCCTAGTACTCCGGGTAGCCTGGGTGGGTAGATTGCTTGAGCTCAGGAGTTTAAGACCAGATAGAGCAAGAGCGAGGCCCCCATCTCTAGTAAAAACTGAAAAACTAGCTGGGTGTGGTAGTGCATGCCTATAGTCCCCACTGCTACTTGGAAGGCTGAGGCAAGAGGATTGCTCAAGCCCAAGAATTTGAGGTTGCTGTGAGCTATGATAACATCGCACTCTACTCGGGGTGACAGAGTGAAAAGTGAGACTCTGTCTCCAAACAAATAAACAAATAAACAAAACAGTCACCTCTGGGCCAGAGATAAAGAAAGGAAATCAGTAGGTCAGAGGGGCTTTGGCAGCACCCATCTAATCATACCACAGAAGCCACTTCCTTTTCTGCACAATATATAGAGAATCTTGACTGCTAAACTCATATCCACCAATGAATTACAGGAAATTTTTACAAGCCAGAGTATTTCCATCCAAATAGCAAGAGCCCAGAAGCCTAAAAGAAAGTTTTGATTTGTTAAAGGACCCAGGAGATCTAATCAGCTATCAAGTACTTTCAGTTTTAAAAATACTCTCAGGAAATCAAGCTAATTTAGACAAACTTAGGTCCAGGTGCCAGATGGAATCCACACTCAAATGGACCTGAATTCCTCAGTTGCTGGCTCAGAAATATTCATGACATCCACTCAAATGAGGTAATTCTAGAGCAGGCAATTATTCTCAGGTTGCTTACAAATTAAAATGCCATAATTCCCATAAAAACCAATAAAATAAGACTTCAAGATTAAAGCATGGTACATAATAAAAAATCAACCATCACTACTTCCTATATATTTTCAAACTCAAAACTTATACAAGACAAATTTAGTCATAGACAAAGGTACTTAACAGGAAATGAAAATATTTGAATTCTGTTTCCACCAATCATAAAAAACAAGTAACCAAGGGAAAAACTCACAACTATGGTATACCTAATAAAGTTAAATTGCAGTTTTAAAAATTATTTTAACACCTGTCTCGGCAAGAGAACACAGTCAAGGAATTCCTCAAACACCAGAAACTCGAGAAACTGCAGGTCTACAGGGACAAGTTACGTCCCAGAGTAGGAGTTTCCCCAGGACTGTTTGACAATCTCCAATAAATTGGTAATCAGAATTTAATAGGCTCACAATCATGGCAGGAGAGACAGGGTCTGGGACCTGTGTTTATCAAAGAAAACCCACCAAAGCCAGGACCCCAGAAGAAAGAGCACTATTCAGTGCCTGAAAGAAATAGTCCTGTTTACAGTCTATGTAGATACTTGTCTGTTACAAGTTTCCTTTGAGTGGAGGACAGAGAGAAAAGTTGGAGCAATTTAATGATCTCCCTTTCCCAACCGCAAGCCTCAGTCTCAAGTGTCTGAGGTCTGAGGCAAGAATTCACACACCATTTACATGATTCAAAATTACCACATAGGTTATTATCATAGATTAAAGTGATCCAGGGTTTGTAGAAAACACAAGTTGCTGACAAAAGCAAATGCAAGTTTTTGTAGACAACCTCCCTTAACACATATCTTAACAGAGTCCTACAGTTAATACTTCAAGATTGGCTCACGGTGAAAAGTCACCAGATAAAGAAAGAACAAACAACCACAAGAGAGAGTCAAGGTACAAATCAAAAGAACGGCCAGTAAGTCTCTCAAAGAGGGCTACTTTTACAATAAACAGAAGAAACCTACCCAATGAGTTTCCTTGTCATACTTCGATAAATAAAGGAGACTATTTAAATTGCAGGGAAGGAAGAAAACATGAGGACAGCTATCTGAATAAAAAGAAAACAAAATTTTTAGAGATTAAGACTACAATAACTAGAATTAGGAATTCAAAGTTTGAATTAAACAACAGATTATATGAAGGTGAAAAGAAATTCGTGACTCGTGAGACATGTTGGGATAAGTCACTCAAAATGGAGCACAGAGAGTAAAGAGTGAAACATGAAAGCTATGAGACATGAAAATAGAGGAATTTCAACATATATTGGTTTAACTAGGATTTCAGAAATAAATGAGAGAAAAGATGTAGAAGAAATATTTGCAAATTCAATGGCTGAATCACTTATGATGAAAGACACAAATTCTCAAATGTAGGAAGCTTAGTACATCTTACTAAGAATTACTGAAAGGAATCTATACCTAGACATTTTGTAGGGAAGCTGTAGAATACTGAAGACAAAGAGAAGTTCTGAAAACATTCAACAGGATAAAATAGCTTAGCTAAAAAGAACAACAATTTGGTGGATGAGTTGTTAATGATAGTACTGGAAGCCAAAAGATGAGAAAATGATCACTTCAAAGTGCTGACAAAAAATAGTTGTCCACTATGTTATATATATGTATATATGTATTCTACTCCATCATAACTGTACTTGTAAAAGTCCACAGATAGGTTTGAGCACTGTTGTTTTTCAAGTTGTAGCATCATTTCTCAAGTTGCAATGGTCAACGTAGACTTTGAAAGTTATTTCAGTGTAACATCACACTTTGTGATATTTCCAAATTTCAACAGTAACAAAAGTCACTCTTTTTGCCCCATTATCCCAACCCCTGTGTTCCACATGCAACTAAATAGAACAAAAACTCAGACAGCTTTTCAGGCTTTGTGTCCTGTGACCAGACAATAGAGAACTCCAAAGAGAGAATTTAAGTGCTAATCACTGGACTTGGCAATGGAAATTATCTGTTCTTGTAGTTTGCCTTGACTGTGGATAATCAGGCATCCATACTGTAATCTCCTTTACAATAGCCAATGTGAAACCAAAGGGAAATTAGACAAAACCAAATTTACTTCCTCCTCCTTATCTTGATTACCCACCAAGGAAACTAATTCTGGAATTGAGAAGTTTGTTTCGGTTGATTTTAAAATCCAAATAATGACACTTTCCAGCAGACCAAAATATTCCTTACACTCAACCTAAAATTTTCCTTATATTATAACTTGTTTACTTTTATAGTTTTGCTATTAGTCTACATCTCTTAGAAGTTGAAAATTTCTCAATGTTAATTACAGGACCTCACTTCTGTTAAAGCTCCCTTTCTCCTTTGGGTAGTAGAACTATGAGTGACCCTTTCAACTTCTATTTTTAAGATTTTAGATGATATGCCTGAATTATTTTTATAATAAAAATTATGTTTCCTTTAAAAATTAGAAGTCAAGAATTAACTTGTATTATACCACCAGGGACCACAATATTAAATACACAATATTAAATTCACAGTTAATGTGAGGATACTGGGCATCCTTGTGTGAATTTTAGTTTGGAATCACTAGGACTATGATTCAATGGCCTAAAATAAATAAATAAAATAAAATAAACGTACTACCTAAATAAATAAATAAACATACTACCTAACTTCCTGCTTAACAGCCAAACCACCATAGTCACATGATTAGGGATACCAAGGAACAACAACACAACCCTGGCATCTACATGCTTAGAGAATACGGCTGCATTTTTATCATTGTCACATTACTTTCTTGCAGACGTATAGTTAGGGGAATACTATTTTAATACTGTGTTAACTGGAAGTGAAACTAGCATTTAAAAATTCATAAGAATAGTTTTGTGTTCTAATATTAGCATTCAGAGGTAGAATAAGAGTGATTGGAAAGCATGTGAGTGTGACTCAAACTCACATTGCATTTGTTTATGTAAAAATAAAGCTTTTCTAATATATGGCTCTGTCTTGAACTGGAGTGCTAAACATTAACTTTTGTATTCTTATTCTTAAAGGAGCATGATAATATTTAATGGAAAAATGTAAAATCAGCATTTGGAATTTCAAAAGGAAAAATTCTAAACATAATTTTATCCAAACCACAATATTTTCATTGCATTCTTTCAGAAAGTATGCAGTGGACTCTTAGCAAGTTGTAGCATTCTATATACTAATTCAAGTAGCATGTGAAAATGAATAAATGTATAAGAAAGTCTGAATTTCTTCTGCAAGTATGATTGGTCAAACTTAGTTATATTCAAAATCGGTTTATTCTAACATTAATATGAATACAGAATATTTTCTTTGATATTAGCTTTTGAAAACTTTATTCTCCAATTGGATTTTTTGCCTTATCCTAATACTAGGGTTATATATAGTAATATTTATTAATTATAAATATTTTTATAATTAAACCCTAAAAATAGGGTTATATTTTTTGTCTCATCCTATTAGTATATAGCATATATATGTACATATATATATATGAAACTTGTTACAATGGAAATTTCTTTCTTTCAGCAGGACAATTAAACTTACCTACTAATATCATTGTACAAATTTTCATAATTGAATGATTTGTGTTTTGAATGGATGAGATAATCAATGAACACTTCAAATGTCAAATAATATAAAATGACATTTAATTGGTTCATAAGATAATAGTGAAATTTGAATGTATTTGTTTCAACAGGTTTTAATTTTTTTTCATAGTGACATTCATACTAATTCAGGAAGCACCTTGGATTTATCTTAAACAAAGATAAAATTTCTGAAAGATTTCTCATTCTTTTCCCATGTATGAAGTAGAATATTTTAATCATAAATATAAAACGCTCTGTGGTCATTTTTCTTAAAAATGTGTATTAACCCCTCTGATGGTGCAGGATAATAGGTTTTCCCAGATGTACCTAGACTAAACTTTGACTTTTTAAAAAAAGGCATTTAGGATCAATTTGTACAAGAAGTTTAGTTCAGTAAAAAAATGTCAAGGATTTCCATTGCCAGCCAAGATACAGGAACAAGGACCATATTTACACTAGACCTATAAACAATCAAAAAAGAAAATAAGATACAGTAGAACCTCTGTAAATTGACCATGCAAGTGATCATAACAAAGTGGTCAACTTACAGAGGTGGTTAACATAAAGAACTAGGCCTACTGTACTGGTACATATATGTGGCTCATGTCTGGTCTATGAAAATTAGGCCAACTCAAGAGTCATTGTAGGCAGATGCCACCTATGGCGATTCTATTATACTGGAAACAATCTTCAGACATCCCACAATAAGTACCACAGAGCAACAGTCTCTGAGAAAAGGGAAATTAAGTAAGTCCTATGATTGCCTCAGTTCACTGCCTAGAGAGAGTTCCAAATTTCAAAACAGGGAGAGAGAATACAAACAATGCAGAATTCTTTCTGAACTGAGGAGACAGAGATCAGAATTTAGAAGGTCTAATGAATTCTGCAGGACAGAATACCAGAGCAAAAGAGAGGGAGCTTCAGAGATTTGCAGAGGGTTCCCCTGGAGTGTTCAATTGGGTACTGAGCAGATCATGTGGGTATGCAGACTACTTGAAGCTAGGCAAGACTTGAAAGGGTCAAGACATCACACAAAACTGGGAATGCTCATGTTCCCAAGAGCCAGGGAAAAAAATAACATGAATCATATTACACAGGACAGGTCATGAAAAGTATGCAGAAGGATATTGCCTTATGATGGGACCAGATAGTTCTGGCTCCCCTCAGAAAAGATTAAATGGTAATTGTGAAGGGTCAAAATATTTCCATGCAACTTAACTGCATCTCAGAACAAAGCTCAAAAATATATTTTTTTAAAGTACTAAAAGTTTAAACAGTCACAATGCTTGGTATCTAATCAAAAATTGCTAGGCATGAAAGGATGAGGGGAAAAATCAGTCAGTAAAAACTGACCAACAAATGATGCAGGTGACATAAATAATACAAACACTTTAAACATTTTCTATAACCCTAATCCATATTCTTAAGAAAACAAAACCATAAACATATTAAGGAGAAATGTGAAAGGTATTTTAAAAGACCTAAATCTAAGCTATAAAAAAAGAAAATATAATGTGCAAAATAAAAATTACAATAGATAACATAAATCTCAGCCTGGAGACTAGAAAAACTTGCAACTGAGAAATACGAACATGCTGAACAAATAGTGCTGACACTTCTTATACTTAGAGCAACTTCAGCAATGATGGTGATGTTCTGATTATTTTCCATTTCTTTGTTGTCACAATTGAAATTATTTTGTGTTATCCATTCTTCTTCTCATTGCTCACTTGGCCAGTATGATTAGCAATAATTGGGCTAAAAAAAAAAAAAGTCTCTTCCTTCCTTTATTATTTTAACAAAACAAGTAAAATTTATAATGAAGTAAAAGAAAAAACACTAGATGGGATTAATAGCACATTAGATACTATGTAATAAAAGATTAGTAAAGTTAGAGAAATAGTGATTGAAATTGTTCAAAAGTAAACAAAGACAGGAAAAGACTGCAAAAATTAAGAAGATGTCAGTGAGGTGTAGGATAACTCCAAGTGGCCTGATGTACATGTAATTAGAGTCATCGAAGGAGGGGTAAAAGAAAAAAGTTCTGTCTGTGGCCCATCCCTTGAAGCATTTCCTTTCCTTCCTGTTTCTCATTGCCATCCCCCACTTTCTTCAGATATAAGCTTTGCTATCTCTTGATATGTCACCAAGTTCCTATTCACAGCCACATTGGAAAGAGCATTTAACTAACTCTACCACTGAGATAGTGACTCTTGAAGGTACAGCAGGAATGACGATGTTCATTTATATACATTTTCATTCATTAAATCTTCTATAGATTGGGCACTATGACATGTGCTGGAAATATATTAGTGAACAAGGTAGATTCATTCCTGGTCCCTGGCAAATCCAGACTGCCATTACACTCAAATAACTTTGATGAATATACAATATTTAATGTACTAAATTTAAGTATTTTCCTCAGATCAATTCCTCACTTCCAAGTCTGTTCAGTTATCATAGGAGGCCAGATATCCCTATAAATCTTATATTCCAGAATCCTTTGCCAATTGACTTTCAGAAAGATTTCGCCAAAGAGCCGTGGTGGAAGATTAGAAGGTGGTAGAAGAAGGGGAAGTCATGGGTCTCTCTCTCATTTGGGTATTATCTCCTCTCCCTTTGTCTTGTGGTGGTATCCTGAAAGTGGCTGTGACCCTTGAGGGATACTAGCATTGGCTCTGATTTCTCCTCTTCAGCTACACTATCCTTTAAGAAATTGTCCTCTTTTGATAGTTCTAGCCCCTGCTGTGCCCATCACAGATAACACACCCAGGCTCTGAGTTACCTCATTTGCAGTTACTGCTCTTTCACCACTTACATAACTAATTCCCTGTATTAAATTCACTCTGAGAGATCTAGTATGATTTCTGTTTCCCTGGCTAATCCACTTATCATTTTGATAAATGCTACATAGGTGGTCCAGTATGTGGTCCAATGGGAGAACTAATCTATTCTGGGTAATTAGAGACAGTTTCCTTGAGGAATTAATATTTAAACTAAGAAAGGAAAATAAGTAGAAGTTAGCCAGGGGGCTGGGAAACAGCCACATGATCAGGCATCATATTTATTTAAGATATCAAAGAAGGACCATTTTACAAAAGATAATTCCTTGCACACAATAGTTGTCGTATTTTTTCCATGTTGTACTTCTTACTGTGCCATTGAACCTGACCATGTCTACCACAGAGTTAACTCAAAGAGATTTTTTTTTCGGGTTTTATTGGTGTTTTTAATTGTGATCCTATTAAACTCAGGTATATTTTGTTTTTTACCAACTCTAGTGTCTTTGTAGTGGTGCCAGGAGAACATTCCCAGGGAGAAATGTCCAGCTTGTGAAAGTTCTTATGAGCTTGCCTTTAGCAGCATCTCCAAAGCATGATCTCAGTTGGCCCCCCTCAGGCCACACATTTAATCAGGCGCCTTAAAATGTCAAAGAGATTAGGTTGGCTGACTGAATAAATACTTCTTTCTAAATTTTTTATAACATTACTTGTGATTTGGTTGCATAATTATTCAAATCTACCTTACCAGTAAATTAAACTCCCTGCTCTTCCCCAGCTCTTAGATCAGCATTACTGATTTCTTTTTCCTTTCACCCCGGGCTCCAATATGGCCCAGCACAGCACCATCACTGATCTTTTGATACCTTGCTCATTATGAAGTTTGGGGCATAAATTTTTATTTTTAAAAAGTATTACATTAAAATATTATATCTCTTGATTTATGAGTTTGTTTGATGTCCCCTTATATTTTGTGCCTGAGGTAAGAGCTTGACTCAACCTCACCTTTGTCCTGGCCCTAAAGGAGTCTTGTTCCTCCCTGAAGGAATTTTAGCCTATGCTGACAACAGACTAGTCTATGTCTAGACTAGTGCAGATGCTCCCAGCTATTGGGATGACAGTTAGTTATGAAAGAAAGAGAAATTTCTTTCTCTTAAAGCACATTCAAAGACAGGTCATGGAGCAAGTTTGCTTCAACAAAGATGAATATTAATACTACCATTTCTGCAACTCAATATTTGTGTATAAAAATGTATCATGGGCACCAAGTAGATTTTAAGATAAAATATCTATTTTTAAAAACTACTCAAACGTTGTATCAGTCCCAATTCTAAGATGCAATCCAACCACAATTAGAAGAAGATTCAAAACATGGGGAAATGAGATATTACAAAGAAAGGCGAGACTTCATCTCATGTGGGCTTCTCCACAACTACATGCTTCTTCAGCCTTGATTCTCTCTAACTCTTTGGTCACACAGAAATGGCTCATGTGTATTTTAAGCTCTCCTTTATTATCATCCTCGAGAATTTCTGCTTGATTTCTCAAGGGCTTGCTTCTATCCTTCCTGATTATAGCCTACAAATCCATCATCTTTCATACCAATGTTGATAGGCCTCTGATTGACAGGAAAATTCCCCAGGATGTGGAAAGAAGGAAGGTATCCCAACGGCTGCTGGTTTGTACATAGTAAAGGCATCTAGGCCTTTATCTCCTCATTTCCTAAATGAAGATTTTGAATTACACAGTCACTAACATACTTTGCCATTTTCACATTCAATGATCAAATAGATTTGCTCCACATATATGTTTTGGACCACACAGAAGGCTTAGCTTAAGTCGGCTTCATTGGTCCTCTTTTTATCTTAGCTTTTTGGGCAATACTGAATTTTATTTTTAGATATCTACAATTAAATTGATCACTTGGAAAATAATTTGCAGATTTCCTATAATACCCAGGTTTTGATTTCATACCCCATAACTGAAATGGGATCATGATTACAAACAG
>NW_003852432.1:11835996-11847748 GCF_000181295.1 Otolemur garnettii | reverse complement strand
CCGTCATTGTTGTTTTGGCGGGCCCGGGCTGGATTTGAACCCGCCACCTTAGGTATATGTGGCTGGCGCCTTAGTCACTTGAGCCACAGGCGCCAAGCCCCAAAATTCTTAAAGCATACTCTCTAGTAGAGTTTAGGCCACCCAGACAGCACATATCTCAACCCTTTTATTATACAGACACTCGAATTATCTCTGTGTCCCATTATCTATGCTTTTCTACATACATTTACAATTCTTCTCTATTCTCCACATTCAAATCTATTTCTCCAATACTCCACGTGGCTCCCATTCATTATGATTTTCCCCTGTATACCTAGTACCATTTTCTGAGACAATAGCTTAGTGCCATTTGAACTTCACAGGTTTGAATACAAATACACTCCAAAAACAGGCTACTAATGGATAAAAGCAATAGGAAAGCAATACAAAAAGACTACTTCAAAGAGTCAATCCTGTTTGTCGCCCAAACTTTTTAAATATAATGCTATTAAAGATTTTCTGGTCTATTTTTCAGCCTGTAAAGCAGTATTTTTCAACCTTTTTTTTTTTAATCTCACAGCACACTTGAAGCTATAGTTAAACTTCCATGGCACACATATGTTGATCAAAAAAGAGTGAAAATAAAGGAATATACTTACTGTGCTTGGAACTTCTTTTGAAAATAATTTAATTAATGATCTTTAAAATTTTTCATGGCACACTGGTTAAAAAATCTTTTTAAATAATTATTTCTTCATTTTTCCCCTCATTTTTTGATAGGTAATACCTGCTGAAACTCTTTGTAGCTTTAAATGAGTAATAGGGATTTACGAAAAGAAATACCTAAGCTACATCAGCCAAATTACTGAGCAGTGTGAATAAATACACAAACACCTGAGGCACCTACTTCCTTTCCTCATCAGCTTCATGGAATTGAAGCCACTAATATATCTCTAGCCGAGTTTAATAAGCTCACATTCTATTATGCTCATTAAGCAATCTATTTTATATATTTTTTAATTCTGACACAATTCCCAAAAAAGTTAAAAGTGTGCTGATGAAAATGTTAATGACATCTAAAGAGAAAAATATTGTTTAAGTTTTGAGGTGCAAGAATATTTTATAAAGTTCTATTGTGCTCTCCTTGCTTAAAGTGGACAATACTGGATTAAAAAATTAGGTTTTTTCTTCCTTTTTTAATAGCATACTTCTATAAAAACATAATAGCAGGTCCTACAATAATAAGTTCTATTTTATAGCATTTGACAAATACCCATTAATAGTATACAAATTGAAGAGGACACATTTGTGTATTGTACTTGCTTTTATTATTTCTATTTTGCTTATGTTAAAGATATAAATTAGCAAAAGTTAAAACCAAAGACCCTTTCAGATTTGTCTTTAAGAGGTTATAAAATGTTGTGCTAATTTATTATATAATTTGTTATGCTTCCAACAGTAATGAAACTCAATCTTTCAAATATATATTTGAACAACTTGTGTTTTATATCATTTTCACATCTAATTTGAGTTATTCACTTATTCCTCTTCATTTAAGGGCTATCTGAAATAGGATTCAACATGATAAGAGACATAAGTAATAAGTTGCTAGTGTATTTGCAGCATTGAACAATGAGAACTAAATGTCTCACCTTTACTAAATTATGAAATTCAAATGTATTTATACCCAAATTTAAGAAAATATAATTTTCAAAATTTCAAATGTATAAAACCTATATTTTATCAAAAATATGATCTATAAAATAACCTTTCGTCTTGTGCTTTTTGAAAAGGATTGATAGGTAAAAGATTAATATTTCCTACATTTTATATATCAATTCCATCTTCAACCAATTCTTCATGCATGGCATAAAGTACAGGAAACATAGTCCTACCAATTCTCTAAGAACTTTGGCAAAATCTGAAATAATTTTTGTGTAAGTCAAAAGAGAATATTCAGAAGTCTCACCTATCAGTTATCTTTCCTTCTATCAAGTTTGTAGCTGAAGCATTATAATAGCATAGTACTAACAATAATCAAGTAATATCATTAAAAATTTTATTTGTTTGTAACTTTTTGAGTAAATGTAAGTTAAAGGTTAATAATACTTAAACATTTAAAACTAAGTTAAAACTTAAGTTATATGATTTTTAAATCCCTGAGTAAGAAGAATTGTATATTGTGTAGTTCTCATTAAAGAATCAGAAGGAAAATACCTTTGAAAATGGATCAGGAGTGTAGTCCAGGAGAGTCCATCTTTCCATTGGCTTTTATGTGCTGTGAGTATTATCTGCTTAGTCCTCCGTCTCAACTTTTTCTTCTAAGGCAGGCCAGGCTATGTAAACCATGATTTAGTTCCTCTTTTTAACTTTGCATTCATTTCTCATATTTCTGACTATAAGATTAAAGAAAGGGAGTAACGTAAGAGTTTTTAACAAATCATGATTAGAACAATTTGCAATAACAAAGACCAGCCCAATTCTTTTTTTCTCCTTAAATATTTTATCAACTATCTGTATACAAATAAAAATTAGAGGTGATTGATATAAAAATTGAGTAGCAAACACAAATTTAAACATGTAACAAGAGGACAATATTGCTACTGTACTAAGCTCCCAGGAAAAGATAAATTGTCCTTTAGTCTACATAATCTGGCTCAGGTTTTCTGGATTTTACATGGTCTTAGAAGTCAATAAGTAAAACCAAGTGAAAAGACTGGGCTTACCACAGCCTTATAGGAAAAGAAGTTTATCTTCCCAGAAAAAAAAAAAAAAAGGCACAAAAAGAGAGAGAAAAGTAATTACAAATGCATATGCGTGTGTGTGTGTGTGTGTGTGTCAATGTGAAGGTGTGAAAATCATTACCAATGTTGACCATTTTCACCTATATCCAATTCTCTATACTGTAGCTCACTCAAAGTTAAGAGCAGCCATGAGACTAGTTCTGGCAAATGAAGTGGGAGTGTTTGAAACTTTACTTGCCAGTGCTGGCCTCTCCAATCCTCCTTTGTAGGTGCCTTGGTGATCATCAAAGTAGGTGTCCAATGGAACTTCCATCAGCCTAGACCCCAAGCGACCCTGACAAACAAAGTCTCTCTATAAGCTTTGTTGGATATTGGTGGCATCAGTGAAAACCATACTAGTGTATTAAAACTACCAAGATGTTGGGAGTTATGTGCTATAACCTAGCCAGTTCTGACTGGTTCAGCAGATGAGATTACAATTACTCTGTTTTCTAAAGCAGTGTGCCACTTAATTCTGAAGAACATTCTCTGCTCACCCCTGCATAATATATTTTCCCTCTGTAGTGGATATGTGTAAGAGCAATACAAGAAAATAGAAAGAGGACAAGGAGATCTGCATTCTCCTCCAAAATAATGTAAACTACTTAGTAGCAGAGAGTGAACCTCCCCCTAACTTGCTTACATTACTGTAGAGAGGTAACTTAAGTACTCTAAGCTTACATTTCTCATTTATAAAATGGGGATGATAATAATAGCTTCTTTGTTATACAAAGTAGCACACATCCCTTTCTCTCCCATCCCTTTAGTTTGAACTAAGTGTATGAGGGAAACTGGCAAACATAACTCACAGCCAGGCATCCACACACCAACAGAAAACTCAGGATTTCTTTAAGAGAGGAGAAGAATCTTGATGGACATCTAAGAAACTCTGCCCCAGGGAACGTGATGACAAAGCCTCACATTTGTGAAGTTTGGGAGGAAAAACTTGGTTGTGCCCCGCGGACCCTCCCACATGCTTTATAGAGGAAGAAACTATTAATAAAATTAAGTGTCAGGACATTTTTAACCAATTCCAAAAAATCTGAAAAATCAGTGAGTGATTTTTCTTGCTATCATTCATTATAAAGAGCCAATGTTCATATATTTAGTTTTTAAGCATTTATGTCTTTTTTTATTTACACAAAATATTGCTGAAAATAATTTCATTCCTTCTATCTCTTTTAAAAATTATTAGTGGTCTAGAGTTTGAAGAATTATAAAACATAACATGAAAAACTTCACTGTAAGTGAGCTTTCCATTTCTCTTACTAATGCAGGGACATGTTTTGATAAACATCTGTGGACCATACACTCAGAGGATAACCCTTCTGAAAGGGTTGAGAAAGATTGAGAAATTCATATGTTGTCTATTTCACCCAAGATCATCATTCCTACAAACAAATGAATGCATAGAATTCCCAAGGTAGAGATTACTTTTAAGCCTTGATTTTTATTTTAAAGTAAATATACCAGCAAAAAAGCCATAAATAATTATGAATTTCTATGCAATATGGTAATATTAGTAATGCTGCACCATAATTGCTTGGAGTGACGATAGGCATTTTATACATATTACCTCTGATTCTGACAGTACTCCAGGCAATTCTGATTTTCATTTTAAAACTTAAAAGATAGGGGCTTGAAGAATTTAAGTACCTTGCTTAAAAAACACAGCTAGTAGGCAACAGAGGTGGAAGGCCAGTTGAGATCTTCCAGCATTTAGGATTTGTGGAGGACGTGTTAAAACAGCATTTTGTGTTGGCACTGCTGCTTAATCACAGATTAAGATGTGCTCCGTGGACTTTTTAAGTGAGACAGTGAATTTTCAGGAAGTGCCAGCACTTGAAATAACCATTACTTTCATGTTAAGTCTCCTTTCTCTGAGTTTCCTTTGATTTCTATGGCATCGCTAACCATTTTCCTTTTATATTCTATTTAAGTATCTGGAGGAAGAAAAACTAGACAACCTTTACTATACAATTAGAAATGTCACTATTTTTTAAGATGTTAATAGAGTATGTGGAATAGAATTCCCACTGTGAACTTAGACATGACCCACGTCTAACTTCACTATGGTTATTATTGACTTGTTCATTCAAGGGACATTTTTGAGAAAAGAATGACATCAGCCAAAATGTCTATCATTAGGATACATAGGCTAATCTCTTGATTCTATCAGTTCAATTGATTCTCTTAGTTTTTCTGTTATCGGTGTAATTCTTATTCAGAAGGTTTGCACAACTGTGGCAATGGGGGAATTCATCCAATACAGAGAATGAAACAAATAAAGCAAACACCCTCAAAACAAAACTTTCTTCAAGAAATAGATCTATTTTCATAAAACAAAATCTCAAGTGGAGTTGACTGTTTTACATTTTTAAAAACTATTAGACCACGGACAATTGGAATTCTTCACTTCTCTATTCTTGTTAATACACTTCCTCTTTACTCTTCTTGCACAATAATAAAAGTAGTTAACAGTTCTTGCTAGAAAGTCCCTGGGTGGTGGTGGAGCAGATTTTGGGATTGAACTGCTGACTCACCCTCATATGATTGCACTGTAAAGTCCTAGAAATCAGGGGTCTAGAACAAAAATTTTGAATCGAATACCCTGCATAGGCACAAGAAAAAAGCAAATTTAGAATTGATTGAACCGTGGCTAGTTGGACTTTCCACAGGCTATGCAATATGCCTGAACTTCTAATGGTACAATCTAAGGCCCAGTTGTACCTTCTCTGGATTAGTGAGTGAGTAACTAGTTGCAGGGCATTTGAGGGTAAGATAGGAGAGAAAGGTGACAATATTCCACACTGCCTTAAAAGGCTAAGGAATAATACTGGGTGATGGGAAGGTACCAAGTCCAGTGGCATTCTTATATATTTGTCCAAATGCAGTAAGAGGAAAGAAAGAGGAGGGAGGAATAAGCCTAGGTTTGGTGAAGGCGTGGTGTAAATCCATTTCACTAAGCTGTTGGTCATCTGCCATGCTATCCCGCTGAGTAAGATGATGAAATACCATTAGCTGATTTAGACTTGAAGATTGATATCACCCTAAGGAACAGGCATGGATGAAATGCCAGAGGACCCCAACAAGTCCAGCATTTAATCAGCTCTCTGGCAGAAGTGACAAGGCCTGCTGTTCTGGTTCTTGCCCATTTGTCCCCTACCACTGACCACCACATGTCATGCCCTGCCCAGCTTTTCATTGCTCGGTGCCCAGGAGGCACAGCTGATTTACTACAGAGCTAACGCAGCTGCAGCTCACAATGCCTTAGATGTAGCTTCTCGCAAACCTTGTGCCTAATGTTATTTTCAACTATTTTTCTTATAGATGACCTCCTAACTGCATATGCTTCTCTTCTAGGAGGCTGAATCCTAGAGACTGTCAACTGATGTGACAAGCAGAATAATAAAGGGCCTCTCCAAGGATGTCCACATCCTAACCCCTTGAACCTGTGGCTATGTTACCAGACATAGGGGCCTCAGTTTGCCATTGCTGCCTTTGAAGATGGAGGAGGAGGCCACCAGCTAAGGAATGTGGATGGCATCTAGAAACTGGAATGGTAAGGAAAGAGGTCCTCCTTCAGAGACTCCAGAATGGACATCTTTATTTTAGCCCAGTAAGACCTCTGTAGGACCTCTGATCTATAGAACTGCAAGATAATAAATTTCTATTGTTTTAAGCCACTAAGTTTTTGGTGATTTGTTAGGGCATTAAGGGGAAACAAATGCACCTGGCTTCCAGTTATATTTAGCTAATGAGAATTATATGAAAGAACTCAGAGGCCGAGAAGAGGAGGTAGACAAAGTATTTCTGAGCCTAGCATCACAGCAAGGGCAGCATCTCTCAGCTAGAATTCTCGTCCAGTTCTCCAGCTCTCACTAGGATCCTGGGGCTCGGTTTCCTCTCTGGCCCTTCAAGCCTAGAGCTGGAGAGTACTTCCCATTCTTATGTCTTCTTACCCTATGCACAATTCTGTAAATGGTACTTGGAATGGTTCAAATAGTATCCCCCAAAATTCATGTCCACTTAGAACCTCAGAACATGACCACATTTGGAAATAGGATCTTTGCACATGTAATTAACTAAAGATCTTCAGATAAAATCACCAGGTATTTAGGGTGGGGCTCTAAATCCTTATAAGAAGAGGAGAGCACAGAGAGACACACCAAGAAGGCCCATGGCCATGTGAAGACAGAGGCAGAGAGTGGGAAGATGCTTCTACAGGACCATGGACAAATACAGAACCTGGAGACAGACATGGGTAGTTTTTCCCTCAAAGCCTCTGGAAGGAACCTTGATTTCTGACTTCTAGCCTCCTTAACTACAAAAAAAAAAAAAATCCTTTGTTTAAAGTCACTTAGTCTGTTTAAGGTGTTATGGCAGTTCTGGGCAATTAATACAACACCTTTGTTTAAGATCTTTTGAACCATCTGAGTTGGCTTCTGTGTTCTGCCAGGACACCCCACCACCACCACCAGCATCCAACAGAATCTTATTTTTATTGTACTTGTCAATGACAGCTAAATGGCAGAAAAAACCCTCAATTACAGAGTCAAAATTATGAATTAACTTAAAATTCTAGCAGAAAGGGTTGTATCTTGAAGACATGAAAAATAAAACCCTTGCACTTACATTCAAAAAAATCAGTTGTCATCGTTGGCCCTGTCACCTTAGAAAATCACTTGATATTCCTCACTCTTCAGTTTTACTCTGTTTAGAGGGAGGTAATAAAAACTGTTCTTCTTATCCTATGGTGTTTTAATACTAAAAAGAAACAATAGACTCCCAGGGAAATGAGTACAGAATTAGTAGTGCTAAGATGTGACACTAGACCTGGCTTTGTCACCAATGAGCTGTGTCACCTTCCTTAAACAAGTGAACCTCCATAATCTCTATTTCTCTCATTTTTTAAATGAGGAGGTTGGATTAGATGATCTACAAACTGGTTGCACAGGACAAGGAGGATGTTAATGAATAGCCATCCTCATAAAAAGACCAAGGGGATTTTTGGTAGTTCATCACATGCTCCAGATTAACCAATTATGTCATGTGACTGCTAAAAATGAATGAATTAATTAAGTAGCTAGAAAGGAGGATGAAATGTTCCCAGCACATAGGCATGCTAAGTATTTAGGTCATAGATCTTCTTAATTATTATACACATATATGTAACAAATAATCACATGCACCCCATAAATATGTAAAATATTATGTATCAATTTAAAAAGAAGGAAAAGAAAAACTTGACATAAACTTGGTTTAAATTAGGAAGATATTTATCTAAAAGAATATAAGTGTTCTACTAAGCTGTGTTGAATGATCAGTTGCAAACATCAAATCTGTAAAGGCATAGTAAGAATAAGAATAAAGAATATCATCAAAACACGATTAGGAGGATACTGGATGGTTTGGCATCTGAGAAATGTCTCCTATGCATTGACCTAAGAAACAAAGAACAAACAAGTTGAAGAAGGGAAGGCTTAAGATGATGATAAACAGGGAGAACTAAGGCCAAGAAAAGTAATTTCAGAACAAGATCAGAACTCTGTGTAATAACTAGAACTATCAAACAGTGGGATGCTAATATTGGTCACTGGGCCTGTTCAAAGTTAAGGCTGGATGGCATCTTAGGGTCCCTATCAACCTTTCAGTGGCTTGTTAAAGCTTGCTCATCCTAGCTCACAACAGAACCTTGTTAGCATCTCCTCCAAACTCCATGTTCCCTGACATCATTTCAGTAGGTTGAAACTGGCCATCATGGGAGTAGGTAAGCCACGGAAATCAGCAAACACTGAGAACAAGAGCCTTTGTTTTCCCTGCAGACTTGATGGCTAACCGTTTACCAGCACACTGCTGGGTGCCGTGGCATTCCTGCAGCGAATAGTTTGACCTCTGAAATTTTACTGCTATTTCTGTATGTCTAAGATTCTATCTGAACTAGGTTTAGTGGAGGGTAAAAATCAAGAAAAATTACTCTAAGTACAGTTAAAATGCCTCAGAGCAGGACTTGTGGACTCAGCTTTCGGGTTCTACACACTCCTATTTCTCTTCTTCCCCTGACCATGACCCTTCAACGTGACCCTGAACATGATGTATCCTTTTGTCCAGCTTTTTTTGCTCTTCTCTTTCTTATTGAGAATAAGATAGATCTGGCAACCAGACAAACTGAGAACACGTAATAAGGACCTTCAAAAAAGTGAAAGGTTGTCAGTCATAAAATAAATGAAGTTATTTATTATTAACCTTAGCATGTTATAGGGGAGATACTATGGTATGATTTAAACAACATCATCAAAGCATGGCTTAACACCATTCATTAGCTTATATGGATTAGCCACAAATGTGAACAAATTCCTTAGGATTGCTGGGTTCTGTTTCTTATCTGTGAAACAGAACTTATAATTCTTAACTCAAAGATTTGACAGATGCTATACACTATGATGAAATAAAAATATTTTGTCAGGTCCTATACAAATTAAAAATTGTTATAGTTACTATGTTATTACTAAATTTTATTTACATCTTAATTCAAAATTGTATCTATTCTATGATTGTAACAGCAGCAAGAAGAATGAACTGCACATTCCCTCCCCCTTGTTCCCCACCCACAGCTTATATCTGAACGTGATTCAGACCAGAATGGGATACAAATCAGACCTTGTTGTTCTCCAAGTAACAGCAATTTACAATAATTGCAAACAAATATTCCTCTTCTACAACTTTGATCATCTCCTCAGCATTTAGTAGGAACATATTATATCAAAGAGATCCCAGATTAGCGCTCAATATGGCTTATTCTGTGCTGTAAGAAAAAATAAATCAAATTTTGAAAATAAAAGTATTTCAAAATACCTTACATTGTATTTTGCCTTCTACTAATCCTAGTTTTTCCTTTTCTTAAAGGCCATTCCTTCCACCATTGAGGCTAAGGCACACACTTAGAAAAAGAAAGAGTGGGAAGAGCCTAGAACAAAGAAGCTTCTCTTTGAAACTGAAAGTTTAAATATCTGAGTCCCCAGAAAGAGAATATTCTTGAAAGTCAGGTTTTGTTGAGAAAGTAAAGAATGTTCTAATCCAAAGCCAGCCTGTGCATAGCAAAGTTGGAGTTCGGAGTGTTAAATTCTCCTGTAAGGTCTGGGCAGAGAAGATTCAGTATATGGCATAAGACCCTGAAACTCACATCTGCCTATGGGCTCCAGCATAGACAGAAGAGTGTTAGCAGGTGGGGAGGTGGCAGGTACAGGGGGTAAGGGGAGAAGTTCAGATGAGGTGAGTCCAGGGTAAGGATGCTACAGGTACCTGAGGAGGGCCCCATCCCAGCAGCTGAGAGACATCCTGATACAAACTCCAAACATGTTGAGAACAAATCTGAGAACAACTGAGCTGATGCTCCACTTCACACCTCAGGAAGAGGAGAGCAGCAAGGGCAGATACAGGGGTCCTGGTACATGAAGCTGTGTAGTCCTGTCTTCTCCTTGTCTCCTGAGGAACAGCAAAGTGATACAGAAATTCTTACATGTGGTGGAAGGTAGATGAAATGACCTTACCTAAGGGGTATGAATGAGTAGGAAGTCAACTTGCAATAAAGCTCTGGGGTCAACTTCTCATGTCAGGGATTGAATTGGAGTCACAACTGGACCCTATGGAAAGGTTTGATAAGCCAGAAATAGTCAAGACAGGACCTGACCAGATAGGAGAGGTGACCAAATACCCCGAAGCAATTTCCTCACCATGTTAACACCAAGACAACACACAAGTTGTAGCACCTGAGGACACATTAGAAGTGGCAGCTGTGCAGGGCCCTTGGTGCTGGCCCTAGTGAACTTCATTACAGTGTCATTAAAAAACAAATGTGGCATGTATCATATGAGTGGATGTGAGGCCAAAAGAAACCAACCCAAGTTTCCATGGGAGCTGTGGGAGTTGCAGATAGAGACAAAATGCAAAGCAGATATTCCTCCTGCCTCGGGCTTCGGGAAAGAAAAAAGAAGAGAATATGTGAAAGACTGAGCTTAACAAAAGAGACCACTTGAAAACAGAAAAGCATGAACTACCCAGTTGACAAGTATATGTCCATTCCCACAATCTCCCAGTAGCTAAAATGGAAGTTTGTAACCAAAATGATATCAAAATAAGGAAAATAAACAAGTCCCTTTCTTTTTCTTTGCACATGTGAATGATGATACACATATTTTCACCTCCTATCACCACTCCTAGGCATTGACTTTTGGGAAAGGTCTTTGAGATCATAAATCATCTAATAAAGAGACCAGCAGACCCGTGATTTCCGCTGTGAAAGAATTCAAAAGGAAACTCTAATTGGACGACCTGCATTCACAGTTTCTTAGAGAGGGTGAACATGGATGCCCACCATCCAACACCCACCATGTCAGACTGGGAGAATCCAGGGAGTGAAGGCCCGTCCTGTGGGAACCAGTAGAGGTTTTTCCAAGGAAGGAGAGTGGAGAATGGATACTGTTGAGGAAGGATATGTATGGAGCTGAGAGGAGACAGGTGCTCAAAGGCAAAGTCTGGCCAGACATCTTTAGAGGGTCTCATTTCTGGGAAACCCTACATATTTAGATTCCATAACATGTAGGATACATGGAAACTCCAAGGTAAAGGGACATTAACTTTGTTCCCTTTAACCTCATAATTTCTTTCTAAAATGGCCTTTATCCTAAAGAAAGAAGTCACATATTTCTAGAAAAATTGGGTACTTTTGTAGTTTTGTGGAAGATGAAGGAATAGGGTGGTCAAGAAGTTCTTTGGATCCAGGGGGATGAAAGGTGCAAAATATTGGGACAATGGTACCTCAGGACGACAGAGGGTGGGACAACTGTACCTCAGAAGGGCAGAGGGTGGGACAACTGTACCTCAGGACTGCAGAGAGTGGGACAACTGTACCTCAGAAGGGCAGAGGGAGGGACAACTGTACCTCAGGACGGCAGAGGGTGGGACAACTGTACCTCAGGATGACAGAGGGT
>NW_003852432.1:11796229-11835152 GCF_000181295.1 Otolemur garnettii | reverse complement strand
ATGACAGAGGGTGGGACAACTGTACCTCAGAGGGGCAGAGGGTGGGACAGCTGTACCTCAGAAGGACAGAGGGTGGGACAACTATACTTCAGAAGGACAGAGGGTGGGACAAATCTACCACAGAAGGACAGAGGGTGGGACAACTGTACCTCAGAAGGGCAGAAGGGCAGACAACTGTACCTCAGGATGACAGAGGGTGGGACAACTATAACTCAGGATAGCAGAGGGTGGGACAACTGTACCTCAGGACGGCAGAGGGTGGGACTGTACCTCAGGATGGCAGAGGGTGCAGAGAAATGCCAGAGCATGGCTCACAGAGAAACTGGCAGTAGGGGAACATCCCTTGGATATGAAAAATATTCCAGAAAGGATATGCAGATGAGGGATTTTGTAACCTAACTCTTCTAACAATCCTCATTGGTCATCAAAGGGGCAGAGAGGCCTTGTGAACTGAAGTCAACACAGACTTGTATCTTCAAAATAGTAACGTGATTGATGTCACAAGTGGGATTATGAGTGATTTTGTTTCCTTTCTGCTACTTTCTAGGTCTATGGAGACACATAAATACATTTCATCCAACATTTATTGACACTTACAATGGGCCAGGTATTCTTCATCAGTGAGCAGAGGAGGTAAAAATAAAACCCTGCGAATATTTTAAATAAATGTACAGTAAAAGCAGAGAAAAGCAACCTTAAATACTTTAGCTCAGTGGTCAAAGGTACCATTCTCTATATGCCCACACATCCACATGTGGACGCTCACACACTCACACGCACCCGTACAGTGTCATTCCTGGTTTTCTTACTATAAAGTTCAGCCTCTCCCCACCATCTCCTCTAATTCTTCATTTCACTCGCAGGTTTATTAGAATTTCTAAAATTTCTATGAGAAGAAAATATCAGTGCTTATAACCCATATGCTAGATCCTAAAACCTTCCTTAAGTTTTACTGAAACAAAATTAAAGAAAACAAACCATGATGCTTTGATTAACACTTGGTCAAAGTAATTTTATTTTTTTGCATATCCACTGAATTACCACCATCATAGCCACATATACACAACCACATGCACTAGTAATATTAAAATTAAGAGAAGTGAAAAAATTATTTTGCATTTCAAGTACATTTGTCAAAATGATCATTACAGTTGTGTATGAACGTTCACGAGAGAAAGGAAAATGATGGTACAAAAATGAAAAAAATCTTATACTTACCCACTAGGTGGCAGCAAAACTCTTCCATAGTGTTAAATTCTCAACTTTTGTCTTTAAATTTAACAGATTACATTACACACAAAGAAATTAAAATGTTCAATTTCTCTCTCTCTGAAGAAGGGGCTCCAGAAATACTAACATTAGTGCTGTACTTAATTTAAAGGCTTACTGGTAGGTAGAGGAAATTAACCCTTGAGATTAAAAAAGAAGCAAATTTGACTATTTTATTTTTCAACCCAATTCAAAAATTTAATGTGAATTATATATGTCAGTACTATGCAAGACACTTTCTATTTTTATAAGGTGCTCCAATGGGTAGAACTTCACATGGAAACAATAAACATCTTCAACATCAAAAACATTGGGTTGAAATCATCTTCTCTCCCACCAATTTCCTATCATCTGAGCAAAATCTCCCTCTTTCTATAAAGTTAGTTAGTGATTAAAAAATTAAGCTAGCAAATCACGATAGCACATAATCAAAATCACTCTGTTTGTCTACAATGTTATAAATAAAGCAAGGATAGTCACCTCACCCCCAACCACAGGCATTCTGGGGGGGCCCAGGTTCAGCCTCAAAGTTCATGTGACAGACCCCTTCCTCCTCTCATGAGCCATATCCTGAGAGAAGCAAAAAGAAACCCAAATAAAGACAAAATTACGTAAAGTGCAAAGATTTAAACTACCTCAAGAGGACTGTTACCTGTGTAGTAGGGGAAATCCTGAAACACCGGCTGCATGCAATCTTCCTCCCACAGCGGCAGGACTCAATGCGTGGAGAGAATAAGGGCTTCCCAGTCGATGAGTGGATAAAGAAAATGTGTTCACAAACTCCGTGGAGTACTCCTCAGCCATGGAAAGGAATGGAATAATGTCTTTCACAGCAAATTGGATGGAAATGGAGATCATTATCCTAAATGAAGTGCCTCAGGAACTGAAAGCAAATACCGTGATACAAGATCATAAAATGGTGCAAAGGACATTGGCTACTAAGAAGGGCTGGGAAGGGGTGAGGGATAAAATTTTCCCTATCTGGTATAATGTACACTATTCTGGTTATGGGTACACTAAGAGCTCCGACTTCACCCACGTAACAAAAAACACCTGTAGCCATTAATCTATGGAAATTAGAAAAGAGAGAGTGAGAGTAAGGGCTTTTCATTCAAAGACTAGGTTGACTAGAAAAGCAGACTTCCTGAGGTGGGTCCTGGACCAACACAGCCCCTAAGCTCTTAAACACTGTCCTTCATGGTGTTCTTCTCAGTCCAACCCCAAGGGCATTTTCTGTGTCCTGGATGAGGCATCCAGAGACTCAGGCATCCAACTCTGTATCCACAGACCTCTCTCGTCACCTCACCACCCCATTTTCGTCCTGGATGCCTCTCATGCCACTTAAATACAAATAATATAAAATAAGATAGGACAAGACAAGACGAAATAAAATAAAATACAAAAAACCCTGATACTTCTCCAATTCTACTCACCAGAGGTAACCAGCTTTAGTATCTCTAAATTTTATTTTTCTTGATCATTACCATGATAATAATGAATTGCATACTTACTTTATTTTCTATTTTATCAGGTATAATGTCTACACAATAAAATGAACAAATTTTAAAGGTACAGCTAAACAAGTTTTTTACTAACTACATATCCATGTAACCTCTACATCAATCGAGGTACATGTATAAAACATTCCATCTCCCCCAAAAGTTTCCTTACACCATTCACAGTGAAATCCCTTCTCCCAGGCGACTAACGATGCATCCGTCCCTGGAGAGAGAAATTATATTATTATGAACCACTGGGCAAAAACAGATTGGATATTCCCTTGGAATTGTGTGATGAGAGATCGTTTTCTGAGACTAAATAAAATGTGTCTCAAGCCAGTCTCAAGTATTTCCTGGAATTTTTAAAAAAGAATTTATTGAAATAAAATTCACATAACATAAAATTAGCTATTTTGAAGTAGCAATTTAGTGACATTTAATACATTCACAGTATTATTTAACTACCACCTCTGTCTAGTTCCCAAATATTTACTCCAAAGGAAAACCCCACACCCATGAAGCATTTTCTTCCTACTCTAGCTTGTAGAGATTCTGTCTCTGCAGATTTGTCCCTTCTGAATATTTTATATAAGCTAAATAATAGAATATGTGACTTTGTTGTCCAGTTTCTGTCACACAGCACAGTGTTTTCAAGGTTCATTCACATTGTAACAAATGCCAGTACTTCATTTCTTCTGATGACTGCATAATACTCCATTATATGTTTATCAGCTTACCCACTGATGGACATTTGTTTCTGTAATGACTATTTTTATTTTTATATACCCATAACTGTGTTCTACTTATTCCACAGCCTTGCCAACACTTGTTATTTTCTGGTGTTTTGGGGGGTGTTTGCTTTGTTTTGTTTTGTGTTATTATTACAGCCATCCTAGCAGGGTGAAGTGGTACTTCATTCACTGTGGTTCTTAGTTACATTCCCCTGATAACTAATGATGTTGGGCATCTTGTCATGGTCTCACTGGCCATTTGTACAAGTGGTCATTGACTAACAGTAGTTCAATGTGCAATTTTTCAACCTTTTGATGGTTAGAATGTGACATGTTTCAATTTTGATCTTGTCCTAGGTTAGGCACGTGCAGTATGATACTTTCTCTCAGTGTTGCCACAGCTCCCAGCCATGGGATCATGAGGACAAATAACTGATACTATAGGCTGTTCTGTGTGGCCAGATGATGTTACTCCACAGTAAGATGGGTAAGTGTTCTGCTAGGCTAAGCTATGCTGTTTGGTAGGTCGGGCATATTAAATCCATTTTCAACTCACAATGGGTTTTTTGAGCTATAACTCCATCATAAGAGAAGCAACTGTATATCTTACGTAAAGAAAGGTCTATTCGAGTCCTTTGCCCATTTTTAAATTGTAGTTTTTGTTTTTTTATTGGGGAGTTGTAAGAGTTCTTTATATATTCTGCATACTAGTCCCTTATTAAATATATGATTTGCAAATACCTTCTCCTATTCTGTAAGTTGTCTTTTCTCTTTTTTGATATTCTTTGATATACAAAAAGTTTTCCAATTTATCTAATTTTAATTTATTGGCTACACTTTTGATATCATATCTCAGAATCCATTGCCAAATCCCAAGGCATAAAGACTTAAGTTTTCCTCTTATATTTTTATGGTTTTATACCTTACATTAGGTTTTTGATACATTCGGAGTTAATTTTTGTTCCTAATAGAAGGTAGGGCTCCAGCTTTATTCTTTGGGTTGCAGAAATCCAGTTGCCTGAGCACCTTGTGTCATCTCTCCACCATTGAATGGTCTTGGCAGCTTTACTGAAAATCATTTGGTCATAGATATACAGGTATTCTATTCTATTCTATTCTATCCTATCCAAGATCTCAATTCTATTCCACTGGTCTACATGTCTATCCTTTTGCCAGTGTCATGCTGCTTTGATTATTGTACCTTTGTAGTAAGTTATAAGATTGGGAAATGTAACTCCCCCACCATCGTTCTTTTTTCTAAAATTGTTTGGCTACTCAGAGTCCCTCAATTCCTTATGAGCATAATAACTGGCTTTTCCTTTCCTGAATAGATATGTCACCAAACATATCTATTCTTTCAGTTTGTGTTTCCCTAGTGTTTTGGCAGATATTTCCTTAAATACTTGGTGCTTTAAAAAAAAAAAAAGAAGAAGATTCTCTCACAGACCTAGATTTCTCTTCCTGTTTGTGCCAAACCTAGATATCAGCTATAGCTCTAAGCTTAGTTTTTTTTATCTCACAGCACACTTGAACCTATGGTTAAACTTCCACAGCCTACTTAAATTATGTTGGTCAAAAAAAGAGAGCAAAAAACATAATATACTTACTGTGCTTTAAACTTCTCTTGAAAATAATGTAATTAATGATCTTTAAAAATGTTCATGGCACACTTAAGATCCTCTTACAGTACACCACTGTGCCACGGCACACTGGTTGAAAATCACTGGCTTAAAGTTGCCAAGGTTTTCTCTAAGCAGGTGACCTGTGCCCTAGAACATTCATGACTCCAAATTCTCCAGTTACGCATGGATACTTTCTAATGGCTTGAATTCCATAAATGAAAACAACTCTCTCCAGCTTTTCTTCTCAGACTTCGGACAGTCTATTTTATGTTTTAGTCATAATCTTTAGCCCCAGGTAGCTGTGGGTTGTTCTTCTACTTGTGGTGTTTTTGAGAAATGCCCACCATATACCTGCCCCAAGTGAGTTCTGCATTACGCAAAGCAGAGAGCAGCACCTTGCATCAGTCTTTCAGATGGTCCTAGACAGATTAGAACAGACAAACACAATAATTTTCCAATTAGATCTCCTGCTACCTCCCTCCAGAACCACAAACCAGGGGTCCACATGGGAACTGGGAAGGCCATCTGTTGTGTTATGAAGAAACAAGCATAAATAATCTTTTACCATATAGAGCAAGATGCAAAAATTTTGCAAAATGTCCTCTTATTTTTTTCCCATATGTTATTGGAACTTGAATATATTTTTAAGTTGACTTGAATTTCCCAAAAGTTGTAGAGCTTGAAAAAAACTATTGACATGGAGGTTGTCTTTTTTCCTGGGATTTCTGAGTCCACTGAAAATATGTGTAGGCATGGGTCAGTTTTTTTCCTATACCCTGTTTTGAATACTATGTGTTCTCTCTATGTGTTAATACCTGTGTCAGTCTTCTTCTAGACGTTCTTGAGATGTTCTTCTAGATGTTCTTGAGATGTTCTAGATGTTCTTTTTGAGATGTTTTCTTATCTTATTTTTTTGAGAATTTTCTTCTTACGATAACTTTTCTTTTTTTTTTTTTTTGAAAACTTTTATCGTATATGAGACCTGTTAAACTTACCATTTTTATTTCAGCTTTTCTGCCTAATTTGTAATAGCTTAGAATAGCCCAGTTCTTCCTGCACATTTCTTAAGGCCCGGGGAAATGATATTAACAACTGTCCTGTGTCCACTCTCTGGTACTGCCCATCACCATCTGGGATCCTGGAGTAATAAATGTCCCAATACCCTGGCACCTTTTCTACATTGAGGCTTAAGCAGCGATTCCCTTCAGCCTTCGTAAGTATTCACACCACACCAGCCAATGTGTATGACTTTCTTCACTGGTAGATCAGGACAGTCTCAGAAAGATATTTCAGGTTTAAATTCTAGAACCTTCCCTTGAATGTCACAAAGGATTTCAAATACTTAGGCCTTCACAAGGAAGGAATTCCTGTGGATGCCTCAATGCAAAGCCCTCACTGAGGCTTACTTGCTCTCATGTGTGTGTTCAGGAGGGAAAAAGTCATAAGAAAACACTCCAAAAGATAGTTATTGTGCTAAGATGATAAGAATATAGAGGATTTCATTTATTTTTCTTCTTTCCCAAAAGTTAAGCAAAGCATTCATAGTAATTTTAAAATAAACAAAAATTCCAAGTAAATTTTAAAATAAGATTTTAAAGCATGTTAATGTTTATAGCTAAAACAGCAATACTCAGGACTGTGTCTGTCCTCTATGCTTTTAGAGATCACCTCCTCCGTCCTTGAGTGTTTCATATTCCCTGCAGTAAACAGGGTCCATCATTGTGAAGTGCTCCCACACACCTGTAGGACCCTGGTGCTTTCTGGTATTTCTCAGCTCCTGTGTCTTTCTTGCTCTTCACCCGAGAACTTTATGAGACCCACAGCATGGCACTTCTTCCCCTTGAGCTTCATGATATTTGCTGTAATCTCTTTCATTTCCTCATATTTAGAACAAACTAGCTAAAGCAGTTTCAGTTATTTAAAGTGAAAAATTCCCTCACAAAGACAGAGAACAAAAATCTCTAGTTATGAAAACCCATCCACTTGCTAATATTGTACAAAGGGTTTATGAGACACAGCAGAGAACCTGCCAAGTCCCACAGAAGCCGTTAGGAAAGCCAAAAGCCAAAAGCCAAAATCCAAAAGCCATTGCAGCTGCATCCTTGATTCCAGTTAGAGGAGGAGAAATCAGTTGGCAGTAATTTTAGTTATAAGGACAGCTGACTCTGGAAGTCGTCTGCTAGGAACTTTGCCTCTCTTCTTCTACAATAACCACTTGGTTTATGCCTATAAAGCCAAAATACATACCTTAAAGGTCACAGTGCTAAGTATACTGTTCAAGGACCAAAGTTAATCAGAACAATTCAGTTTTCAAGTTCTCATATTTACTTATATCTTCAAATAGATGTTATTATTTTCATTTTATGAGTAAGGAAGCTAAAGCTCAGAAGTATTTTTCTTGAGCTCTCAGACCTAATAAGATGAAAACTAAAATAAAGCCCTGGGATTTTGATTCTAAGTCATTGGTCATTGGTCATTGGTCTTTTCTCCTGAAGTCACCTCTTTGTGTTCGTCTGAAGAACACAGGGCATGTTGACCTCAGTGAAGACCAGCCCTATGAATACAATAGCTAAAGAATTTGCTGAGAGGTTCTAGGCAAAATCCCCTACTCCAAAACATTTATTTCACTACCTAACATATTTTTTCATCCTTAGCCTCAGGTCAGGAGGAATTTAACTGTAATGAAAGGAATAATAACTTTGTCCTTATCAGATAGTGATGGATATAAAAATCATATTAGAAGCTTTTTTTACCATACTTATGCATATATATCTCTCAGTGTATCTGAGGTAGAATTCTCCCATGTGTATATTGAAAAACTCCCCCTGGGGTTCTGAAGTCCTGTTCTAATTTAAGAACACCTGTCTCACTAAGGTTTGTTGATAAATAGCTAAGAGCAAATAGACATTGCACAAATTTAATTTTTCTTTCAAAATAAATTTATGATCAACCATGTATCAGGAGTGTATCAGGCACTAGGAACATATTAGTGAACATATTGATGAACAAGCTGGCCATGGTCAATGCTTACATGGAACTCACAACTTCCTTTACTGCAGCATAACAATAATTCTATTCTACCCATATGAGAGTCAAAGACTAATAAATAATAGAGGATGGCAGAAAGGAAAACAAAGATAAATTATCCACATTTTATATTTTAGGAAAGTTAACAGAATTCAAAAGAAATAAAATAAATAGTAAGACTTGAGAAATAGCGATATTGACTTTAAAAATACAGTCATGCATTGCTTAATGCTGGGTACATGTTTCAAGAAATAAGTCCTTAGGTGATTTTGTTGTGAAAATGTCATAGAGTGTTTTTACATGAACTATGTACATACTGAAGCTATATGGTATGGCCTATTGTTCCTAGTCTACAAACCTGCATAGCATGTTACTTTACCGAATACTGTTAAATTGTAACATAATGGTAAGTATTTGTGTGTCTAAACATATGTATACAGTCATAATACAATATTATAATTTTATGGAACCATCATAGCATATGTGGTCCATCACTGATCAAAAAATTGTAGTGGGGCATCTGAATATAATGGTAGTCTAGCTAAATCCAGCTTATACAAGCACCAACTCAAACGACTTGTTGTAATAATTTCCAGATACTTTTAAAACATAAACACCAGAGAGAAGCTTGTGATAAGGGAGTAAAGAATATTAATATAAAATTAAGTAGAGAAATATTTAGATGCTCAGGGGAGGATAAACATCTTGTGAGAGGAAAGAATTACTGTAGCTCTGAAAAAAATACTCCTCTAGTGATTGAAAACCATTAACTTGCAAATACTCTTGGATAATTGGTAATTGTCATCATGAAATACTGCTATTAATTACCCTGGGAAACTGGATTAGACAAAGGCTTAAGAGTTGTACACCAGTGATTAACTTTGGAGCAAAGTAATAGCAATGTATGAGGTCTTCAATACTATTTTCTTTAATTCTACATCTTTATCCCTTATTTTCCACTGTTTAATTTGGCATGTGAGCCCTCAGATTCTGGTTTCTCTCTATCTCTCTAGCCTTGTTCCCCCAAATTCCCCATGCCCCTTCCCTACTGCATGACTGGTGATCTGGTCGTGCTGAACTACTCATAGCTTCCCAGGTAAACTAATGATCTTTGATGGTTGCTTATTTAACATACTTTCTTCGCTCTGCTTAAAATGGTCTTACTATCATCTTGAAAAAATAAATCAGAGTACATTAGTTTTCTAGGGATACCATAATGAAGCACCACAGTGCTTAATCGACAGAAATATATTTTGATTTTTGTTGTTGTTGTTGTTGTTGTTGTTGCAGTTTGACTGGGGCCGGGATCAAGCCCACCACCCTCAATATATGGGGCCCACACCCTACTCCTTTGAGCAACAGGCACCACCCAACAGAAATATATTTTCTCACTGTTCTACAGGCTAGAAGTCCAAGATCAAACTCAGCCAGGTTGATTTCTTCTGAGGTATAGCTGCTTGGCTTGTAGATGGCTGTCTTCTTGTGTCTACACATCATCTTCCTTCTGCACATATGTGTCCAAATTTCCTCTTCCTATAAAGAAACCAGTCATATGAGATTAAGGCTCACTCTAATCACTCTAATTTTAACTTAATTACCTCTTTAAAGATTCTCTCTCTCTCAAATATAGTCACATTCTGTGTTACTGGAAGTTAGGACTTCAATAGGTGAATGGAAGGATAGTCAAAATTCACCTCATAACACAGACAAACTCTTACTGTATATAATATATAACTTGATAGTAATTTATTTTAGGACTCCTTTATCCTTAATCTTTCCAACTCAGGCTGAGGTAGGTCTCCTTCCTCAAAAATCGCAAAGCAGGATATACATTCCTCTGTCACATTAAAGGTTCTATTTCTTCACTCTAGTCTACTGTGTGTCTTTCTTTTCCTTATCCCAGCACATAACCCTATATCTGGTACATGGTAAGTGTGCAAGACTCTTTGTACCTTAAGTTTTATAGAAGTATAAGCCCTCTAGTTTGGATGTATTGTGGTATCGCTTCATGGATGGGAATACACCACTTCATAGGATTAGCACTTTTGGGTAATAAGCTTTTTATTTGACATGATGAATTTAAGAGATATCTAAATGTGAATGTCTAGTAGAGAACTGGAAATACAGGCATGGGGCTTAACATGCTGAAAGCATGATTTGGTGAATGGTTATAATCATTCAGGGAAAATATATAAATGAGAAGGAAGAATGGGAAAATTTTTAAAGAATGACAAAGGTTTTTAATGAAGGATAAAGAAGAAGGAAGTGGAAAGGTAGAGACATAAAAGGAGTCTCAGAGATGGCTTCAGTTTCCATTTATGCTAGTTTAGGTATCAAAAAGGCTCAAATTTTGTGGTAAGCAGTCTTTCTTTCATATAGCCACTAGGGGTCTCCAATAACTTCTGCAATGCCTGTCATACAGAGCCCCTCAACAAGTATCTTTTAGCTGTCACTACAAAGACTTTTCCCTCAATGACATAACAAGACTGGATGCCTCACAAAGACAGTAGTTTATCAGCTGCCTGATGCCCTTGATTGAGGTGAAGGTCAGAGTTCTTGAAATGACTCACGGACTGTGGTTTACGGACCTCCAGGTAATCTCTTGTACTGGCAATTTTGTCACATGATAAATGACTACAGATATATTCTCCCTTCCCTAGAACTGGAACCTAGAGCCCACTGGAGCCCAGTAAATAGATTGTATAAGGTCTGGTGATCTCCCAAATCATTCTGAAAAGAACTGATGTTCCAAAGAGAAGATCAAATCACATTATAGTGACTCACATTGTGATTCTAGAAATTCTTTTTTCAGCTTAACAAAAAGATAAGGAAAATGTATGTTTTTAAAGTCCATCCTCTAGAATGAGAAAATAAAATTAGAGTTGAATAAATCTGACAGATGTTTTTATTCCTTAAACTTTTTCCTTATGCTAATTATTCCTATGGACAACATTCTTTCTGTAATGACAACTTAATTATTTTCAATAGATTATAATGCAACTGAATAGGATTTCTAAAATTTTTACTAACATGAAAACTTCTAATAATACAGAAAAATTTCTACCTTGATATATTTCTTTGTCCTAAACCATTATAAAATGTTTTGTCCTAAACCATTATAAAATAAGTTATAAATATTATGACTCTTCAATCAAGATACTTTAGCATGGATTTCCCAGAAAATAAGAGCATTCTCCTACCAATTGACAGTACTACCATCATATACAACAAATTTTGAAAACTTCGTAATGTTGTCTATTTCCCAGGCCATATTTATATATTGACTCTTATCTGCAAAACATCTTTCATAGGTGATTTTTGAAAATAAAATTTAAGCCAAGATTTAATTAATGATCATACATTATCTTTGGTTGTTATTTTTCATTTAATCTAAAACAATTCTCATTCTCTTATCTTTTTTCCTTCATGATAATAGACTTGGCAAAGAAACAAGTTTTCTTATAGACTATGATACACTATTATAGACTACTATACACATCTTGATTCGTCTGTTCATTTCCATGTGTGGTATCCTTTAAAATGATCCTCTCTCATCTGTATTTTCCATAAAGTGGAGGTTAAAACAAGAGGTTAAATTAGGTACTGGTTAAATGTTTTTTATTTGGGTGTCAAATGATCCTTTATTGAAACATTTTCCTTTGTACTTCCCCCCTACCATGGCACCACTTTTGATGTCATCTATGATGTTGTGAAGGTGGGGGCCATCAACATTGCAGCCCACTAACTGGGCAGTCCTAGGGATCTCATTAATAGTTCCAGAGAGTTATCTAGCTAAAGATGGGTCCCTCATCTTTCTGGCAATGTTGACAATCTCATCAAAAGTGATATTTTCATTGTGTTTAATGTTTTTCTGTTTCTGTCTCTTGGTGTTTTCTGGAGAGCTTTGATGAGGGCAGAGGCAGAAGGTACCACTTCAATCTGGGCCTGTCTGTTGTGGATAGTCAGTTTCACTGTAATCCTCAGATCTTTCAGTCACCGGTTGCCATGGCAATGTCATTATCAACCTTTTTTGGAGACAAACCAAGGGGGCTGATCTTGGGGGCCTGGGCAGACATGATACCAACTTCACCACCAGTGCACTTTGATCTCACTGGGGTCAAACTTAAGTGGCATGGTGGAGGCAACTGATGTGGATGAACCCGAGTCAACTGAAGAAAGTTGCACCTTGGCCTCCTCCAAGCTGAAAGCCTAAAGACATTAAATATTTTTAATAAAAGTATTCCCTAGGCAATGCACTATACAACATTGTGCATCATTCAGAAGGCATATATTGTTTGACATCCCATTATTAATGATAATAAATGTGATGACTGTGCTAAAGGAGAGATGAATGAATCTCTCTGTTTTAAAGTTATATTTTTTCCTTTGGAATCTCCATATAATCTACCTAACGGTTTTAGAATTCACTAATTATCCCTATTTTAGTGGGCAGAATAAAGGTTATCTTTACATGCAAAAAGGGAGATTTCAGTTGAGATTAAAGTTAACGAGCTTGATGTGGGGAGTATATCCTGAATTTTCTAGCTAATTTCATTACCTCTCCCCGTAAATCAGGGACCTTTTCCCAGCCATTGTGAGAGAAAGAGCTATGATGATGGAAGCAGAGTCATAAAGGTTATTAAATTATTAACTTTGGAGATGAAGCAAGGAACACATGAGCCAAGGAATTCAGTCCAAAGAAGCTGAAAAAGGCAAGAAACTTTGTCTTCCCTAAACCTTCCAGAAAGGACTGCATCCTACCAACACCCTGATTTTTAGCCTAGTGAAACTCCTATAGGAGTTGTTTTATTTCTGATTTATTTTTTTTTTTTTTTACTGACATAAGTGTACATATTCACGGGGTACAATGTGCTGCTTTGATACATATACACATTGTGTGAAAATCAGATCAGTTGTTTAGCATAGTTGTCACCTAATATATTTATTGTTTCTTTATGATTAAAACATTCAAAATTTTCTTTTATAACTATTTTGAAATATACAATAAAATATTTTTAACCATAGTCACCCTCCTGTACAATAGAACACCAGAACGTATTCCTTCACTAAACAAAGAACAAAACAACAAAAACAACAACAAAGAAACAATAAAAGGCCACAACAAAAAACCAGTGGGGAGAGGGAAATTCAATTTCCATATTTGCCACATTATATTCCACATTAACAAATAGTAAAACCTCTCTGTAAGTTGACCACCCAAGAGACTATAACAACCTAGTCAACATATGGAGGTGACAAAATAAAGAAGTAGGCCGACTGTACTGATACGAACATGTACATTCTTGTACAGATTTTATTACAGAATATCAGATAAAATCATACATAATCAAAACACAATAAAGTCATACATATAGTATCATACAAAATCAATATATTTACTGTTTTCTCATGGTTTAATCTTTCTTTCTGAAAAAAAAAAGGGTCAATCTTAGTCTGTTTCTTATTCTTATGACAACCATAAGTAGAGAAAGTGCTCTCTATTGTGGCTACCACTCAGTATACCTGGGCATGTTTTCACAGCAAATGACTTCAACTGCATTATCAGATGCTTGACAAAGTCTCTGCAATTTCTGTGTCATCCTCATTTGCTTCTTCCACTTTATCAGCTGTTTCATGCACTTTTATGTTGGTCTATACTTCAGTCAGTAAGTCAGTATCCCTTGGAAAATGGCACTGGGTCAGGTTCCTTACAGGTTGCCACCTCATCATCCATTACAACAAAACCTTCAAAATCTACTCCTTTGAATTCTGCCATGGGAGTGGACTGTCTGGTAGAGTCAAAATATCATGCTTTTGGGTTGTGACAAATCCAAGTTTCCTTAAACACTTCTCTATCTTTTCTGGCTAAACTTCATAACAGAACTAATGCAGAGGACAACATCTAGAGCACGAACTGATGTAGCAGATGAAGTTGTTTCTACAGGTGGAGCACAAGTTTGTGTTTTAGGAATGACCCATTGCAGGAGCTGGGCTTGGTAGTGCATTTTAAGTGTTTTGATGAGGGCTGGGTAAAGAGGTTGTATTTTTGAAGTCATGTTTGGAGGCAGAGATTTCAGTGTCACACTTGTGAGATGATTCACTTACAGGTGGCCAGGACAGTTGTCTACTGTCAGTAGAACAGACGATTTCTTCTTTCTTATTTCTCAGTCAATACCCCTAACTCATTCCTCAAACAGGGCACCAGTCATCCATGTGCATTTGTTTGATCTCCAAGTGATGGGAAGATCTTTGAGCTTCAGGTTCTTGAATGCATGTGGCTTTGCCAATTTATCACTCACCACAGGCTTTATTTCTCTCCTGTTGAGCTAGAGCAAAGCAGAACTCCAAAACATTCTTTGGAAAGTTTTCTGCGCTTATATGCCTTCATGATGAGGCTCCTGTCAGGCATTGCCTTGAAAAAGAAACAGTGTTTAAGATACCATTTTTGAAGCCTCTCGCAAACTCCAGGAACTTTTTGACGAACTAATTTACAACTTCTACTGGAAATTCTTTGGATTCACCACACAACACTTTCTGGGAGGTCTTGTGTCATAGTTTAAACTTCTCAAGCCAATCACTTATGCTTGGAAATGGGCTATCCCAAATTCCTGTGTGATTTTTTAGCAATTTCTTGGAACATCAGCCCAGAGATTCAGGCATTAACTGCCCTGATTTGTTTGAACAATCTTAATGTGGTTTCACTGACTTAATAAGAGAAGTTTTCCATTTTTTCCTGTATAGGTCTCCACTTTCTTTACCATATCTATCAGAGTACTCATATTTACATTTTAAGTTGTTTCTAACTGCTGTCTTGATAACACCAAAATGTTCCACTGACTTCCTTTGGCTGCTACATTCCAGAAAATGTAGATGATTAACCTTTTCCTTCAATATCAGTTCTTTGAATTCTTTCCTTTTGGCCATGATCTCTCAATTAACTGTAAAATTTTTCAGTACTTATAGATGTATCTACAATTCAGACCAGTTCTTCACATTGAAAAAGTCTTCCACAATACATGATGAATAGTAAGATGTTAGCCATAATCCAATGCATAGTAATAAAACATGAAAAAAGAAGTTATACTAAAGAAAAAGTAATACAAGAAGCAAAGCCCATACCTCCTACCCCTCGCTGTACAGTGGACTCAACTTATAGAGGATAAATTAATATTATGTGTCACAGTCCAAGTGGTCAAGATACAAGTTGGTCAATATATAGAGGTCAGTCTTCCATTGAGTACATGTGGTACACACCCAGTCTATGAAAATTAGGTTAACTTAAAGAGGTGGTCAATGTAGGAAGATTATCAACTATGAAGGTTCTACTATATTTCAATTTTCAACCAAAAATTATGAGACATACAAAGAAACAGGGAGAATGGCCCATAAGCAAGGAGGGGAAAAGCAGTTAATAAAAATTCTCCTGAGGAAGTCCAGATATTCAATTTACTTGAAAAAGTCTTTAAAAAATCTCCTTAAGATATGTTAAAAGAACTAAAGCATACTATGCCTTAAGAAGTAAAAGAAGGGTGGCACCTGTGACTCAGTGAGTAGGGCACCAGCCCCATAGGGTGGCGGGTTCAAACACGGCCCTGGCCAAACTGCAACAAAAAATAGCCGGGCATTATGGTGGACACCTGTAGTCCCAGCTACTTGGGAGGCTGAGGCAAGAGAATCGCCTAAGCCCAAGAGTTGGAAGTTGCTGTGAGCTGTGACTCTATGGCACTCTACCAAGGGTAATAAAATGAGACTCTGTCTCTAAAAAAAAAAAAAAAAAAGGAGAAGTAAAAGAAGCATGAGAACAATGTCTTACCAAGTAGAGAGTATCAATAAAGAGACAGAAGTTATATTTTAAAAGAGAGAGACAAATACAATGACTAAACTGAAAAATTCACTAGAGCAGTTGAGGATTTTAGAAGGTAGAAGAAAGAAGCAGAGAATCTGAAGATAGGTATACTGAAATTATCCAATCTTAGGAACATGAAAAAAAAAAGAATGAAGAAAAATGAATGGAGTTACAAACATCACTAGGACAATACCATGTGCGCGCACACACACACATAATGGACATACCAAGAGGAAAGGAGAGAAAAAAGAAAGAATGTTTGAAGAAAAAATGGATGAAAACTCCCCCAATTTCATGAAAAACATAAAGTATACATACTCAGGAAGCTTAATAATCTCCAAGTTTGATAAACTCAAAGAAATCAACATCTAGACAGATTATAATCAGATTGCCCTAAGATAAAAAGACAAAGAGATAATCTTGAAAGCAGCAAAATAGAAAATCAATTCATCATGTAGTTGTGGGATCCTCAACAAGATTGAGCTGATTTCCCATCAGATACCCTAGAATCCGGGAGGCAGTATGATGGGCTATTCAACATGCTTGGGGGAAAAAAACTGTCAATGAAGAACTGTGTATTTTGCAAAGTACACTTCAAAAATGAAGAAGAAATTAAGATACTGCTAAGCAAAAAAAAAAAAAAAAAAATGAGGGATTTTGTTGCTAGCAGACCTTTCCTAAAAGAAACACTAAAGGAAGGCCTTAGAGGTGAAATGAAAGGATACTAGATAGTAATTTGAATCCACGCAAAGAAATAGGATTTATAAGGAAAACACATAAAATCTAAAAAGCAGTATAAATGTATTTTTTATATATAACCCTCTTATCTGACATAGGACAATAATTGTGAATCTTTGTTAATAGACGTATATTGCCCAAAGATATGCTAGGTTGTTCCAAACTAAGATTTTGATTGTAATCCCTAGAATAAAAATGTAATTCAAAGAATATAGTAAAGGAAAAAACAATGAATTAAAAAATAGTGTTAAGGTGGGCTTTTGTTTGCCGTTTCCATACCTTTTTTCTACGTGTCCTGCATCTTCTTTGTTCTTCTAGTCTTCCACTGCTGCCTTCTTCTGTGTTAAGTAGATATTTTTATTTTAAGTGGAAATAACAATAGGTTTCCACTATTTTTTAATTCATTGTTTTTTCCTTTACTATATTCTTTGAATTATATGAAATGTAACAGACATCTATCAAACATTCACCCCAACAACAGAATATATTAAATATATTCTTCTGAAGGCCACAGGGATCATCATGTAAATCCATGAAACAAGTCTCAGTAAATATAAAATGACTGAGATCATGCAATGTGTGTTCTCCAACTACAATGAAATGAAATTAGAAATTGACAATAGAAGGAAATTTGGAAAATTTACAAATGTATACAAATTAAACAACATGCTCCTAATTAATTGAGGGTTCCATCGTGGACATGGAAGTTGGTCAGTGTGCCATGAGCCTGAAGTCTGGAGCCAGAGTCAGGCAGGACCCAGAAAGTGCTACTGTGTTCAAGTCTCAAATATTTCCTAGATTTGTCTTTGTAAACAAGCTAACATTGAGTGACTTCCCAGATAAACTCTCAAACCTATTACAATCCAATCTTGTGCATCCATTGTTCCATTATTCTTTACTATCCAAACCAACTGCCCAGCCAGGTTTTATAACCTCAAAGTTTTATAAAACAGAATGTGCCTCCGCATTCTCTGTGCCTTGGCTATGCTGTTTTTTATTTTATTTAGAATGGCTGATCTCAACCCCCTGTACTTATTAAAACTCTATGTGAGACCATGCTTATGTAATGTTTTGAAAACTATAAAACAATATATAAATGTGAAGTACATTTACTGGAATTCACACCCTGCAAGAGGCACTTTATGTCCTCCTCCTTCCACAAAGACTTACTCAACCCCTCTAGCCTTCAGTGACTACTTTCTTCATTTTCTTTTCTATATTTTCTGCCTGTCTTTCTTCAGCTATTCTGGATTTTGTTAATCATTCTGTTTTTGTCACAGTATTTTTCATCCATGTATACATCCTAAAAAAAATAAATTTTTATTTTGCCTGTTTGTTAACTTCACAAAAACAATCAGATTATATTTATTCTTCTGTACTTAGTTCTTTTTTCTTCTTATCACAGGTCTGTTAGTTGACTAGATTTCTGTTGATCAGTTCTCTATTGTGGACACTTGGATATTCTCAAATCTTTTACCATCAAGATGCAGTGTTCTAGATAATAACACATCATTTGTTGTGTGTGCACGTATTTCTGTAGGATAAAGTCCTATGAGTGGGACTCTCAAAGGGGAAATATATTTGTAATTTTGAAAGACATTGCCACATTGCCCTTCATAAAGGATACACTACTTTGTACTCATACCAGTGATGGAGGAGTGTGTTTCCTCTCAGCCTCACTAAACTTAGATTTTTCTAAGAACGATCTTTTCCTGTCCGTTCCACTTTTTTCTTCTGATGGATTATTGATTCTTCTAAAAATAAATCTCTGGCATATTAATTCGTGGTAACTATTTTCCCATCTGGTTTGCCATTTGTCTTCCGCCTTTGCTTATGGTGATTTTGTACCAAAAGAAGGATTTTAAATGTAATGAGTATTGTCAGTTTTTAAATGGCTTCTGCCTTTTCAATCAAAATCAGAAAGCACTTTCCTAATCTAATTTTCTTAAGTTATCCTATGTTTTCTTCTAGTACTTAAATGATTTCATGTAAATCTTTGAGTTTCTATTAGTATATGATATAAGGAATGGAACTAACTATATTTTTTCTAAGTGGAACTTCCTACCTGTCTCAACCCAACATTGTATATAAATTTCAGCAATGCCTATGCACATAGCTGTAGTTAATTTACCTTAAATGTTGAATTCTAATGAGTGAATATAAACAACTTATCTTCTCTACTGATGAGTACTTTAGTTGTTCCAAATGTTTTGCCATTATGAATACAGCTAATATGAATACACTTATGTGTATAAAGCCTATAGCATTTACTATCACTCAGACCCTGCATTACTTGAACTTCTGTACTGCTATTTACCTCTGTCCTAATACTTACCCATTCTCTTCCCACTAGGACTAAGGAAGAGAATCTTACATCTTTAGGGTATATGCCACATAGACTTGGAGAGAAATAAGCTCTCAGTAGGAAATGAATTTAATTGAATTGAGTTGAATTAACTTGAATAGAATTAGTAGCCTATTGTGGGCCAAAAAAAAAATGCAATGGGAAATTAAAACTTATTTCCTGATAATTCACAAAAAAAGAGAACCAATAGGATAAAATAAATTGCATACCTATTGTGGCCATATCTATAGGATTTTATTTCTTGAGATTACAGAGAGAATTATCTTAAACAGAAGCAAACCAATTAATTCATCTGTCTTTGATACTCTTACAATTTCTTGAATACATATGCACACTAATAACAGCTTCTGTGACCTATCAAACACAGATGAAATATGATGGAAAATGTGTTTCACAATTTGCTTTTCACTGATCCAGAACGAACATGTTGGCCTTATTTGGCATATCTTTCACATCATTATTTTGACTAATCCATTTGTTTAAATGATAGGCATCTAGAGTTACTACATTCTCTTAGGGTAGAAGCAAATGTTATGTCTTTCAGAACACATTCCAGGCTAAGTTTTCATCCAGGGATTAAAAGCCCAAGTTTTAAGTGAACAAAATCTACGTGTCTTTCAGAACTATAATTGATGTTCCTCCTTACCCCAACTATTACAACAAGTGTTATACTAAAATAGTCACCAATAGGCGAGTTCTATCCCTTTTTAGGACTGATTCAACTTATGAAAAACAAGTTAATGGCTTTTGTTCACATTGAGCTTCCCAGAGACTCATATTTATATTATAGTTAAGAGACAATTTTAAAAGTACATTTTCACTGATCATAGCATATTAACCTCTGAAGAAATGGTATACCCAAGGAAAAGAAGTTTTCAGAATAAGATCTTGTGTAAACTTTTAAAGGAAACATATTAAATGATAATCTAATACATAATAAAATGTTTTATTATTATTTAATACTAAACTTGCCACTTTAGTATTTAGTAGTAATATCCCATTAAGACAAGGTTTTGTGTTGTAATTAATATAGAGCAAAAAATGTTGAGGGTTTTGAGTCTTACAGAAATAGCACATGACACTATGTTTCACACTTAAGCCAACTTCTCTTTTTTCCTGTACTAAAACACTGCCCGGGCTTCCTACTGGGAAAACCATAAGCACATCTTTCAGAAAATAATTTGCTGCAACAGTTAAAAGAGTGTAAGAATTATTGACATCTGTTTAAATTTGCATATTGCTGGTGGTTCTTTATTCCCAGAACAAATGTGTCCACAGCTAGTTTGGCTACTAAGTAAAACTTTTATTTATTTTTATTTTTTTATTAAGTCATTTGTACATAGATCATAAATACATTTATGCCACTATGGGATTCAATGTGTTGATTATTTGTACAAATTGGAGTGCTTACATCCTATTAATCAATATAACCTTCACCTCATTTACCCAATTACAGGATTAAGACATTTGTGTTCTACACCTGATAGATCCAACTTGTACTTGCAAAATGCTCCATAAGTGTAGTCCCCATATCAACCCTCCCTGTATCGACCCACCCCCCTCCCTTCCCCTCTCTCTCCCCTTCCCTCCTTCATCCTGGCTATAGTTGTGTTTCATTTTTATATGCAAGTGTGAGTGATTGTAAATTGGTTTCACAGTAGTACTGAGTACATTGGATTTCTTTTTCCATTTCTGAGATACTTTACTAAGAAGAATATTGAGTAAAACTTTTAAAAACCCCATTGCTTATTTCCTAAAAAGTATCTTTCTACCCAGGGAGCATGCTGCCATAGATAGTCATTCCACAAATATCACTCAGCACTCACTGCATTTGCCCACAAGGAAATATTTGTTTTAAAAATGACGTGAAATTCTCATTCCAACAAAGATTCTTAGCTGATTACCTCAATACACTCCAGTGCTATTATGTCTCATACTTTTTACAATCCTGTCTTTTACATCACATTGTTTTAGCTTGCCTGGAAAAGTAGTGAGGATATTCTTAGCATTATTGTTAAAATTTAACATTCACTTATGGGAAAACAGACTATATCTTTACTCTCTGCTTTTTAATCATTTCTAAATTTATCCAACATATCAAAAGGGATTATTCTTTGCTCTGGATTTAGGCTAAAAATAAGTCTTACTATATTTTGGTATGATAGTATCAAGTTTTCTCAATCAAAACATACATTAAAAAAAATTGCCTCTAGAATAGGAAATGAGTATTTTGTGCCAGTAATGGCCTTAAGATTATAAAGGACAGAGTGGATAATAACACCTCATGAATCTTTAGTTTAATGAGAAAACTCAGTTAATCACAGATCATTCCCAAGGTTTTTCAAACTTGAATTTATAAAGAAAAGACCTCTGTTGTCTGGTTATAGAAGAGGTGACCTGGAACTGTCTGTAGCCCTGTCCCCCATGACATGGACAAGCTGTTCTGAGAGAATGGATCTGGAGTTCTGCTAGGAAGACCGAGACATTCTAATGGTATTCAAATAGCTCTTTAGTTATCCAGAGAGTAGTTCCAACCACACTTTTCTCAGTATAATGTGAAGCCAATAAAACCCTAGCTGGCTTAAACTAGTTCAAATTGTCCCTGTCATATGCAACTAGATAACAGCAGGACATTCAGATGCCATCACCGAAAATGGGGTTTGACAACTTAAAACATGGTTCTGTTTGAAGTGGGAGACCAGGAGGAGATAGCAATCCTTTGAAAATGATATCAAGGGAGTCAGTTAAATCTCTTTCCAGTTTTCTATTAGGACACAGGCCATATACACAAAAGCTGCTACTTAAGAGGATTTCATAGCAAATGTCAGGGTATTGGAGGGTGTAGTGACTTCTTGCAGCCTTTAATAAGTTACAAGACTGAGATAAGCTAGAATCTCAGCTGACTCATCAGAAAGAAGAGAGTCCTTCAGGATGGATCAATAATTTTAACAGAAGCCCCTTCTGGCTGTGGTCAGAAATCCATGGTGAAAGTCAAAAAAATCCTGTGTTCCTACTGAATTACAAAAGCTGAACACCTTGCCCTGCACTAAATACAGCGTGTGGGCTTAGAGTCATTTTTTCAGAAGCAGTCATAAAAATGGGGAAGGTTTACTTTCATGATTTATCAAATTACAGTCATATATCACTTGATGATGGAGATTATGTTCTCAGCTGTGATGTTAGGCAATTTTGTCATAGTGTGAACACCATGGGGTGCACTTACATAGCTGGTAATGCCTACTACACCACCTTGGCTACATGGTATACATATATTACAAGCCCTACAACATGCTACTGTACTGAGGACTGTACGCAACTGTACCACAGTGGTCAGTAAGTATTTCTGTATCCAAACACATCTAAGCATTGAAAAGGTACATTAAATATACAGTATGAAAGTTTTAAAATGGTACACGTGTATAGGGCTTTTGTCACCAGTGGTGCTTGCAGCACTGAAAGTTGCTCTGAGTCCGTGAGTGAGAGGAAAGTGAATGTGAAGGCCTGGGACATCACTGTACACTGTGGTAGACTTCATAAACACTGTACACTTCGGCTAAAATAATTAAATTTAGCTTACTGCAACTTTTTACTTTATAAACTTTTCAACTTTTTAAAAAACTTTTTGACGCTTTTGTTGTAAATACATTCTACGGCTATGCAAAAATATTTACTTTCTTTATATCCTTATTCTATAAGATTTTTCTATTTTTAATTCTGAACTTTTTTAAAAAAAAAAAAAAAGCTAAGAGACAAACACACACATTAGCCGAGGCCCACACAGGGTCAGGTTCATCACTACCACTATCTTCCATCTCCACATCTTGGCCCACTGTCGGGGAGGGATTAAGATGCATGTACTATCATCTCCTATGATAACCATCACTCTATGAGACTGTTTCATAGTTAACTTCTTTTTCTAAGTAGGAGTAATACGTGATGATAAAATAATGATAAAAATATAGTATTATAAATACGTAAACCAGTAACAGATACTGCTTTACCAGTATTATGTCCTGTACATAACTGCATGTGCTATAGTTTAATAGAACTGGCGGCAGTAGGCTTGTTTTCAGCAGCAGCACCACAAACACCAGCATTGCATTGCACTACTAAATCACAAGGGCCACAACACCACCAGGCGCTAGAAATGTTTTGGCTCCCACTATGATCACCATCATAGATGTGGTGAGTCACTGACCCAAATGTCACTATGTAGCACATAACTGCAGCTCCTACATACTCCCTGCTTTACTCCTTCTTTCAAATTTTCAAAACATAGTCACTTGGAATCAGCCCAGGACAGGGTGAAGTTTTCCATTGTCTCTCATTGTCCAAGACAATGACTTCAATTTAAATAGGTATTTAAATCAGAGATAAACAGAGACCTAAACCTATTGCTAAGAGATTGAAAACTAGGGCTTGGTCTAGAGCAGCGGTTCCAAACCTGTGGGTCATGACCCCCAAGATCCCTTCACAGGCGTCGCCTAAGACCATCGGAAAACATATATTATGATTCATAAGAGTTGCAAAATTACAGTATGAAGTAGCAACAAAAATAATTTTATGGGTGGGGGGAGGTCACCACAACATGAGGAACTGTATTAAAGGGTATTAGGAAGGTTGAAACCACTGGTCTAGAGATACAAAGATTTTACTTGACAAGAGTCACAGGTTGTATTTTCCAAAGGTAGCCACACAACTGTCTCCCATGCCACATTCTCACCATGTGATACTGTTACCCTTCCTATTGCATAGTTTGGTCTATGTCCTCTTGATCCCGAGTGGACATCTGTGACTCCCTCAACCAAGAGTTTAGTGCAAGTGATGAATGAGATTTATCAGGCTAGTTCAGAAAAATGCCAGACACTTCCACCTTGCTCTCCTGGGACATGCAAACTTAGAACCCAGCTGCCATCCTGGGAGGAAGTTCAAACTGGCTCATGAGGAAAAAACACATGCAGCAGCCAGGTACAGAGACGCACGCTGATAGTTCTGGTCAATCACCAGCGTATACCCAATATACAGAGATAACGTCTAGGAGAGGCTGGCCCCCAGCCAATGGACTAAGTCATTCCAGGCTTGAAGACTTCCAGCGAAAGGCCCATACATCAAGGAAAAAACTGCCATACTGTGTTCTATCCTAATTCTCAACCTACACGGTTTCTATGCCTGCTTAACAGAGCTGATTTATGCTACTGACTTTGAAATGGTTTGTCACAAAGCAATAAATACTTCTATAATTTGGGGTACTAGAAGTAGGGTGCTACAAAAAAAAAGCTAAAATGTGTGACATTAATGTGTGGCATTAGCCTTAGGCAGAAGTGAGAGGAAACTCAAAGAGCCCTGAAAATACTATTTTAAAAGTCTAAACAAATTCTAAGAGAGTTAGCAAAAGCTAAGGTCCTCGGGGAGGCTGTCAGTGAAAATTTAAAGGAAAATTATGGCAAACGTGGCTAGAAGCTGGAATAAAGGAAACAATTGTCATGTAGTGGTAGAAACTCTGCCAAGATTATTGTCTGCAATAAAGTAGAAAATACAAAATGTACCTAAGAACTTGATGACTGCAGAATATTAAAAGTGCTACCTATTTATTCTTGCTGCCTGTGATAAAATGTGAGAGGAGAGATAAACTAAAGAATTCTTGTTAAATAAAAAGAGACTGATACTTATCAGGTCTAAAATAAATCTATTTCTTATACCCAGAATTTTTATATGGCAAATGGATTCTAAATTAAAAAGTAAGAAATGATTTCTTGGTCATGATGACATCCAGGATGATAGTTAAAATCTTTTGTTAATGACACTGGAATTTTGTCTTCAGTATGTTCTTGGTCTGGGTGATTTGAAGAATGAATCCACAGACCACAGATCAGTGGTAAGACAGGATTTATTTTATAGAAAAAAATACAAAACACCAAAGCTCCTGGCAAAGAGCAACAACCCAAGTGGGGGCAGGGAGAAGCTCTCTCTCTGGGCTCTTTGTCCAGGAGTAGACATAGTCTCATGGGTCCTTTGTAATTGTAGTAGGCCAGGACTTGGTAAGAAATGAATGGATACAGTCCTTTCCACTAGGGCAAGGTGAATGAATGCATTAAACAATGGATACAGTCCCTTTCATTCCCAGGCCTAGGAAACTTATATGAAGTTGACCAGGCCTAGGAAATGGGAGGTTCCCAGTTCAGCCCCAAGTGCAAGGGGAGGGAGACACTAAGGCACTGGTGTCTCTACAACAGTTGTCTAGCCCCTCTGGCTACTGGAGCCTCCTGCTGCCTCCCCACACCCTCCAAGCAGCTGGTTCCCCTGCCAGCTGCTGCCTCACCAACACCACCAGGGCGGAAGTGGCAGTTTCACCACTCAGCTCCACCTAGCTGGCTGGAGCACCACCCATCCTGTATCATTAAGACTTCAGATATACATAACACAGTGATCCTGACTCTTATGTAACCTTTCAGACAGACAGAAGACCCCCTTAGGAATCTTAAAATTGTACCTCATGGATGTCACACATTTAAGAGAAGGGTTTCTAATAATATTAAATGTGTTTTCCCATCAATGTCTCACACTGAGGGCATAAAATAGAGAAAGAATAATCTCAAAGAGACTTGTTGGTGTGGGTTTGACTTAACAGAATGGATAATACCCTGATACATAAGAAACTCACAAGTTTTTTAAAATAATTGTAAGAGCTTAAACTAAAAGGGACAGAGTCAGTACAGTTCCTTCAATAGTCCCTTTAAATTTCCGACTTTGCAGGCAGGACTCATGTTAAAAGAATAACTCAGATACAAGATGGAGTACTTTTGGTGGAAAAGGAAGAATGCCTCATAGAGTGGAACCTAGAGCCAGGAAGAACAGTGCTTAAGGAGCAAGAATAAGCCCCAGTCAAGACAGTGACAAACATCCCTGGCTGGGTTTCAGAATTACCATGGAACAGTGACTATTGTGTGCTTTGTGTTTTACTTGTATTTGAAAAGGATGTTGTATAGCAGGTATTCTGGAACTGTCTCACCATATGTTGAGAGTGTGTGTGTGTGTGTTTGTGTCTGTGTGTGGAGCGGGGGGAGAGGCAGTTAACTTGTCCCTTTAGTTCAGAGATTTTCAGATGAGGAGGGATGGTACTCAAACATTTGCAATAAAACACACCTGGGGAGCATCATCCACATGTAGATTTGATTTCAGTGACAGATACTACACTTTGAGCTGTAAAGATCTGAAGATCTAGAGGATGGAGTCATTACATTAGGCATGTGGAAACAATGTGAGTTTCTGTTTCCCTGGAGAAGGTGGCAAAAGATTATATTTTCCAAAGCAGATCACAACCATATCTCTCATTCCACATACTTTTCTGAAATTGCTACTTTGACACTCGTTCAGGTGGGGTCTCCTCCCCTTAAACTCGAGCAGATCTTTGTGACTATCTCAAATTATAGAACCTGATGGAAGTGACCCTACATGACTTTGAAAACTGGTTCATAAAAATGTCATGAATTCCACTCTACTCTGTTGGGACATTTTCTTTTGAAATCCAGTCACCATGTTGTAAAAAAAAATCCAGGCATCTCATAGAAGCCTAGCTGGAGAGGAAACTGAATTCCCAACTGACAGCCAGCATTACTTTGCCAATCAAGTGAAGCTATGGGACAGTACCCCCACTTAGGCAATCTTCTATCCAGCAGAGACAAGGTTTCCCTGCCATTCCTGCCCACTGTTCACTCCAAATCTGTGAACAAAACAAATAGTTTTTTGTTGCTTAAATCTACTAAGTTTTAGGATGTTTTGTTATACAACAATAGATAATAAATTTCTGGCATCGTGTAAAGTAAGTGGTTCTCAATTGGGATGACTTTGCTCCCCTCAATACATTTGGCAATGTATAGAGACATTTTTGGTTGACACAGCTGGAGTGGGCACTATTGGCTAGAGAGTTTGGGGCCAAGGATGCTATATACATTCAGTAATAACAGGTCAGCTCCTCACAACAAAGATTATCTTGTCCAAATTGTTATTAGTGTCATGGTTGAGGAAAAATGATTTAAGAGTCCCCTCCTTCAAAAAAAAAAAAAAAACCCAAATGATAGACAAATGGTTAAGTCTTGACCCTGGCAAAAGAAGCCTATAGCTCAGTTCCGTTACAGTATCCCAAAAGCCCAATCCTCCAAAAGGATACTCTTATGGTAGGACAGCTCTCCAGGATAAAAATCTCAAATAATTACTCTCTGCAAGGTCATCGTAAGGGACAAAGTAAGGAAGCACCTCCCAGAAGTAAGAATTCAGTGTATCCAAACTAGAAGACTGAAAACTAACTCCACTGACAGGAAAGTTAGTTCCTAAATTCCTAATCCTCCAGGATACAATATTAGTCATTGAACAATCTGAGAAATAACTGATTGCTTCTCCTTTCTTCCAAGAAGGAGTTTTATTATAGCCACTTTGTTTTCTGTTCCCCCAAACAAAAGCAGATTCATCTGTAGTGGTTTTAATAGTGTATCCCACAAAACTGATATCTACTCAGAACTTTAGAATGTGATTTTATTTGGAAATAAGGGCCTGCAGGTCAAAGTGGATTAAGCTAGGCCTAAATACAATAACTGGTGTCTTTTTTAAGAGAAAAGAGAGGGAGATTCAGACACAGACGCACACAAGGAGAGGATGGCCAAAACTGAAGTGATATAGCTACAAGCCAAAGAATGCTGAAGATTGCCAACAAACACACTTCTTTCCAGAAGCTGGAAAGAAGCATGGAAGAACTCTTTCCTAGAGCTTACAGAGGGACCATGACTCTTTTCTTTTTCATATGATTTTCTATTAAGGAACCTGGACCATTTGATCTGTAGTTTCCCACAGTCCGCATCTTGATAATTTGGTATCCTTGCTGCAGTTCAGCATGTTCTTCTGTCTGTGGTACTTCCTGCCAACTGGCAACAGAATAGAGACTAGATCAGATTCAGGTGTTACACCTTTGGTAGCCCCATAGGAGTTCTTTGGCACACAACATCTGTTTGTCTCATTTTATGATGGTAGTAGTCAATGATACTGTTTTTTATTCATGAAATGGTGATATTCTATATATATATTTTGAGACAGAGTCTCACTCTATTTCATGAGGCTAGAGTGTTATGGCATCAGCCTAGCTCATAGTAACCTCAAACTCCTGGGTTCAAAGCAATTGTCCTGTTTCAGTGTCTCCAATATATGGAGAGGTTCCAGTCATGACGCCCAGTCAAATTTTCTATTTCTAGTAGAGATGATGTCTTGCTCTTGCTCAGGTGATCTAGAACTTGTGAGCTTAAGTCATCCTCCTGCTGCAGTCTCCTGGAGTGCTAGAATTACAGGCATGAGCCACCATGTCTGGCGAATTCTTTATTTATCAGCTGGAATACTTATATAAATAGGCACGTTCTCTATAATATTTGATTATCCAGTAGTATAGTTCATATTGGAAAAGCAAAATAAATCCTTGATTCTTTCCCTTCATTTACTAACTTTTTAGATAATTAGTTAGATTCCTGCCATTCTCTAACGATGGCCAGTACTGGTTTTCAAAAACATCATTATGAATTTACAAGTTTAACATATTTGGTAAGCTTCAATCTGCTGTAATTGAAGCTAAAGTGGACCCATTTGATGCCAGTGAAAGACAATTCAAGCTGGCTTCTGATTTCTTTTGATATAATCCCAGTAGTTTTCATACCTTCCTTGTCCTAAGATATGTTCTAGGCTCATCTTGTACATTTTCTGCTCTACATTTAGAATTGTCCATTTTTTCCATGAAGTTCTGGATTTCCTTCAGTGAAAAAGATTACTTCAAGATCACAATCACGGCGCTAGGGATAGTCATTGCTACTAGGTTACTCATTTTTTTAGGCCTTTTCTGTTGATAGAGCTAGTAAATATAGACAGAGATAGATGATGATGATGATATTGATGAAGATAGATAACAGACAGAGTCAAATTCACAACTATTTTAGTTTCAGGATTTTAGTTTAACCTTTTCTTCTTCCATACCTAGAATCCCAGTTCTCAAGGTCACAGAGGATGATAAAATTAGAGGACCCCAATCACTCATTTGTTATACTTCACCTTACACGTGTAAAAGCAGATTAATAATGATGTCATCTAATTTTCTATGCTTTATAAGTCACATTCTTTATAATATAGATACACAAAGAATCCCCCCCCATTCTTTAAATCTCAGTAATTTTACTAGAATAGTCGCGATGTCAGTTATTCGGAATTGATATTCTCAGGCATAGAATATCTTTCAGTATCTAATGTTAACTCATTTTCTTTTTAAACACAGGAAAGTCTTCTTGAATTGGGATTTGTTTTTTTCTTTAGTTTGGTAGTTCTCCCGGGACTCCCATTATCCACATATTCAATCTTTTAATTCTATTTCCATATTTGTAACTTTCTTTAGAATAAAGTTTTTTCTCTTTTACCTTCTATTTCCATTATGTATTATCAGTTTTTCCCCTTGCATTTTTACCTTAGTCTTCATTTTATTCATTTCCAATTCTTTCCTGAGTTCTGTCACCTCTCTTCTGAGTTTTTCTAACTCTCATTTGTGTAATTCTTTACATGATTTAACTTTTTAATGTCCTTTAGCTTATAGCTTTGTTTTGCTTTGAGGGCACATCTTTCTGATGCTCTTCAATTACCTGTAAAGATGTTATTCTGTTCCTCTATCTCTTTTATTCTCATGACACCTTTGTGTGGAATTTGACCTTGATTATTTACTGTTGCTAATTTTCACATGACACTAGTTTTCCTGAACTTTACAGTGAGGAGGGGCCCTGAAACTCTTGTCCAACGGTAGAGAGCTCCATCCTCCCTTGCTTTTATGAAGAGCTAAAACAAACAAACAAACAAACAAACAAAAAACACAGCAGTGTTTTTAGGCTTTCCTGACACTGTTCCCCTCTCTGGCTGCTGAGCACTTGCTGTGTGGTCAGTGTGCCTGAGAAGACAAATTTAAAATTTTTGTTCATTTAATCTACTTAAAATTTAAATAAAAATAATTAAACTTTACATAACCACACATGGTAGTGGCTACCATTTGATGGCACTCCCTTAGACTTCTACTTTCTGGTGTCTCTTCTGCCCCACGCTGCTCAATTTTTATTTTTCTAGGATCTCTGGAGGGTCTGTTTTAAGATAACACAAGGGCTAGATGGCCTCAGTCTCTTCAATCTTTCCTTTTTACTTTTTCAGCTGCTATTACAAAACTGGCTTGAAATGCTGGAGAATGTTCTAGTCCTCTTATCCATCCATCAGACTCTATTCTATCACCCCCTTTTCCCCTCAAAACATAATTACTTATTCATACGTGACTTGTGGCTTTGGATGGTTTGTTCTCACCTCTCATGTTTTGGAATTTATGGAGCTACATTGTATTGGTTTTATTATAAAAGTTGTTCTTAGGCTTTTGATTATGCTAAATAGTTGATTTGGGTTTTTTAATTTTTTCAATGTGGGTTTTCAGCAAGATTAAAAATTACACCTCATTTCCCTAAGATGCTTTACACACACACACATATATATATATATATATTTTTTTTTTTTTTTTTTTTGAGACAGAGCCCAAGCTGAGCCCCTGGGTAGAGTGCCATGGCTTCACTGCTCACAGCAACCTTCAACTCCTAGGCTCAAGCGAGTCTCCAGCCTCTGCCTCCCAAGTAGCTGGGACCACAGACGCCCACCACAACGCTCAGCTATTTTTTTGGTTGCAGCCATTATTGTTGTTTGGCAGGCCTAGGCTGGATTCAAACCTGCCACCTTAGGTGTATGTGGCTGGCGCCTTAGCCGCTTGAGCCACAGGCGCCAAGCCTACAAATATATTTTTAAATAAAATTTTTCCACTAAGAAATGTAATGATTCTAGAATATTTTTAAAACGAAGAGAGGAGAGAGAAATCCCTGTGGACCCACCAATCAAAGACAAACCACTGTTGACATTTAGTGTATTTCCTTCACGTCTCTTTTCTGTGTATCTTATTTCTGTATACTTGTCAGCATATTGTATATACAATTCTATATTATATTTTGCTCTATTCTATAATTGTTTCCTGTTATAAAAATTCCAAAGTATCATGTTCAGTAACTCTGCTACATCTATCATGTGGCTCATGCATTGTTTACTTATAAAAACCTCCCAAGTTTGGCCAATTAAATAAAATTACAGGTAATAGTTTGGTATGCAATATGTTGGTACCTGTTTTTTATAAAAATATCCCTAAAGAGCAAACTGTAATCTTATGCTAGCTGTTAATGAGTAGTAATAGCTAGGTGAGGCTCACACAGGAGCTCCTATGACAGTGTTTATAAATAATTAACTTTTCTGAAGAGGACCCCTGGGAACACGTTAATAATGGAAGGAACAAGGGTAGTTATCTTTATCTTGAAATTTTATCTCATCTAGTATATAAAACGTTCCAGTAACTCTTTGCCCTGGTGTTTATAGTCTGTTACTCTGTGTGTGTTCATATGTACATATGTAGGTATGTTTATGTATGTGCACATATGTGCCTGGGTATAGGGGAATTACTGGTGTTCAGCCCAGAAGTTTTAGGGTAGGAAACCTTATCCTTTCCTTCTTCAAGAGTCAATCAAGGTCAATATTTTCTGCCTCTTTAACAATATTGACAATTCTTTTAACCTTCCATACCCACTAGCATTGCCTTATTTTGATCCTCATCATATTACATGTGGGCTATAGCTAGTATTTCCTAACCAATCTTCTTTTATTTTGACTTGTCTCATTCATTATTCAACTACATTCCTCACAATAAAAGAAACATCTACAACTTTCTGCCCCAATGGGCTTTCTGAAATGTAAACTATTTTTGAAATATTCAGTAGTTCTCAAATGTCCACAAAAAATTAACCTCCTGCTCTTACCTACTGACCTTCTTCCTTATTTCCTTATAATACCTGGAAGACAAATAGATGTCTTTGTGGGGGTAGTTCCACAACTCTTATTAATCTCCTTCTGTGGGATCTTCCCTACCTATAAGTTTGGAATCAGTCTCTTGTGTTGTCTTATGTGCCTCTGAATTGGCACCAGCTGCAGATGATTAGACGTCCAGCTTTCCCAAGCTTGGTTAATGGGAATCTTTCTTTTGGAGGAGTTGGAACCCCAATGAGCTCAGATTGTACAGAAAAATGGCAAGTCTGCAAAGGGAAAGAACTAAAGTTGATACAGGTAGAGCAGTAAGATGAAAGACCATGTGGCCTCAGGGAAGGAGTAGCTCTCTTGGCTCCAGATGTTATCCAGTACCTGATCTGCTCCAAGATGCATTCTGGTCCTTGAGTTTTGTAAAACATCGCTGTATTCTCAAAACAAAATACCTATTTTTTTGTTTATTAAACTAGCTCAAGAGGTTCATGTGCATTACAATGTTTAACTAAGACATGGACTCATCTTTCAAGACGCAGCAAAGGTTGTTCTTCCCTAAAGATATCACAAACACCAATATCACCCTCTCCTTGACCCTCATTTGTGCCTCCCTCTACCTGCAACACTTCATTGCTCTTACATGCCTGTCACCTCATACCAATCTGTGAACTACTTAAGAGCAAAGGAAATGTCTTATGTATGTTTACATCTCTCCAGTGACCATTACAGTACAGGGTATATAAATGTTTAACACATTTACCTCATCAGAGATTGTAATTTGATAGCCTGGAGCATGATTTTAACCTGAGCAAATATTTTGTTTGGCCCACACAAAGAACTTTTTTAGTGTGAAGTGTGGGTGCGTGTGCGTGTGTAAAATCTAGTATTTTTACTTTACTAAGGATAAATTTAGCTCCTAAGAACATTCCTTACTATTATACAATCTAGTGTTTTAATTTCCTCTCTATTTGACTGAAACATTAGAGTTGGCCATTTATTTGGTCAATGTTAAGAATCTTTTGGAGGAGCTAAGCCAAAGGGGGACTAAAGCAGTCTGGTAGGCACAAAGGGAGATAGGATGAGACACAATTGTGAAGTAACTCTACCAAAAATGTCTTCCCAAGGTCAACAACGATCTCCTTTATGTTAACTCTGATGGGCATTTGACCTTTCTCCACAATTTGGCATTGTTGACTAATTCTTCCTTGACTTTTCTCCCTTGCTTGCTGGGAATTGACTACTAATTTTTTTTTTTTTTGTACCCTCCAACCATCCCTTATTTCCTTCATATGCTCAGCCTTGTTCACTTGCTGACTTTATACCCTCCTCTTCTATTTTACTATCTCTCAGGTAGATCTTATAATTTCCAGCCATGCCTTTTAATTATTTATGTACGTAGAATATTGACCGGTAAATCATTATTCTGGCCCAGGTGTCATCTTTAAGATTTATATTTGGACATTCCACTTCAATATCCCAATATCAAACTCAATATATTAAAACTGTATCCTTTACCTCTACCTTTCTCCTCAGAGAAAGCACACCAGAACAAAACCCTGTCCCCATCCTATATTTTCTCTTTTCCTGAACCATCCACAGAGGTGATGAAGCTGGAAATATGTGTGCCAGCTTTTATTACTCCATCACCAACTACATCAAGTCATCAAATTGTCCCATTTCTACCTCCTTAAAAACTCTAACTTGATACTAGAATAAGTGAATAAGGATTTGCAACCTAATTCTCCTAAACTTAACACTTATCTCAATTTTATTTTCTATGACTAATGTATAAATAATTTTCTACAGTTGGCACAGTGATGATTCCAGATAAAAATTACTGAATTTCAATTTCCATCCTTGCCAGTGATACACAAAGTTGTGCTGGGAGGCTTGGGAGGAAAGAAAGGGGGAAAGGCAGAAGTTTATGGATTAAAAAAAAAAAATGCTTTCAGATCCTTTTCTTAGTGTCATCTCTGCTACCTCAGCAAATAATAGCCCCAAATTTATGTTATAACATTTATTTGATGCCTATTTAAACTGCTTCACTGGACATTTTACATCTGTTAAACTTTTTTATAAAGACACAAAATTGCCTTGGCATAGCTAGACTTCATGTTCATGAGAGCTTACATGTGGCAAACTCTGCAGCAACTCCAATCTTCCAGGATAGTTTGGAAAAATGAGAAGGAAAAATTTCACAACAATTGAGAAAAAAAGTTCATGACCTATTTTGGTCATTCCATTTTTAGTTATTAATAGGATAAGGGAAACATGCTCATTATATATCACTGTTCCATTAAACAATGTTATCAAATAATAAAGTAACCTAAGGGTTGAAAGTGTTGGTAAAATGAATTTTTGGTGTTTTTCACTACCGAATTTCCAGATGCAAAGTAGAGAGACATCTGGACCTGAATATCTACATTTCTGTGGAATTTTTTTGTTGGTTCACTTTTTTTTTTTTTAATAGATACAGATTAGGTCACCCACTGTCTAGCCGTTACCATTGTTTTCCATAACCACATACTGAAGGATGCTGTTCTTTTTCTTTAGTCAAAATGCTGTGTTTCTGCTCCAGTACATGCTATAGACCTTGCAAGCTAAGACGACAGGCTGCTCCTACACCTCTGATGCACTCCTAGGATCCCTTCCAGATCCACCAATCTAAAGATATTCATTGCAATTGCTTCTGAATGAAAGAATGAAATAAACTCAGCTCTGCTGCTCCAGTGTTGCTGTCCTACCTGTAAAACTATACTTCATCAAAGCGGGAGACACACCAGCGACCTAGCACCATTTCGCACAGCAGAGGAAAGGGAAAGCGATCTATTGCCAAAGAAATGACACAACTTGTTTCTGAAGTGGTTCACATCATCCTCACTTTTGAACAATCCAATGCTCAGAAAACAAGACAAATCTCCACTGATGTTAAGGATGTGAAGTAAAGTTCCTTGCTCGTGTCTGGGACGATGGAGAAAAGTAACTGAGAAAGGGCATCTCCACACTGCAATAGTGAAATTAAGATCCAAAGCCCATCGCCGGAATCCCTAACCATCTCCACAATCTCTTGTTTTACTCTTTGCCCTGAAAATAAACTAAGTTAATATTGTGACGACTACCTCCTTTAACTTGAACCAAAGGTCCTGGGAAAACACAGGTACAAACTGTCAACATGGAAAGGGCTGTGCCCCACCTTCTGCTGTAACCAGGCTGAAGCCCGCCACGTCCTCAGGAGCTGGTCCGCAGACACCCGGAGCATCCTCCACGGTCCAGACCTGGGCCGCACAGCCCGCTCCGCAGGGCGCCGCCCCAGACGCGGCCCCGCCCCTCACCTTGCCAGCGCCGCGCTCCGGGCGCTAAGGTGCGTGCGGCGCTCGGTGATTGGTGGAGGCCGGCGTTGCCCGGCCTCCATTGGCTGCGTGGGCCTCTTTGTTCCTGGTCCCCGCCGCAGGCCCGCCGCAGCCCAGTGGGCAGCGGAAGTTCGACGGCGCCGGATGAGTGGCCGCAGCCCCGGCGCCGTAGCCCCACAGGTTCCTCCTTCACTTTCCACAGTGGAACCGGAGACGAGCGGAGCCTGAACGTGAGATCCCAGGCAGAAGGAGGGAAGACCCCCTGACAAACATGGACGTGGAAACCAAAATTAAGAAGGTAGGAGGGCGCTGGCGGCGCTCAGCGGCCGCTTCACCTGCACGGGTCCTGGGGTGCGCCGCGTGGGAACCCTCCGGCGGGTGGGGCGCGCGGGCCGTCCGACGCGAACTCGGCTTGGGGTCCCCAGTGTCCCGAGCCCAGGTTCCCGTTCCTCTGGGTAGAGGAGATGCCAGGTGGTCCCACCAACTCGCGAAACCCCGGAGCGACAGAGTCGGGAGCGCGAGCGCGGACAGGCGCGGAAGACTTTCCGGCCGGGTCACTAAGTCCCAACGGCTGGAGGTGTTTGAAAGTTTCCTGAAGATGTTTTAGCTGCTCCTATGCCTCTTAAAAAAAAAAAAAAGAAAGAAAGAAAGAAAGAAAGAAAGAAAGAAAGAAAGAAGAATAAAATTAGAGCGAGTTCGGGAGAGACGATGACAATTTTTCCTAACTCAGGAAGTTCAACTTTATTAAGCCTGTGTGGTTTAGGCGCAGAGATGTGGCTTTGACAGCCCTCACCTCCTCCCTTTCCTGCTTGGCTGCCCAAGGCCCTCTAAAAGTGAGTGATGATTTAATGCGTTTCCTTTGCACCCGCAGGCTGGTGATAACTCCTAATGTGATGGCCTTTTTTTTTTTTTTTTTGTCATTCATTACTTGACTGCCAAAGCACTGCCTCTCTCTTAGGGAGTTATCTCTCAAAGGAAGCATTCTCCTTGCTTGGCAGCAAGCCCCAGAGAGTGATTGTCACCCTTGCTTCAGCGGAGGGAGGCGTTTCCAGCCTGACTGCTCCCTCCCAGTCATCTGGACTGACAGCCCCACCTGAGCCCACTTGCTGGTTATGGGGGGCCTTGTGTCGCCTGGGAGAAAGGGGTGTGGACCACACTATGACTCAGAAGAAATCCTGATGTCACATTCCAGTGTAAAGTTCTGTGTGAAAGGTCTTGTTCCAGAGAATTACTCATGTTTACTTTATGGTAAATTTGAGTTAGCTGTCCTTTATCAAATAGGGAAGTTTTGCAGAGAGGGGAGAGAGAGAAGTTAATCTTCTCTTGGCCATTTGTGGTTTGAAATACTATTTTGTCTTTTAAAGATAGAGTCTCTGAATTGAGAATCCAGTTTATTTTATGCCCAGAATTGAATTTTTTAATATATGCAAATGCCAAGTATTAGATTAGGAAGTTGTGGACACATAAAAACTTGAAATGAGAAAAAAGTTTCTTCCTCCCTTACGGCTAAAGCTAGCAAGCGCTCAAAAGGGAATCCAATAACAGGAAAGCATAAATTCTAAGAGTAACCTGATTGCTTTCTATTCTCTTCCCATTTGGTTTCTTTCTTTCTTTTTTTTTTTTTTTAATGACACTAGTATTTTTGGTTAATCTTGTTTGTTGCCGGGAAATCATTTTACAAATTAGTCTTGTATTGATGAACACTGCACTCATGTTTACTTGAAAGATCAAAATTAAGAACTACAATTTTGTACTTGTCAGAAATTGGGGGGGGTCGTCTTCTCCCGGTTTATAAGTGTTCATCTCAACTACTTTGTAAAAGTCAACATCTTTTAGGACAGAGGGGAACGAAGAGGCAAAGCACAGGATTTTTAGGGCCACCACACTATTGTCTGTGATACTGTAACGATAGATACGTCACATTATACATTTGTCAAAATTTGCTGAATGTACACCAAGAGTATAAACTCTGTACTTTGGTGATAATGATGTGTGGTTGTGTTCCATCAGTTGTAACAAATGTGCTGCTCTCATGGGGGATGTTTGCAGTAGGGGAGGCTGTGAGTGTCAGGATTCATGGGAACATTGTACTTTCTGCTCCGTTTTGCTGTGAGCCTAAAACTTCTTTAAAACAAGAAAGACTACTTAAAAGGAAAAAAAAAATCAACATCTAAATGTGTTTCTGGAACAATTTGAGGCAAGTAGTAATTCTGAGGGGGAAAGTCCAAAATTAAGATTTATATGTGCTTGCAAGGGAAAAATCTAGACATTATTTATAAATAATTTTGTTAGAGTTTCAAAATGTGGATTATGATGAACAATGCTCTTGACCTTTGGCATACTTTGCTTCTCCACTCCCTCTACTTTAAAAAGTTATCTTTTGAAATAAGGATATTAATCTCTGTAATTCTTTCTTTCTCCATCTCTGCTCCCCTAAAAGGATTCTATAAAGTAAAAGCTTTTATAGATAATTCCATCATGTTAACAAATCCCTGTTTCACTACCTCATCTTCACTGGTGATTCTTAGGACAAAGTCCTCAGCTAGTAAATTGGAGACCATTAAAACACCCCAGAGTTGTTAAGTTTGACTACTGTTGGTATCTTCTCTGGCTTTGTAGGACCCTGATGTTCTGTGGATTGACTAAAAGTTTCCCAGTACTAAAGAGTTTAGAGATCTCAAGAATACATTTTATAGTCTTAGTCATAATCTCAAAAATAAATTTATATTACTTTTAGAAATTGTTTTATAACACACCGAAAGAAGGAGACATTATAGGATTGTCTCTTAATTTACAGGCAGAACCTTCTTACCCTGTTTTGATACCTAGATAGTTTTTAAGTCTCCTGTCTTTTTTGAGTTAGGTATACAAGAAAAGTAATGATTTGGCTGTACCTTGAAAAAAGGAGGTTGGAAGTTGGAACAAAGACAGGACCATTTAAGTGAAACTTATTTGAGTTCTGTGTTAAGACACATGACATTTTCTTTCCTTCTAAAATGCTTACATTGTTGACTTCATAAGGAATTTTTCCCAGATGAACAATGTTATTTTTCTAGCCATTAACATTTCATGTAAAAACAAAGTGGGTTGTCCTTATTACATAATAACTCAGACGGATGATGCTATTATAGAATTCTTGGTTCATAAAAGGAGAACTTGTCCACATCATTTGTACAAATTGGGATTAATTACCAGTTAAAACCTACTATCGCAAGGGGGTTTTATAATTACATTTTGCTCTATTTTGTTTTGTTTGAAGTAAGCAAGCTGTTGCTAGGATGTTGGAGCTAGTTTGATTATACAGAGTTTTTGTTTTAATAATAATTTAGAACAGAACTTGACTTTTATGTTCTTGCCCTGTCTTCTGAGTTACACATCTAGACCTTTTCCTTGTATCTCAAGTCTCTCTTGGTAATTGACTTTGTTTTAAGAAGAGTAGATATCTGCTTGGAAAAAACAATGGTCTTTGAGAAGCAGAAACGGAGTCTCATTTTGTGGTGAATGGTAAATCATGGCACACAGCCAGCTGTTCTCTTTCCTTTTTGTGTTATTCTTCCATGAGAGTAGCCTTTTTTTTTTTTT
>NW_003852432.1:11779682-11796209 GCF_000181295.1 Otolemur garnettii | reverse complement strand
AATTAAAAACATAACTACAGAAAAAGACAAGTCCAGTAATTTCCCTTATACTGCCCGGGATTGCTGCAGGACGTTAGTTTCACCTTCCTTCATTTGTTACCTTCCAGACTCCTCCCCTTTTGATCTATTCTAATGTCTTGTGTATTTTTCTTAGGACTCCTTTATTTCTTTAATTTTATTTTTGAAAAATGAGGTGCATTATAGGTCACTAAAAATCCCTTTTCTCTGCATCCAAGCTTGTTTTCAAAACTGTCATCAGAAAGTATAGTGAAACCAAGTGATTGAAATTGGAAAAAGTACTGAACCACAGAGATTATTTCTGTTAAAAATTAGAATGAGCCTTTTCTCTTAGGTGCCTCTGATTGAAATGGGAAAGTAAAGTATATGGTAACCTCGATGCTGAAATCTACCACTGGGTTCAATGCTTGAAGCCATGTTTGATGGAGGGATCATTGGTAGGATTGGGAGTGAGGGAAGGGCAAGGCACATCCAGGTCTTTGCTTTAGAAGTGGATACTCTGTCTCTAAGAACAAGAGAAAATAAGTGGTCCTTAGCTAGGTTTTTATCTCTTCTAACCCTTGGTAAATTCATTACAATGATTGAATATGAAAAATTATTTTCTCTTAATTCCCATGAATATTAACTTAAGAAAAAACTGGTAGGTTCTGATGATTTTGTTCATTTATGCTGTACTTAAAGATAGAGACAGGAATTTCTCTCTCTACTAGCTATTACTTGTATACCATCATTTCAGTCCAGGGAATTTGCTTCTTCAGCTCTCTTACTCCATCTATGGTACTAAATCTTACCCAGCTCTTAATGGCCACCACTTCTTCACAGTGCACACTCCTGTGAGAACTCTTTCTTCACATTCCACCTAAATGCAAAACTTTTCTCCTGTGGTGGTGCCTGTGGCTCAGTGAGTGGGACGCCAGCCCCATGTACCAAGGGTGGCAGGTTCAGGCTGGCCCCGGCCAAACTGCAACAAAAAAATTGGTTGGTTTTGGGGTGGGCACCTGTAGTCCCAGCTACTCGGGAGGCTGAGGCAAGAGAATCTCCTGAGCCCAAGAGCTGGAGGTTGCTATGGGCTGTGATGCCACGGCACTCTACCATGGGCAATAAGGTGAGACTCTGTCTCTAAAAGAAAAAAAAACTTTTCTCTTGAATTGTCAGTGTGTTATCTATAACACTTGGGATACTCATCGCTCTCCACCTCTGGAATATGATTACCTTTGTATGTTTCACCTTCTTACCTAGATTGCAAACTTCTTGAGAATCTTATAAAGTAGGCTTTAGCCCCATTTTCATGATGAAGAAACTGAAATTTAGATGGTATAATCAGAAAGTGAAGAAAGAACCTTACTTGAACTTGCACCATTATCTCCAGAATCCATATTCCTTTTATCATGTCACCTGGCGTCTGAGTCTTGAAAACCCTATTTCCCATCTCACTAAATATATGTTGAATGAATAATTGTTAATAAAAGAGAAATGAAATGAGGTACATTTCAGTATTTTTACTTGTTTGTTTAAAGGAATTATGTTTGAGGAAACAGTTTGTATTCCAGTAAAACTACCATCCTACAGGTTTTCTGTGTTTTGTTTATTTTTCATACATGTTGTATGTTTGCTCTTTAGAATGAGTTGTCATTGACTGTCTTTGAATAAAGACAGAGTCTAAAAACAGCAAAAATACTGTGAAAAGAAATTTCTGGGAGACTTTTACAGGCAAAGAAATGGCATAGGCTCCAATAATATCCTGGACCATATCTTCTAGGATTCTTCCAACTTCCCCAGCTGATGATAACACTGCCCCTTAGCTCTAAATACAGTCCTAGGTAATAGTGACCCTGCATTTGGATGTTTATTGAGTTCAACCAGTAGCAGCTAGAACTGTAAAGGGACTCTCATAGTCTGCTCTCGCTGTAGAACTCCATAGTTGATAGAAAGCCTCACGTACAAAGTGCTCAGGGTGTCTCAATAATGGCAGATCAGACAGCTAAGAATAGAGCAGCTGAAAAACAAATCCTCTTATTGCTGAGAGTTGGAACTTTGTGTATGTTTTTAATTTCCTATGCTTTATGTAGAACATTTCTTGGGAAGCAGTGGAAAACACCAAAACATTCGGTTCTAGTATGTGGCCATTCTGGAGCTCCAGGGTGGTACTCAAAATTGTAACCCTGGAATTAACATCAGGGACCATCGGTGTGCAACGGGGTTTACTAGTGACAGCCTTCCTAGTGGAAAGAGAATGATTAAATTGGTTAAATAGGGCTATTTCCTGTGCTCTTCTTCTGAGAACTAGAAATGGGAATACTGCTTGGTGCTATGCTAATTTGAGTATAATTTTTTTACATAAAAAATCACCACAATTTGTTTAGAAATGAGGACACTGTATATGTACACATCTGCAGCAGAAGGAAAGATAATTCTGTAGCATATTGGCTTTCTCACTTCCGTTTATCAGTATGATATTTTTTAAATTGCCCTGAGCTGAAAGTTAGTAGATCTGAGTCCACTATTTTTTGTGATTCTGGGCACTTTGAATCTCATTTCCCCTACTTAGAGGAACCAGATGATTTCTAGATTTCTGTGAATCCTGTGACTCTTTTTGATTTTGGAAAATAAGGTCAGTAGTCTACAAGTATAATGTTCTATGGTACTTAAAAGTCACACAAGCCAAGAAGATCATATAAATATATGTTTAAATATATGTATAGATGAAATGTCATCATTTATAAATGTCAGTGAATTCTAGGAGGAAACTTGTGGACTAAACTGAATAATTTTTTTCGATAAATCTTAAGTATTTTTCAACTTGTTTGTACTTAATTAGTTCATCTTTATGACATGTGTGGAAATATTTGAAGAAAACAAGTTAAATTTAATTTAAATCTGTAGTATGAAGCTTCAGAGGCACTAGCCGGTAGGGTCAAATAAGTCTACAAGTGATATATTATTTTCCTTAGCATTTAAATATGGGATAATAAAAAATAATGATGCTTTCACTGTCTTTAAATGTTACCTCTCCCCAAATAAGACTTAAAAACTATGCGAGTGCTCTTTTATGTACCAAATACTGTTCTAGACTTTGGGGTTATAGTAATGAACAAATGACACGGCACTTACACTCGTGAGAAATGATAGAGCAAAATAAATGGAAGTAAATGACAAAATAAAGATTAAAAGTAAGCACAACTGGGGTTATACCCATCAGCAAGGCCCATGACAGCAGTACATTAGATTTCTAAAACAAACAGTGGGTAATTTTGATGGGAATTCCTGAGCTTGCTTCCTGGATTTGCAAACTTTATTGTAGGGATTCCTATTTTATTTGTTTTAAGTAATGACAAAGGGAAAAGAAATGAGAAGACAGCTTTTAGTTTTATAATTAAATGTGAAAAAATAATAAATGGATATGGGTATGGTAATCACAACCATATACCTGTAATATACACAGACTATGTGTTCTTCTTGATTACAGATGCCTTATAAAAGAGTCATTCTTAGATTTCTACTTTACAGTCATTGCTAATTTTTGTTTGGTAACTACTGTTGTGGTAACTGAAATTATGGTTTCTAAAACTTTTTTTTTTTTAAGATCATAACACATACAGTACATACAGGAAATTATTTTGTTTTTTACTAGGTGATGATGATCAAAGGAATTAAATATGAAATAAACTTTCTTAAGGAGAGAAACACAAGAACAAATTAAAAATAAGTTTCAAGACGTCATAGATTTTCAAGATTTTAAAGAAAAATAATTTGGTACTTGATAACTTTACCACTGTACTTTGTGTAAATATCTGTATGTCAAAGTTTCCTCCAACACTGTTAGTGGAGGATTAAATTTGGAGGTTGTGCCTTTCCCATCAGCTGCATGTAGTCTTGACTCTCCTGTGAAAGAGCTGTGGTTTAGAGTGATTTTTGTCTATTTTTTTCTAAGTTCCCTTTCTACCTGACTTCCTATTTAAATACTGGGGAATTAGAGAGGTAGAGGTATGTGTGACTATAATGTTCTAAGTAGCACTGCTTTTATGTTGATTGTATTTCAAAAAGTAAAAGAAATAATTTAGAAATGCCAATTTCTTTGATCCTTAGTCTATTAGAATGGTGAGAAGAGGAACTTTTTGAGAAGCCAGCCAGTGGGGATTGCCGAGATCTCATCTGCTAAATGACAGCCAAGCTACTACTATATAAATATATTTGATCTTTAGAATGCTGAATCATCCTCAAGCTAGGAATTATTCCACCTGTGTTTGTTATTGTAACATTCTGACCACCATGAAAAACTGTAAAAAGGAATTTCGGGGTATCCATTGCACAGCTTCTTATCTGAAGTGACCCTAGCAAAAAAAGAAGGTGGAAAGCCTTAGTGCAGAGTGCATTAATAAGTCTGTAAGCAGAGTGAACTTTTCCCCTGCTTTGTTTAATGATAAAGTGATATCATGTTTCCTTGCAAAATGATCACACAAATGGTAGGTGGATTTTTGTTTTTATATGAGCATAACATGACAACCTTGATAGAAGGAGTCACAAAGTAAAAGTATAAAGGATCTGTTTTCACCTTTATGAGGTACTGGTCTACAATAAAAATAACTGGGGGCTAAACAAAAAGTTACCCTTTTTTTTTTTTTTATAAAGTATATTACAAGGCTAGCTTAAGACTACAGAATCTAAACTCCCTTTCCATCCATATCACCTATTGAACTCGTACATAGTAACTTCCAGCATACTGTGATATCAGCTTTGGCAGATAAAAAAATAAAATAAAAGAAGGAAGGAAAGAAAGAAAGAAAACCACTAGGCAAGAAAGATATGTATGTAAATTAACTACAATCCTGGATGAAAAGACACAAGAGTTATGAAATAGTTTCTCTTACCTGTGATGAGCAACCTTTTTTAGAAAAATGTGTCAAGATCTGATATTTTTAAAAATGCAATGAAAATGAATTACTAAAACTATATTTTCAGAGATCATTTCTATATTTTATTAAAAATGAGTTACTATGACAAAATACAAATACAAGGCCAAAGTGCATATTAGTAGTAGTTCCTAATTGCTTACTCTGAGTTTCTTTCTATGTCTCATCACAGACTGGTGACTGACAGTTGGCAGACAGCCACACTATGAGTAGCAGTGCAGTAATAGGAATATAAACAACTATTATAAAGTCTCAGAAGCAGAAGTTTTAGGAAGAAATATAGAATTCATTTCTCTGGAAAGTGTCGGCTAGCTTAAGATTTTTAAGGGGAGTTACAAAATATTACCTTTTAAATACTGCAATAAATTGAAAATATATTCCACAGCTATTCAAATAGTATTTGTTAGATTCTGCTTGTGCAAGGGAATAGAAAGTTATCCCAAGAGAAATAGGCAGAATTTAAAGGTAAAAAGAGGCAAAACATTTTGGTGGCTTAATAGCACAGTGTCACAGGTAAAATGATAATGCTATCTGCTGGTACTTTTAACATGGCCTAGATGAAATTAAGCCAGCAAAGCGGCAAGATCTCACTGTCACCCAGGCTGGGGTATACCATGGCATGATTATAGCTCACTGTAACCTCTAGCACCTGGACTCAAGTGATCCTCCTGCCTCAGCCTCCCAAATAGCCAGGACTATTGATGTGTACTATCATGCCTGCCAGTTTTTTTCTTTTTAATTTTTTTTAGAGATAGGGTCTTGCTGCGTTGTCCAGGATGATCTCAAATTCCTGGCCTCAAGTTATCCTTCCACCTCAGCCTCCCAAAGCGTGGGGATTATAGGTATGAGCCAACATGCTCGGCCTATCAGTGTTAATTATTCATGTTCTCTGATCATTTTTGTTTAGTTAGCTACATTTTAGTACTAATAATTAAATGTTTTGAGAACCAGGATTTCATCCTGAGTATCACTTTAGAATCCTGGGTTGAGCTCTTGTCCCTGGCACTTACTATTGATAGCTATATGAATTTGGGACAGTTACTTACCTCTCTCAACCTTGGTATCCTCTTCTGAAAATGCATTTCAACCTTACAAAGGCTCAAGGTTATTTGAGGTGAATGTTCTAAAGCACAAAGTATTATGTCTGTATCTAGACAATAAAATAATGTATAATAGTAATCAAGAAATCTAAGCTTCAGGGAAAAAAAATCCTGTTTTTTTTGCTTGGGCTGGGTTTGAACCCGCCACCTCTGGTATATGGGGCCGGTGCCTTACTCCTTTGAGCCACAGGTGTCGACTGATCTTTTTACTTTTTAGCAGACATCTGAATACATCATTAGTAATTTTATGATGGCATATGATCAGTAAATTGTGGCTATTTGGTGCTTTGCTGGACCCCCAAAATTAATATATCCCTTTATTTACTATATCCCAATAACTATAGGGTATATTAAATTATTGGATTTCATTATTTTCCTTTAGCTAAATTTGAAAATTATCCTAATTTTAACTTATTATGATGAAATTGAAATTTATAAATAATCGTTTCTAGAACTCATTTGAGTACTGACCATGTACAAATCACTGTATGAAAGCTTCGAAACTATGTTGGGTTCTCTGGATGAATCACTTGATTGAATACCACTAAGTATTCTGGTCCAGTATAGGGAATTGGTATGTTTTCCTGATCAGAATCTTCCTTAAAGATTTTGTGGTAAATTGCAAAAGCAGCCACAGTTTTTTGTAGCACTTCACATTAAAAAGTAGAATCTATTTTCTTGCCTTTCGAGTTTGGACTTTGACCTGACTTACTTGGGTCAGTTGTGTAGAATGTGGTAGAAGTGGTATTGTGTGTACCAAGCTTGGACCTCAAGAGACCTTACTGGATTCTGCCTACTTCCTTCGAACCCTTATGTTACCATATGAACTAGCCCAGTCCAGCCTCCTGAGGTTGAGAGACCACATAGGACAGATATGAAACATCTCAACTGAGGCTCCTCTAGAACACCTGTCCCCTTCCAAGCTGAAAGGTAACTGCATATACAGAAAGTCCAGCCTAGAAGAACCATCCAGCTGAACCCACACTAAGGTACCAGACTGCAAAAGCGTGAGCAGAATCTCATGATTAGAAACTATAAAATAAATGTTTATTATTGTTTTAAGTCACTATATTTAAGGATGGTTTGCTACGCAATAAGTTGTGGTTGATACTGCCTCTATTGGTAATACCCTCTATTTTGGGGATGTAAGTCTTCTCAGCCTTTCACAGAAATGAGTCTTATAGGAGGCCTTTCCCACTCTGAATTATCCTTGTAGCCCTCTATAAAAATGAAGGAATCAACTATCAGTATACTGTACCTTTTCTAATGTCATCAGTGGCTTTGGTGGCCCTCTTTATTTTTTATTTTATTTTTTATTTTTTTGCTTTGTTGTTCCATGAAGATAAGGAAAATTAAACTAGCATGTAATTTACATTTGATTCTAGTTGTAAGTAGGTGGTATATGCCTGTTTTGAAAGTTGTTTAATCCCTGGACCAATGGACAAGCCTAAAATGATGTCTGTATATTTTCTTTAGTGGGTAAGTCCTTGTGCTGCAGTCTAAATATAGAACAAAAAGTATGGTAATCTAAGCCACTTTTATAATAGATCAAAACTCAACATATGGATCACAAGTTAGGGCTCTTTTGACTATACCATATACTATGTAAACGTAATTCAGATTTTTCAGGGTAAGGTATGGTGTGAACAAGCCAGGCAATAAGTAAATAAGCATAAGGACTTGGCAGTAGGGAATACCTTCTCCCCTTTCCAAGCTTCCTGGACCCTGTCAGTGCTGTAAGAGTTTGTTTTTATTCTAAATGCCCCTGAATGCTAATCCTAGGAAAAAGCTGAGAATGAGAAGATTGTCTTTGGACCTTTTTTTTCATTTTCTGTGCCTTCTCCTTTGGGCTTTACTCTTCAAGTTTCCCTGGATTCTCTTTCCCACTCCCCACCCCCTAGGCAGCCTCCTCTAATGATTGTCTTAGCCAGTGCCATGAGCCTTTCCCTTTGTTCTCTAGTCTGTGAAAACACAACTAACTGTACTATCCTGTTCTCTGTGTGTGTTCCAATTAGGGAATTAGTGGCTGTAAATCTCTTAATTGTACAGCCACCTCCCCCTGCCCTCTTCCATGTGTTATAATGGGTTACTCATGAAGAAATAATACTGTAGCCCCTAGGCATGGTGGGAATGATGGGAACATTCAAGTTCTGTGGTAGAGTCTTAATAAAGGCCTTATTTAATGCAGCTGTCTGTGGTATCCACTCTTTGGAGCCAGTGACACAAGACCAAATTAGGAATGTTTACCATGATCCAGATTCTTTTAAGGAACTCCTGCAGATGCCTTTGGAATCAGGTTTTTAAATTCTCTTTTATAGCTAATAAATAGGAGGCTTTGAGGGCTGTGTATAAGCATGTCATGACAGCGCGGCCAGAGCTTATCCAATCCTAGTTAAGAAGCAGTTTCAGCTGCCATCATAGCCTTTTAATTGTGACATTTTTATAGCCCACATTGTCTTTCTCAAAGTAATAGATTCAGTAGGATGTCTTTTCTGAGGTAAGTCCACAGAAGGTTCATTCTATTGGTGAACATTTCAAGTGACTTCCTTTATGCAATAGTATAAAAATTTGAAAGTAGTCAGCTTGGAAAATGTTTGTAAGGAATTAGCATAAACTAAGCAGACAGGCTTGGCACCTGTGGCTCAAGTGGCTGAGGCGCCAGCCACATACACCTAAAGTGGCAGGTTCCAATCCAGCCTGGGCCCGCCAAATAACAATGACGGCTGCAACCAAAAAATAGCCAGGCGTTGTGGTGGGTGCCTGTGGTCCCAGATACTTGGGAGGCTGAGGCAGGAAACTCACTTGAGCCCAGGAGTTGGAGGTTGCTGTGAACTGTGATGTCACGGCACTCTACCCAGGGGGACAGCTTGAGGCTCTGTCTTAAAAAAAAAAAAAAAAAAAAGAAAAGAAAAAACAACTAAGCAGACAGACTATATTTCTTTTTATCATTTGCTTATCTAAAAATATTGTAAGGATACATTATGTTTCAGATAGATAAGTGGGACTGGGAAGATAGGAACTGCTGACTATAAATACTACCTAATTTGATTCAAGTAATTTGCATCCTGATATCATAAAGAAGTACTATATTTTCTTTTATTCAGCTTCATCCCCAGATGGATTTATGTCAAAGAATGGAGTTTATATAACTATTTTTCCACTTTTATTCTGTTTCTTATGGAGGCTATGCTATATTATAAAAATAGGGAGAATTTTCTCTTAAATGTACTTTTGAATATTTCTTGCTAATCAACTCTGATATTTTGTAGGTTTTTGTTATTTATTTATTTGAGACAGAGTCTCACTATGTTACCCTGGGTTGAGTGCTGTGGGATCATCATAGCTCAGAGCAACCTCAAACTCTTGGGCTCAGGAGATCTTCTTGCCTCAGCCTCCCAAGTAGCTGAGACTACAGGCACCTACCACAATGCCCAGCTAGTTATTTTATTTTTAGTAGAGGTGAGGTCTAATTCTTGCTTAGACTGGTCTCGAACTCCTGAACTCAAGCAGTCCACCTACTTTGGCCTCCCAGAATCAACTCTGATATTTTGAATGGTATTTTAATCTGGTTTGCAACCGTGTCTCGAAATGCAAGTGTGTTTATGTGTACACTAGGTGTGTATATGTGTGTGTGTATACTTATATATAATGTTGAAAAAGACAATGAGATTGGAACGCTAAAAACCATACTCTACCTTGACTTCTGGAAGACTGTTTCCTGGTCCTTGCTGAGTGCACAACTAACAAATTGAGCAGAATAAGTACTTATAATAAAGGAGCAAAGTTCAGTTTTAATACTTCCATTTGTGTAAAGAGAACTTAAATATTTGAAATAGAAAAAATAAAGGCAAGGCACTAGATAAGCATCTCTGTCCCAAGTCCTCCTTTATAATATATCTCTCTTATCGCAAATAGCACAGTCCTTGGATTTAAAATAAAAACAGAAAAGAGGATATAGTAGGCAGCCTCTAAGATGGTCCCCAGTGATTGCCACCTACCCACATATACAAGTTTGTGTATTTGTCCCCCTCCCTCTCCTCGAGTGCAGTCTGGACCCAGTCAGCTGCTGCCAAAGAAAGAAGCATGGCAGAACTGATAGTGTCCCTTCCAAGGTTATAGACTACAGCTGCTGTTCTGTTTGCTTTTCCTGGGGAAAACCAGCTACCAGGTTGTGAGGTACCCACCCATGTGGATAGGCCCACATGAGAGAGCTTAGGAGTCAAGGTCGTAGGTCTCCCCCTAGTCCAACCTGGAGATGGCTGCCACCCAACTGAGCCCTGATGGCAAACTTGCAAGGCACTGTGAGTCAACTTGAGCTAGTCCCAAATTCCCGACCCACAGAAACTATGAGATGATCAATAATATTTTCAGTCCTTATGTTTTGGGGTAATTTGTAATTAACTATTATGTTCCATTATAAATCTGGATATTATAGTGATTTGAAAAAATTGAAAAGAATGAGATTATAGTTTTGCTTTATTTTATTGTACATACTGTACATATAATGTATAGAATCTTTTGTATAATGTAGCACATAATTTTTAGTACTAGTGATAAGTCTATAAGTTCTGAATAAAGATCTTTCAACTTTGAGATAGAATTTTGTTCATTCATATTTCTTTCTCATTCTTTTAAAGATTTTTTTTTTTTGCTATAATACTGAAAGAGACCTATTTTGCATTCATACCCTGAAGATGTTCCTTGACTCACACCCCATTTTTTTGAGCATCCTCTTGAGAGAGAGACAGAAACAGAGAGAGAGAGAGAGAGAGAGTGTGTATAGAGAGAGAATTAATCACCTTAGGGGATTCAGTGTTTGACTGGTGTGCAGACATTCAGGTTTCTCAGAATCACTCTCAGATTGATCTAAGATGAGGAGCTCCTGGCTAGTGAGCAGTAACTTTCAGATTAAAATCAATTGACCTAGAGAAGTTACAGACGAGAAATACTACTCTTTATTTTTTTAGTTTACCTTTAAAGTCTCATTTTGAGTCAAATAATGGTGGCTTTGTAGTTAAGATCACAAGATTTGGAGTCATAATTGCCACGATGCAAATCTCACTCACAGCCTTGCTAGGTGGATAGTCTTAGGCAAATTGCTTAATTTTGTCACGTCTCAATTTCCTTATGTATGAAATAGGGATGATACCGTTTTTCCTGTAGGTTATTGTAGATTAAATAAATTTTTATGTGTTTTATGGCTGGCAGGTAGATCTTAACAAGTGAGTGTTGAGTTAACTTTACTATCACTTCTACCATCACCTTCCAGCACTCATTAAAAAATTACTTGTAAGTAGAAATAGGTCAAGGTATACAAAATTTATTATTAATTCCTAGAAATGTATCAGAATCTTCTTCTGCTCTTCTTCACATGTGTTACTGTATTTAGTGAGGTATAGATGACTTGGATAACCAGCTACAACCTGATTACTACTCACACTCAAGTAGACAGATTGTCTAACTTAATACTTGTACTGTCTTAAGAAATGGAGGGGCAGTTTGGGCAGTTTAATTCATTACAGTGCCAGGAAGATTGACCCACTACCTCCAGAATAGAATTTATTGTAAAATATTTAGGCCAAAAGATTTACTATACTGCGTGAACAAAAAGCTTTCAGACCATTTGGTTTACAGTAGATTTCATAATAGAGATTCTTTTAGGGGCTTCTGGATTTATACTTCTTGCACTGAAAAGTTAAAGGGGTATGGAAACCAATTGTAGAATATACAATAAAGAGTTTCATTCTTGTTTTCTTTTGGATATGTAGCGATGACAACAAAAGATCTTTAATTGATTATTCTATTCTTGAACTATAATTCTTTGGTTCTATAACTTAAATTTTTTAACTTATTTACTAAATATTTATTTAACTCAGGGTTTTCCATGCTGTGACCTACATTTAGGCACTGATGGTTAAGAACAGGCATAGCTCTCAGCTCCAGTTTCTTCATTTGGATGAAAATACATGTAATAACAGAATCTCAGACTCTCTTAGGATTGGTAAAAGGGTTAAATGAGATGATCCATGTACAGAATACTTAGAACCAGTCCTGGCAATAAAAGTGTGTAATAAAAATCAGCTACTGCCATCGTTGTCACTGCCTGTTCCAAAGTTGTCTTTTGTGAAAAGCAATGAGAATTCCTTGGGGTAAGATGCTATGTTATAATTAGCTCTACTATAAATCTCAGGTACTGTGTCAGGCATCAGAAGTTCAAATATGAACAAAAAGCTCACAATCCAATGTGGTAAATTGATGTACAAATAATCATGGTATAGGAAGGAAGGACTAATAATAGAATTTAAGCTAAGACCTATAGGAATTCAGAGGAACTTTGCATATAGTTGAAGAATGGTATCTCAGAATAACTGACCTTAGAAATAGGCCTTTAGACTCATTAGAGAGGATTTGGGCGGGTAGAGGAAAAGGGGAATGGAGATCCAGGCAAAGGAAAAAACTTGCTTAGAAGCAGAGAGTGCCTGGAAGGAGAGGAGTGTGAGGAAGGTAAGTGAGAGAAGCTACAGTGCTGCCTTGGCTTGCTAAGAAGGATGACATTCATTGAACTCATTAAAAACATCTAGCAAGTGGAGTGTTATGATCATCTTTAGGTTTATTAAAATTTTGGAAACAGCAACATGACATAATACAAGGTGGTCAGTTAGGAAAGTGGTCTCAGGGTGAATAAATAAGAGTTTGAACAAGCACATTGAAGTGGAGATGAGCAGAGGGTATGGGTTTTAGAGAGGAGACCAATGGGACTTGGAGCATAATAAGCATGGCTAGCCAGGATAAGGAGCCCTCTGGGCCTCAGCTTGGTTGTCAGAATTAAGTGAGAGATGAGAAGTTTTTATTCCTATAATCAAAGAAAAAGAAATATGGCAGTTTTATTAGGAATGATTAATCATAGCTCTTAAATGTACTAATTCTTTGTATTCTTATCTGAGAAAGTTGACAAACTATCCTAAATTTAAAGACTGCTTCCATTTTTATATGTAAGTTTGGTTTTCTGTGTAATCTGCCCCTTTTTTGGCAGTGCAAATCTTGGTAAAGATTGGGATACAGGCAATGAACTAAACATCACAATTTAAAATCTTATATCAGCAGTTATTCAAAATACATTGATTGTGGTGAGGGACTTTACACTTCCACTTGATTTCTAAGAGAGCCATGTACTGAGAGGAATTATTTAGAAATGTATTCCTCTGTGCAGAGTATTCATCTGAATAAACAAAGTCTGAAATGCTTTTTTGAGAGTGTAATATGAATATATATGTGCCTATATATGTGATAGGTGAATTAAGGTCCATGCAGAGAGAGACAGAATGTTTATGAATGTGTTGTGTATTTCATATAATCTACCCTGGGTCAGCTTCATTCCAAGATGATTAAAGAAGTCTTAGTAACACTTCTTGTTTAGTAACCACATATGATTCTTTGCTCCGGAGGGAAATTTGGTTATGAAAACAGCATGAATCAGATGATCTCACCCTGAATAGTGCTGCATAATATCTTCCAGACCCAAATTGTCTCCAAACCAACTCAGATCGTGTTTGAAATACCAGATGTTTCATACACTTTTTTCCTTTTTGTTTAAAATATCTGACATCCAACATACCTTTTCTGAGTCAGAAGGGTCACCTGAAATGTTGCCAACCTTTCTGGCTGCCTAAAATTATGAATATGGAAAAATTGATTCCATACCATTTCTACTTTTAAAATAAGAAACAGATCAGGGTCTGTTTAGAGGCATAGATCATGGGAATGTAAGTTCTGGAGATTATAATTAAAAATATTTAAACAGTTCTATTTTTCTATGACTAGTGTTTCAGGATAAATACTATGGAGTCATTTTTTATTTTTTCAGAGGACCTTGATAGATATTCCCAAAGCCTGACTGTAATTTTTCCGAATATAGTCAATCCCAAGGACCTGTTTTCTTGGACACTAAAGAAGAAAAATTAATCTGTCGTATCCTTGTATTGATGCTGGCCAGAACATGTTACTAAAATTATATGGAGTAGACAGCTTTGGGACTTGTACACTTATGAAAAACGTGTGTTTTTAGGCAATGAGTGTTGACTCTGCAGGGAATACCATATTACATTTGCTGCTGAAATAATTACATATAACGGAACTCAGTTTTAACCCTTACGACTTACATCTTTTGTTTCCTATGCATACGTTACAAACTATACCTCTAAACTGAATTACAAATGATTCAGACTTAGAAGCGCCACTAGTACATGAGCTTTCTCAAGTAATTATTTTCTGTTTAATTATTAAACTTTGCGCAGATGACCATAGTCAAAATAAAAACTAAACTGAGGTAAAGTTAATCTAACACGTGATTTGCCATCATGACTTTAGAATTGAAAGGTATCTTGGTGTCATTCCAGATAAAACTCAGAAAAAAAAAAATGAATTCCACTCCTGTAGTCCCAGCTATTCGGGAGGCTGAGGCAAGAGAATCGCCTAAGCCCAGGAGTTGGAGGTTGCTGTGAGCTTTGACGCCATGGCACTCTACCGAGGGCAATAGAATGAGACTCTGTCTCTAAAAAGAAAAAATAAAAAAGAAAGAAAGAAAGAAAATGACTTCCAGAATCACTGAACTCATCTGTAATACTCTGGGACCAGATTCCAGTTTTTCTGACTCCTGCACTGATACTTTTATATTTTCACATTTCTCTGTTTTCTTAATTCTCTAGAATCTTGTAACTATGTAATTTATTATAAAAATGTGCTATGAATTGGGGAACCCAAGTATTCCTTAATACCTGGTATAAGCTCATTGTCACAATGTAAGTATTACATACAAGCACACATATCTTGGTGTTTATATTACTACAAGGATCTGTATTTCACTTTCTGTACAGCTAGTTTTCTGGACTGTCTTTCTCTACCACCCGCTTCTGTGTGCCCCTGTGTGGACTCTGGGTATCACTAAATAACACTTAACCTGTTCTGATCCCTCACCAAGAATTCTCCAGCCTAGACAGGATTTGGATGTCCCAGAGTAAGAGCCTCAATTCTTGAGGAAAGGAAAGGTTGCTAGAAGAGTTGGGAGAACCAAGCTCCTATGACACTGCCTAAAAAGATCTGGAAATAGGCCTCACGACACTGTGTATGGGGCATTTGTGGCTCAGAAATTCATTTTATCCCACGTTAGAATTAGTATGTTTTCCTTCATCTGGTAAGTGTTTGACCTGTGAAAGGGAGACCAGAAGATGATTTGGGGCTTCATTTGGGGTGGAAACAGCAGAAGACCCAACTGAGGCACCTAATCATCTTCTAGACTCCCTTTCACAATAGCAGAATGTTTGTTGCCATGCAATTTTAAAATATATGCTGGATTTAACAACTGCATCTGGGTTTATAGTTCATTCAGCACTGGGCAGATGCACCAGACAAGGAAAATGCTAGAATGTGAGTCACGTATCTTCTTTGAGTGGCATTATAATTTTTTATCCTAACACATGCTAATAAAGAGAATAAAAATACGGAAAAGGTTGTCACACAGTAATGTGGCTTAAGTTAGAGATCTTTAGTGCTGGTGCTAGTGAGGTTTATATTTTGTAGCCATATACTTGTAGCTATGAATTTAATTACCTCGCTGAGATTAAGTTCATTCCCAGTCTGAAACAAATTCTTTAGCTGCTAGCAATGATGTTGAGAAGTAGATGTCTTTCTTATTTGTGTTCTGTTTGTGCATTTGTTAGCAGTCAGGACGCTTCCACTGCCTGTGGCGGGAGAGTGTGCCACACTGCATGACCTCACTCCTCCACTCTTGCATTTACTTGCTCTTGGTGTTGTTTTCAGACTTCCTTCACTTTTTTTGTCTGCCCATATGAGGAAGGTGAAAGTGCATGTCTTTGGAAAGGTGGGGTGGGGGCACTTTCTCCATCCAGTCACAAACCCTGATGGAAAGAGCCATGAGGAGATTGAGTTGGTCTTTCAGGCAGGGCACTGGGTGGAGGGACCTTGGAGCAGTGCTTTCCAGGGCAGCCTGCTAAGCCAAATTACTTCTTCTTCCTCCCGGTTCCTGTGAGGGCCCCCATCTGACGTTCGGCTAGCACTGAGAGCTGCTAGCACTTCCTCTTTACTGGCCTCAACCTGGCTCTGGGGATATCCTCTCTTTTGTTAAACCTGGTAGCTTACGACTTGGTATTGGAAGCTTCAAGAGGCTTACTTTCTTAGGAAAAGGAAAGCAAAACACTCTGCCTGGCAGAAGGCTGGCCCTGTTACCCTTCAAGTGCCCTGTGATATTCTTGGCTTTTCCCTTGTCCTCTTCTGCCACAGGCCTTTGCACACAGTGTTTCCTCTGCTTTGAATGCACTTTTTTCTCTTTGTTCATCCTTTCAGTCACAATTCAAGGACCCCTTGTTCAAAAAAGTTTTCCCAACCTCCCTGACTGCTTTAAGTCTTCCCTTTTGAAAGCTCTCAGAAAGTCATCTGCATTTAGAGATGGTACAGGAAGCTTTCTCAATTTGTAATCCTTTTCC
>NW_003852432.1:11769314-11779616 GCF_000181295.1 Otolemur garnettii | reverse complement strand
TGCAGAACACGGAGCAGGAGCCAGACCCTGGCTTTCAGTTTAGCTAAGCAACTGAGAACTAGTCATCTCTCCTCTCTGGGTTTTAGTTCCCTAATCTCCTACACTAGAGGGCACCTGGTCCTGTTCAGAAAAAGAATGTTCACGAAAGCGTAGATATTCATGAAATACCACTGGTTTTAATAATTCTAATAGATACACTGATTACCATTCTAGGAAGATGAAAAGTGAATAGGAAAAAAATAACTTGTTCTCTTGCAAGGTTGACTTTGTAAGTCAACCGTGAGCTACACTGAGGCTTAGTGTAAAAACTCTGCTGACTAAGGTTTGAGTTACATTAGCTGAACTTTCAAGTTGCATTCAAAAATAGAGAATGAGATGGTAGTGTTCCAGTATGATTGCAGTCCTTTATTAAGCCCAGTTGTGCTCAGACCAGGGAATTGAGATTTGAAGGCAGGCAAGAATTTGTTTAGGTGGCCATTTAACATAAAGTGTTAAAAAAAGTACATAAAGTACAATGGAGTGTACTTAGTTCTAGCTAGCAGATCTCAGGGTTTTATAAAACACATAAGGTTGTACTTGTATAGCAAATTCTGTCACAAGATGAAATGCATTTCTTACTGAGAGTTATGTACCAGAGTGTTTAAAAGCTTCTGACTTAGGGCTCAAAGGAGTAGGGCGCTGGCCCTATATGCCAGAGGTGGCGGGTTCAAACCCAGCCTCAGCCAAAAACTGCAAAAAAAAAAAAAAAGCCTCTGACTTAAACTAAGCTATATGATTAAACCTTAATAATGTAATCTTAATTTTCATTTGGGATTGGAGTTTATGTACCAAGAGATACATGGAGCAAATTTACATACCAGGCAGATTAAGGCTTAACTCTCCTATAATGGAAAGCTAGAAAAGGCTTGAAAAAGAATACAGCCTTTAATTTTTTTCTTTTCTTTTCTTTCTTTTTTTGAGATAAGAGTTTTGCGTTGTCACCCTCGGTAGAGTGCTGTGGCCTCATAGCTCACAGCAACCTCAAACTTTTGGGGTCAAATGATTCTCTTGCCTCAGCCTCCCAAGTAGCTGGGACTACAGGCACCTGGCTATTTTTAGAGATGGGGGTCTCACTCTTGCTCAGGCTGGTCTAGAACCTGTGAACTCAGGCAATCCATGTGCCTCAGCCTCCCAGAGTGCTAAGATTGCAAGTGTGAGCCACCATGCACAGCCTAAGAATACAGCTTTTTAGATTTGCTTTTCATTTTACTTAGAATGTTATAATGCTCTTAGAAAAGACAAGAAAACTCAATCTGCCTCTGTCTTTGTTTAACCCACTTTATTTCCATTATGTGTACTGTGATTGTCAGTGACAAATAATTCCATTCCTTAAAAAAACGTTTAGGGTTTATATATCAATTAGAGAATGTTAAATATACAACTTAGAGAATTTCAGTTCTTTTGAAAACTAGTGATATATACATGGCAAAGGTGATAAAGTTAGCAAATTCTGGACAGGTTTGTATACTTTGCAGACTATGCTTAAGATGGTGTGACTTAAAAATAATGTGGGTTCAGGGCGGCTCCTGTGGCTCAGTGAGTAGGGTGCCGGCCCCATATACCGAGGATGGCAGGTTCAAACCTGGCCCTGGCCAAACTGCAACCAAAAAATAGCTGGGTGTTGTCACCGGTGCCTGTAGTCCTAGCTACTCGGGAGGCTGAGGCAGGAGAATCACTTAAGCTCAGGAGTTGGACGTTGCTGTGAGCTGTGTGACGCCACAGCACTCTACCAACGGCAACAAAGTGAAACTGCCTCAAAAAAATATATAATAATAATGTGGGTTCTCCTTAGCAGCCTGCTAGACAAGCTAGGTTTGAACATGGCCTTGGTGAGGGTAAGAGGATGTGGTCATTTCCTTCAGAACAAAAATGAAAGAGCTTCACTTCAGGCCATGTCAGGTCAGTCTTTCAAGGAACAGGTTGCAATGTGGTTTTGATGGCACATAACTTGGTAATGTTACAGAAGAGGGACATTGAAAAAGATCTGTTATTTGTTCCTCTTGAACAACTACTCTAGACACTAGCCAGTAATTAATTTGTCACACTCACTAATGTGATATTTAAAATACGGAATAATCTGATCACCGTGGTTTGCTACTGTGCTGATACAAAGTCAGGCGATCTTTCTACTCCAGATATTTTTGCTCTTTATTTGGGGAAAAGAGCGTGTATTGCCATCTTGTGTCCTTCCCCACCTATGCCTGCCTGTTCTCAGTAAGTTCCCAAGGATTATTACTTAATATGGTAAAGAAACAAAGATGGTTGACCATAGCAAGGGCCATTCACATAGTACCATAGTACAGCCATTCACCTTACCCTGGGTGTAAGAGCATGGGCCTTGGAGTTAAGAAGACTTGGACCCAAATCTCTTCTCTGCCTTTTCTCTTTCTCTGTCATTTCTGAAATGAAAATAATACTGCCTACTGTATAAACATTTTAGGAAGTTTTGTAAGATTTTAATGAGGTAAGGTAAGTAAAGCACTTAAGTCTCTGTTCTTGCCTGAGTTCATTCCTGCTGCTATAACAAAATACCTTAGACTGGGTAATTTATGAATATAGAAATTTATTTCTCACAGTTGTAGAGGCTAAGAAATCCAAAATCAAGGCACCAGCAGATTCATTGTTCAGTGTGGGCTTGCTTTCTGCTTGAGGAGAAGAAGAGATGGAAGGGACAAATGTAATTGTTCAAGCCATTTTATAGGGGCACTAATCCCATCCATGAGGCTGGAGCTTTCAAAGCCTAATCCCCTGATAATGTCATAAAAGACCAACCTCTAAATACTGTTGCATTGGAAATTAAGTTGCAACATGAATTTTGGGAGGAATGTAAACATTCATGCCATAGCACTGGCTTTCAATAAATGTTTGTTACTATTAATATTACATTTATCATAATATGTCATTATTTTAGCTGAAATTCCTAAGGCCTGCCATACATTTCTTTGTTTGCTGCAGATGTTCTTTAGGGCCATACTTGCTTTCCTGAGCTGGGTCCTGTTCCCTGTGCATGTTTTGTTGAGGGCATGACCTGGCCAGAGACATAAATTTATGACTTTGTGTAACTTGCAGCATTTGCAGTCTTCTGTACAGTTACATTCCAGTGTTCTTTTCATGATAAAAAGCAGTAAGAATATAACAAGTATGTTATGTATGTACTTGGAGCTGCCGTATATATACCTGGAAATCATCGTTGTCTAAACATTGTAATACTCATAAAAGATTTGTTTGAAAGTTTAATCAACACAAGTAGTAAGTGGAATTAGAAGTACAATTATTGAATTTTTTAGATTTTTAAAAAATGTAATAATAGATTCATGTTGTTTTCTCCTTAACAGATGGGCTTAGGTCATGAGCAAGGATTTGGAGCCCCCTGTTTAAAATGCAAAGAGAAATGTGAAGGATTCGAACTGCACTTCTGGAGGTATAATTTTGAAAACTATAACTACATTAGTAATTCACACTTTTGAACAATACTTTTTCAGGCAATGTAGATACCTTCTAAGTCCTTTGGCATGGTTGCTAAGTTGTAGACCTGTTAATTTCTTTTTAAAGAAATGAAAATACGCGAAGCTGTCTGTCTTCATAACACCAAATTTAACTGAGTGAATTAGATCAGGCGTCCTCAAACTACAGCCCACGGGCCACATGCAGCCCACCTAGGACATTTATCCGGCCCGCTGGGTGTTTTTGCTGCCACTGCCTGTCCTGCTTAGCAGCTGACTTGTCCCAGGGCCCACAGTCTGGCCCTCCAGCATTCTGAGGAACAGTGAACTGGCCTCCTGTTTATAAAGTTTGAAGACCCCTGAATTAGACCATAAGAACCGTATTTAGAGTTGTTTGATTTATTTATTGTCTTTCAGGTTTCCTGTTAAGTCTGCAATGCGAGTATGTCTTTCTGAGTGGTAAATAAATTTGTGGTAATCTTCTGCAACTGTTTAACAATTTAATTTTTATTCCAAAAAATTGGTAACTTCACAGTTCGGCTCTGCATTTTCAACAAGTAATAAATATGAATGCTAAATTGAATATTCACATCTTTGTCTCAAGAAATAAGTGGAATTTAGATCTCTTTAAATTTTTCAGTTGTAAATTTACTACTTAAAAACTTAGGAATACTTGAATTTTTTTTTTTTTTTTTTTTGAGAGAATCTCAAGCTGTTGCCTTGTCAGAGTGCTATGGTATCAAAGCTCACAGCAACCTCCAACTCTTGGGCTGAAGCGATCCTCTTGCCTCATCCTTTTTACTAGAGATGGGGCCTTGGTTTTGCCAAAGCTGGTCTTGAACTCGGTGAGCTCAAGCAATCTACCTACCTCGGCTTTCCAGAACGCTAGGATTACTGACGTGAGCCAGTGTGCCCAGCCTTAAAGAAAAAAAGTAATTTATTGTAGTATCTTGGTTTGAATCAAGTCCATATATAATGCAAGACAAGTGTAAGTGGATCAATAATAAGAATTTTATATGTACATCTTATTTATATGTCATTTTTAAGGTAATATGTTTATCATATAAATCTAAAATCAGTATTTAAAACCTATATTTATGAATAACATAAATGTTCTTAATCAATGGTTGTCAGGTGGTAGTTCACAAGTCTGCTCAAACTTAGAACCAGCATATTTTTGTTAGAAGAAATAATCAACGGTACAATTTTAGGATGGCAGCTGCCTTGTTAGAATCTCATTGAGACCCAATTCCATACTACACATTTTCACAGGAAACTCTTTAAATAATTTCATCAGCCATTTGGGCTGTGTACAGTATAGAACAAAGGAGAGTATGAGTGAATAAAATTTGGATGTTAGGCTCCTCTAAAAGCTATCTTATTTAAGAGGTTTTAAGGGAAAAAAATGAAGGCAATGGAAACCTTCAAGAAATAATGATACTATTCTTTATTTTTAGGGAGCTAAAATTTTCCTGGTAGTTCTTACAAACTTAAATAAAGTCTTCTTTGTGCTAAGTTTTCGAGGGACATATAGGCAATATATCTGTCATGTTCCAATCAGTTAAAGTCCCCGAACTCAAAATAGTTTTCATGGACTAGAGCATTTCACCCTCTTGATGTGCAAACTGGTTTCAGTCCTGGCTACCACTTGACTTCACAGAAGGCTGCACTGCCCTCTGCTGGATGTAGTTTTTGCCTTACCGTTTTAAGAATAATAGAAGTTGAGAATCTGTAACCCAAAAATCTGAAATCTTAACTGCTCCAAAATCTGAAATGTTTTGAGTATCAATACAACTCCATAAGTCAAAAATTGCACACTTATTACCATATGAAGAGGGGTTACAGTCAAAATCAGTAAAAACTTTGTTTCCTGCACAAAATTATTCAAAATACTCTGCCAAAATCACCTTCAGCCTATATTTATAAGGTGTATATGTCACATAAATGAATTTCATATTTAGATTTGGGTCCAATATTCAAGGTGTCTCATTATGATTATTCAGATATTCCAAAATGCAAAAAAATCTGAAATCTGAAACACTTCTGATCCCAAGAATTTTGGATAAGGGATACTTAGCCTGTATTCTTTCCAGTACAGCTATACAATTTGCAAAAACTGCTAGTAAGATTTTTAAAGCTTTTTCCTAAGAAATATGACCTTTTTCTCAGAAGCAGGTTAGTTTTAATCTATATTATTTTCCTATTGCTGATCACTTTAGTCTGATATTTTCAGACAAAAATATGTCAGACAAGAACAGATCTCCATAGCATGAAAATCACCTTTTCATTTTAGTTTCATCACACAGACTGTTAATGAACTGGGCATATCTGAGAATCTAAGAGCTACACAAGTTTAAGGTTTTTGATGTTGCCTCTAAACTCACTGGGTTGATAACAGTCTTTCCAGATGGTATTTCTTAGTAGTTCTGTCATATTCCTGGCATGAGTCTAAACACATTGCTCTCTTAGTTAAAATTCTTGATAAATTTCATGACTTTTTCATCATAACTGGAAGACTTGAGACAGGTGCCTTTGACCTACAGATGCAGCAGTTTTTCATACAAATCTGAAGTAAAATATTCTAGATGAGTTGTCTTCAGTGTAACAAAGATTCCAGGTCTAGTCTAAGGCTATAGAACTTTTGTGCTTGATGTTGACTTGGGGTATAAGGACCCCAGCCACTTCACCTTCTCCATGTTTTTGGTGTTCCCTGTTTTAGGACTCAGAGGCTTCATGCTGCACATTTCAAAACTCACAGTTAAATTTTCTCTGCCTCTTTATCTGTCTGGCCTTCCACACAACCACAAGAATGATCCTTTGTGCACAGTCTTTGGCCTTTCGTGTTACATCTCAAAATCTGGTCTCTGCTTGCTTTTCCAGCCTCTCCCGCTCCCTCTCAATTTCCCTGTGCTCTATTTCCTTGATAGATGCTTTGCTTTGAAATTTCTTTGCCTGTGTTTATTATATTTTATTGCATGTATTTTCTATCTGAAAATTTCTGCCTCCTAACAGTAAGAAAGAAGTCTCAGCATAAGCACTGCCTCTGACAATCTTATTACCCCTTATTAGGCTGCTCAGGCTGTTATTACAAAATAACATAAATTACATAATAGACTTGGTAGTTGAAATAAAAATTTATTTTCTTGTACTTCTAGAGGCTGCAGTGTGCAAGATTGGGTGCCAGAATGCTTGGGTTCTGGAGAGGGTTCATTTCCTACTGTGTAGACAGCTGCCTTCCCATCGTATGTTCATGTGGCCTTGCCTTGATGCGTGTGAAGAGAAAAGGAGGGAGAGATTTCTCTTCCTCTTTTTATAAGAGGAACAATTCTATTAGATTGTGACCCTTCTCTTATGACCTCTTTCAACCTAAATTATGTCCTAAGATCCCCAGTTTCAAATAAAGTCACATTAGGGATTAGGGCTTTAGCATATGAGTTTGAGGGGACAAATTCAATTCATAGCACTCCCTCCTTCTGCTTCCAACTTATGTTAGGGCTCATTGTCCCTTAATCATGTTACACACTTGTAGGAAGCCATTGCCCCAGTGCTAGTGACAAAGAAGCCTAATGATAGTGTCCATAGGGGCCAGCCTCCTGGGGCATAGCACAGAGTACTGAAGCATGAAGAACACAGCTGGAGAGGTGAATGGATGGTGACAGATCAAGATATGTCATCACAGTTGCAGAAAGCTAAACGTCCCTAGACTTTTGAGAGTGGAACTTGTAACTTAGCTAGTTAAACCTCATTTTACAAATCAAAGAAATGAAACCTAAGAAAGTTAAAATGACTTGAGTCCTTGAGTTATTAATAAAAACATAATCTATAAATCATTTCTATATGTCAAATGCCACTAAGTACTTGTGATAGTTTTCTATTGCTGCATAACAAATTACAAATTTACTAGGTTAAAACAATACCCATTAATTAATTCAACATCCATCTATTCTTTAGAAGTTTGGGGAACAAGACTGGTTTAGCTATATTCTCTGCTAAGCGTCTCAGCAGACTGAAATCAAGGTCTTGGCCAGGCTAGGTTCTTTTCTGAAAGTTCTGGTGAAGAGTCTACTTTCAAGCTAATTCTTGTTGGTAGAATTTAGTCACTGTGGTTGGAGGACTGAGATCACTGTTTCCTTGCTGGCTGTCAGGTGGGAGCTGCTCTCAACTCCAGGAAGCCACTTGAATTCCTTGATATACAGCTCTTTCCACCTTCAAAACCAACAGCGGTGCTTAGAATATTTCCTGCACCTCAGATCTCTTTGACTTCCCTGTTCCTCTGGCTGGTAGAAATTCATTGCTTTTTAAGGGCTCATGTGATTAGATTATTTATACCTGGAGAATCTCCCATTTGTCATATGAAATAACATAATCATGGGAGTAACACCAGGATAGGGGCCATCTTAAAATGCTGTTTACCTCAGCAGTTTATGAACCTGATTGTGCCTAAACCTCCTGACCATCTTCTCTGCAGAGTGATTATTAGGACACAGGTATCCTTGTGGACAGTGGCGTCCTTTAGCTGTGAGCTCACTCCTTCTTCAAAACGCCCATGATTTCAAAACTAGAGGAAGATGAAAAGATGAGGAAGCCTGATACATACCCAATAAGAGCTACTGTCTGCTGGACATACTTTCAAGTAGTTTTTAGAGCTATTATGAAATATATGACATAAACCCAAGGTTCAAGAAGTATATATATATAGCCAATTATTTCATATTGAAAGTATAGTTAATATCATTGCAACCATAGGTCATTTATCTTATTAAGTAACAATTATTGTTCTGCCTTACCTTTGTTACATCGTTTGAATAAAACAGTTGCATTTTATTTTTGAAAGTTACTTAAAAATAACATACATCTCTTCAAAATTTCTGATTGGTTTAGAGCTGGCTGAAAATTAAAAGTTCCCCACCATAAATGGATTAATATTTGTGTTTAATTTTATAACAGAGGCCCATGAGTAAGTCCATATATGTGTATCCCTATTAGAAAAGGGCAGCTCTTTTGAATTATGGTTTGTAGTAGTGTCAGTGACTTTAAATAACTGTGACTGGTGGCAGCTTGTCAAAACACTCCAGTTTCTACTACTTGCCTTAGAAAAATAACAGTTTTCAGAAATAGTGATACAAAAAGAATTCTCTTTTGGGAAGATGAGGGATAGTTTCTTGATTGCTTTCACTTAAAACTATAAACTAATATATATTTTTCTGAGGCAATATATTTGGCAGTTTGGTTCTCCTTCTCTGTTTTTCTTGAAAGTAACTCAAGAAGTCCAAAGTTGTAAAGTTGAACATACAGTTTTGATTTTCCATGCATATTAATGTTCACATATCTACCTTGTAATGATACTGAACTTTTTTGTGCAAATTACTTTTTATTATAAACAATTCTCTTCCCTCCACAGAGCTTATCAATCTACCAGTCCACCTTTGAATATGTTTTTTAAAAGTCATAAAAAAAGAGTTAAAAATAATTTGATTCTGAATCCCTGTCCTTCTTTTATTGCCATTAACTTTTATTGCCATTCCATGTGGAGTCTGGGAAGAACTACTCTGTACGACAGTTTAGAAAATTTAGATTTGACAATTGCATTATATGTGGTAACTGATTTATATAAAGGGTGAAAGTAAAGTTCGTGTGCAATTGAAAACAGTTTAACATAGTAAATTGCACATGAACTGTATGGACGTCTTGTATTTCTGAAAAACTGATATCAAATTCGTGTAGTATAAATAAATCTATTCAATGTAAACTATTTGTCTTTGTATGTTGTTAAAAGTTACTTGTGAATCATCTGAAGAAAGATAATACATAGACCTCACAAATGTAGGCCCTTGCATGTGGTACTATGCTCACTCATGCCCTGTTTTAGTTTTTGTTTTATATGTGTATAAAACTATTTAAAAGTCCTTCATTTTCTTAAGGATAGAATGTAGGTTATTTTAGTCTGAAATCCACTCATTCTCAGGCCACCTCCTGAATCCCAAGGTAATGATGGTATCTATTTCTTCTCCAATTCCTCAGCAAGGTTTTCCTTTTAATAAATTTATTCAGTAGATTTCAAATGACTTTAAAAGTTCCTTAATGGTATTTTTAAAGTAATTTTTAAAAGCAATTTTACATGCTGAAAAAGTATGTTGGGTGATTGAGCAGAAGGTAGGGACATGAAGGTTTCTTCAGAATGTGAATCCTTCCAAGAATATCCAAGGTAAATAATGAAAAATTATAGAGATAGCTCTTACATTATTGTTATATGTATAACTCTTTATATGTAACATTGTCATATAACTACTACAGCTTAGCATAGTTCATGCTTTAGAAACCAGCAGGCTTTATTTCACCTATTTCTTTGACTGTTGTCTTTCAGGTTCTTAATCTGACCCTCCTTATTTTGTGGTATGCATGGACTGGCGTGAAACTAGATCATAAACAGTTCCAAAGAAAGTCCAGTGCCCATGACCTAGCCCCAAGACTTTAGGCATCACCTTGCTGGTAATTAGGATGCACCCTGTAGTTCACAGCCATATAAGGATCCGTTTAGCTATAGTAAGAACTAAATTCTCACCCCATCATTTTCTCCCCCTTGGAAGATAATTGTAAGCTTGATCCAAGAACAGTGTGATCGTTTTATACATAATTACATTGTTTATGTTAACTAAAGAACAAAAAGTAAGAACATGCTGTTGTGGGATAATATGCTGCTTTCCACTAGATGGGAGTGTGAGATAACCAGATGTTGGAAAGAATCTTTTATGGATGAACTGGAATATGCAAATTTGTCAACAAAGGCTTACCAAATAAAGATTTTTTTTCACCAGCGTGC
>NW_003852432.1:11744032-11769294 GCF_000181295.1 Otolemur garnettii | reverse complement strand
AAAAGCAATTTTACATGCTGAAAAAGTATGTTGGGTGATTGAGCAGAAGGTAGGGACATGAAGGTTTCTTCAGAATGTGAATCCTTCCAAGAATATCCAAGGTAAATAATGAAAAATTATAGAGATAGCTCTTACATTATTGTTATATGTATAACTCTTTATATGTAACATTGTCATATAACTACTACAGCTTAGCATAGTTCATGCTTTAGAAACCAGCAGGCTTTATTTCACCTATTTCTTTGACTGTTGTCTTTCAGGTTCTTAATCTGACCCTCCTTATTTTGTGGTATGCATGGACTGGCGTGAAACTAGATCATAAACAGTTCCAAAGAAAGTCCAGTGCCCATGACCTAGCCCCAAGACTTTAGGCATCACCTTGCTGGTAATTAGGATGCACCCTGTAGTTCACAGCCATATAAGGATCCGTTTAGCTATAGTAAGAACTAAATTCTCACCCCATCATTTTCTCCCCCTTGGAAGATAATTGTAAGCTTGATCCAAGAACAGTGTGATCGTTTTATACATAATTACATTGTTTATGTTAACTAAAGAACAAAAAGTAAGAACATGCTGTTGTGGGATAATATGCTGCTTTCCACTAGATGGGAGTGTGAGATAACCAGATGTTGGAAAGAATCTTTTATGGATGAACTGGAATATGCAAATTTGTCAACAAAGGCTTACCAAATAAAGATTTTTTTTCACCAGCGTGCCCAAAGAAAGTAGTTTGCCCCTCCACCCCATATACCTGTCTCTCTCTCCCTCTCTCACACAGAATGTACAAATCCAATTCTCGTTTTAAGTTTGCGTACTGCAAAAAAGTGTTGTAAGAAAACTCAGAACACCAAAATCTATAATTCATTGTTATTTAGCAAAGAGGTTTATATGGGTTTTTACTTTTTTTCTGTATCTGATATAGAGAAATCCCATAATTTATGTTAGTTTTAAATCTAGAAAACTTTTAATGCTAATAATGTTTCATTTCTGAGTGATTAGTCATACATCTGTGAAAAAAAGTCTTTCTTTTTCTTTCTGATGAATTCTTATAATTCCTCTTTCTTTGATTTTTCACACTACTCTGATTCGTACCATCAGGAAGAATTGGTGATGGCAAGGTTGCTTTCTTTCTTCAGATCCTAAAATGTATGCTGAGTATTTGAGTTTTTTATTCCCAGAAACACTTTCTAGAGTCCTTTCTGTTTCCCTGCTATTGCTGAAATCAGTAAACAAAATCAGAGAGATTGGAATGTATTAATGATTTTTCTGTATCTAATCAGAGGCAAACATTTACTAGCTTTTGCTGTTATCTGTATTTTCCTTCCGTGTACTTTAGACTTAGTCTGTCTTTCTCCTTTCTGAGTTGAAAGCTTAGCAATTTTTATTCTTTCCTTTATTCTAATTTGAGCATTTCAGCTGTAAATGTCTTTCTTTCATTATCTAGGTATTTTAGCATGTATACTTACCCTAAGAGAATCTACTATTAGTTGAAATGTTTAGTACCTTCCTAGCAGAGTCAGTCAAATGAATGTTCCCATTTCCCCTCTTCTTTGTACGCTTATCACTGCTTGTACTTAGTACTAGCTTACATTTTGAACACCCAAGGTTTCCAGACTTCATTTTTTTGTCCAACTTGTTTCTCTGAGAGACTTCACTGAGCCCTCACTTCTTACCTCTGTCCCTTCCTCAGAAGGCAGAGGTGATCTGTTCAGCTCACATACATTATAGATCATTCTTCAACTGCCACATTCATATTTTCTACCAGGCTACATTTTTCAACACTAGATCCATATATCCTACAATTTACATGTCTCTCAGGCATTTCAAATTTATCAATAGGTTAATTGAGACTTTCATCAACCTTCTCCACCCCATACCTCCAATTTGATCCTCTTTGGCATTTATTGTATTAAAAAATTACATTCCTTACCAATTTACTCATTCATTTTTTTGAGAGAATGAACTTTGCCTTCACCATCACTACATCTAAATCAACCAAAGAGTTTAGTTAGTTTTATGGAGATCTCGTATTGTTTCTTTCTTTTCACCTCCACGGTCTGCTATGCTAGTATGTATCCAGTCCAATGTTTTTTAGCCTTTTTCATCTCCTGGCACACCTCAACCTATAGTTAAACTTCCATGGCACACTTAAATTTTGTTAATTAAAGAAAACAAATTTAAAAAAGAATATACTTACTGTACTTTGAACTTCTTTCAAAAATAATGATGTTTAAAACTTTGTGGCGCACCTGAGATCCAATCACGGTACACCAGTGTGCTGCACCACACCAGTTGACAGTCCCTGGTCGAGGCTAAGCCACGACACACCTTATCTGAAGCACAGTAACAATCACTGGAGATGTAAATCCCACTTGTCATTACTTAGAAGCAATACATTGCAGACTGAACGTGCAATTAGCATGTTAACTGGTTTCCCTACTTCCAGTTAAGTTCCATCCCAGTCCATTTTCTACATGGCAAATATTGCAGTATTAAAAATTATAAATATGTGGTTGCTCTCTTACACCTGTAATCCTCATGACTTGGAAGGCTGAGGTGGGAAAATCACTTGTGTCTAGGAGTTTGAGACCAGCCCAGGTGAAAAATTAACCAGGCATCACGGCATGCACATGTAGTCTTAGCTACATGGGAGGCTGAAGCGGGAGGATCACTTGAGCCCAGGAGTTTTAGGTGGCAGTGAGCTGTGATCATGCCAGTGCATGCTAGCCTGGTGACAGAGTGAGACCCTGTCTCTAAAATAAAATAAAATTATACATCTGATCATGTTATTCCATTACTAAAAGCCTTCAGTGATCCTGGCATGCTTGCATTTAATAAAGGCCAGATGCTTTAACGTGTCCTCCAAGCCCCTGCATGACCTCATGCCTGCCTCCCTCTCCAGCCTTGTCACCATCCAGTTTACTCATTTCACTACACTTCCCAAGCCATCTTTTATTATGGGACCTAAGGGTGCAATCTCTTCCCTAATGCATGATCGCCACAGTGCTCTTCTTAGTACCCGGAATATTAAAGGCTTTTCCTTTCTTTCTCCCTCCCTCGCACATAAACTCCCTCGCACAATTCACATTCATGTTTTAGCCTAAATGTCACTTTCTTACGGAGTCCTTTCCTTACTCGTTCCAAGTTAAAATTATGTCCTCAAGGGACTCTATGCTTTTCTTTCCCATCACAGATGCGATTAACAGTGTTTGTGTGTATGTGTGTGATTATTTAATGTCTCTCCCTACCAGACAGTAAGTTCTAGAAATAGGAGACTGGTTCCATTCTTTTTCTTTTTTAAATCCAACAGTTTTGTCACAAGATACCTATTATCTTGTACATTGCTTTGGAACATGGGCATTGATGGCTGTTACATGAAAGAATGTCTGACTGTGTGCCATACCAGAGTAGGATAGAGGGCACTATACTTGAACTGTAAGAAACACAATGATGGTTTTATATCTGGGTTCTCTGTTCTAGTGTCAGTACTGTGCTGTGTTGGTTACTGTGGCCTTACAATATAGCTTGAAGTCTGGTAAAGTGATGCTTCCTGATTTTTTTTTCTTAAGATTGCTTTAGCTATTCAGGGTCTTTTCTGATTTCATATAAGTGCAAAATTATTTTTTCTAGATCTGCAAAAATTGACATTGGTATTTTAATGAGTATTGCATTGACTCTGTTAATCACTTTGGGTAGTGTAAACATTTTAACAATGTTGATTCTAGCTATCTATGAGCATGATACATTTTTCCATTTGTTTACATCCTCTGTGATTTCCTTCCTGAGTGTTTCATAGATGTCCTTGTAGAGGTCTTCCACCTCCTTGGCAAACCACCCTCATATTGCCATTTGATCTTTACAAAGCAGACAGAAATACATAATGAGGAAAAGACTCCCTCCTCAATAAGTAGTACTAGGAAAATTGGATAGCCACATGTGGAAGATTAAAGCAGAATCCACACTTCTCACCACTCACAAAAATTAATTGACAATAGATAACAGACTTAAACCTAAGGCATGAAACTATAAGAATTCTAGAAGAAGTGGTTGAAAAGACTCTTATTAATATTGGCCTAGGCAAAGAATTTATGAAGAAGACCCCAAAGGCAGTCACAGCAACAACAAAAATTAATACATGAAACCTGATCAAATTAAAAAGCTACACAACCAAGGAAACAGACAACAGAGTAAATAGACTACTACAGGATAGGAGAAAATATTTGTATGCTGTAACATTTGATAAAGGGCTAATGACCAGAATGTACACAGAATTCATACAAATAAGCAAGAAGACATCAAACAACCCATAAAAAAGTGGTCAAAAGTCATGAGCAGAAGCTTTTCAAAAAAAGGTAAGACTTTGGCCAAGAAACCTGTGGAAAAATGCTCAACAGTCTCTAATCATCAAGGGAATGCAAATCAGAACCACAGTGACATAACTCCTAACTCCAGTAAAAACAGCTTTTATCCAAAAGTCTCAAAACAGTAGATGCTGGCATGGATGGCGAGAAAGGAACACTTATGCACTTTTGGTGAGACTGTAAACTAGTACAACCTCTTTGGAAAGTAGTATGGAGATACCTCAAAGAAGTAAATGTAGATACTACCATTTGATCCCACAATCCCACTACTAGACGTTTACCCAAAGGGAAAAAAATCATTCTATAAAGAAGACCCTTGCATTCACATGTCCAGCATAATCCATAATCACAAAAGATATGGAAACAACCCAAGTGCCCATCAGTACATGAGTGGATGAATAAAATGTGGTATACCATGGAGTATTACTCAGCCATAAAAAAGTGGTGAACTGATACCTTTGTACCAACCTGGGTGAAACTAGAGACCATGCTCCTCTAAGTGAAGTATCACAAGAGTGGAAGAACAAACACCACGTGTGCTCACTTTTAAAATGAAACTAAATGATCAACACAAATGTGTACAGATAGCAGTAGAATTCCATAGAGATCAAGCAGGTGGAGGGGGAGTAGGCGATGAGTAAATTCATACCTAACAGTCACAATGCACACTGTCTAGCGGGATGGTCACAATTACACCTCTGACTCAAACTGTACAAAAGCAATGCATGTACCGAAAACTTTTGTACCTTCTTTGAAGTAAGTGGTAATAATACCAAATTTAAAACAACCATGGTAGCATAGACTTTTCATTTATCTGTCTTTTAGCACATGGTAGGTGGTCAATGGGTGTTTGAAGTAATAATAGTTGGAAAAGAAAAAGGAAGAGAAAACAGGGGAAAGGAATGGAGGGCAAAAGAAATAGAAAGGAAGTGAAAAAAAGCTGTAAACCCAAATTGAGATGATGAGACGTTATGCCAGTCTCCCCATCTCTCACTAAAAAAATAATCTTAGGCAATGTCTATGAAATGTTAGCATGCAATAAAATAGGAAACTGCTTGTTTAAATTGGAAAACTTGCATATGGTTTTTTGTGATTTTACTTAATTAATTTTTATATTCATTGTTTTTCGGTGAGAGCATAAAGAATACCAGATACAGTTACACTCCCGTTCCGACGTGCCCCTGTGAGCGTGTGTGTACTCTTTATTCACATTCTAACTTTTCAAAGTCTTATAAAGTCAAAGTATGTTTTTATGTTTCCTGTTTTCTTAAATTTATGGATACTTATTTTTCCTCCAAAAAAAGGACTTCCCTTTGCATGCCATTATACAGAATATGTTTAAAAGTATTTTATAAACTATAAAATGTGTCAACATGCTTATTAATTAGGTCTAAGTAATCATTTCCTACTTATTTCCAAAATTATAGAAAAATATGTCGTAACTGCAAGTGCGGCCAAGAAGAACATGATATTCTCTTAAGCAATGAAGAGGATCGAAAAGTGGGGAGACTTTTTGAAGACACCAAGTACAGCACCCTGATTGCAAAACTAAAATCAGATGGAATTCCTATGTATAAACGTAATGTTATGATACTGACCAACCCAGTTCCTGCCAAGAAGAATGTCTCCATCAACACAGTTACCTATGAATGGGCTCCTCCGGTCCAGAATCAGGCATTGGTAAGAGTGGGGAGAGGGTTCCCTCTGAAGTTCCTACACTATTTATTTAGGTCAATATCTTTAGTGACCTATTCAAACTCACAACACCACAGATCTATTTTTTTTCCCTGAGGTTCTCATTACTTTGACTTCAAACTCCTATTACATTCCTTTGAAAATAAGACTAAACTCCTCACAAAAATTTTCTTACTACCTAGATTTGTTTATCCTTCTGAGGGAAACATCTAACATTCTCAATAATTAGATGAAAATCATATTTTTGTATCAGTCTAGTAGCTCTTCTAGCTCACTCTTGAGAAAATTTCTCATAAAATTATAAAGAATAGAATTTCTTCTATTGTTTAGAACTGAAATTAAATGTTCAGCATCATATTCTTTTACTACATAAAGCAAAAAAAATGCAGTTTTGTCTCAAACTCTTTACACTATTATAACACTAGGCAAAACATTTGGAAATCTTTTAAGATTAAAGTGGATCTTGTGATGATATTTTTTGTGTGATTAAAAACACTGCTGATTCATTGGCTATTCTAAATTGTCTGCCTAAAAATTGTATTTTCTTTCTATTATACAGTTATTTGGCTACTGAACCAAATATTTTTAAAAACAATAAGACAAAAATTTGTTAGAGAAATTAACCTAACTAAATCTATTTAGAGTATCATTTTTTAATGTTAACATCTCAAGATATTTATACTATGAAGATGAGTTGTTACTATTGAATAAAACCCACTTCTTTCTTAAGTAACTTGCTTCTGATGTGTTATAAAATATCACACTGCCCGCTGGCCGCGGCATCTCCTGGTTAACACTGGTCTTCTGATGGTGCAGGCCAGGCAGTACATGCAGATGTTGCCCAAGGAAAAACAGCCAGTGGCAGGCTCGGAGGGGGCACAGTACCGGAAGAAGCAGCTGGCCAAGCAGCTCCCTGCACACGACCAGGACCCTACAAAGTGTCATGAATTGTCTCCCAAAGAGGTGAAGGAAATGGAGCAATTTGTGAAGAAGTACAAGAACGAGGCTCTGGGAGTAGGCGACGTCAAACTTCCCCGTGAGGTGGTGGATCAAGGCCCCAACCAAATGTACATCCCTGGTGGAGACCGAAGCACTTCTGCGGCCGTGGGGGCCATGGAGAACAAATCTCACGAGCACAGAAGAACTCACTATGTAAGTGGAGTGGTCACATTGTCGGCCAGATTAGTGTATTTTATAGATGTTTTCCCTCTCTTTGAACTTTTTTTGGGGGGGCTCTTCCTCTGTTTCCAAAAGAGAATAAGTAAGAGAAATAAATTGAATTAATATTCATTTTAGACTTCCCCTAGAGAGTCCTCATGTTTGAAACTTCTGTCAAAAGCCAAATTTTCTATTTATTGTCCAGGAAAATTGTGAGTTTTATGTACAGGTAGTATTTGGCATTGGGATGGCCAACATACTAATCTAGAATCTGTTTCTAGATATAATTTTGGTGTTGCTTGTTTGTATCTTCCCATAAATAAGAATAATATATACTTAGGTTAGTACAGTTTTACTTATGAGGACATGCCTAAAATTCAAACTTAAATTTATGTGATAGTCAAGCTTTTTTTTTAAGTCTCTTCTAGAAATTAAGGTCTTTTGCTAATGACTTGGAGACAGAAGATAATTATGACACAGATGAACAAAGCATAAGAAGAAAACTTACTGTAATATGTTTCTCCTAGATCCAGCAAGCACATCCAGTCATAAGGCTTAGTCCTGAAATAAAGAGTATTTATAAGCTCTAAGGTAATGATTGTTGAGGGAAAGTACTTAAAATTTAGGTGTAAATTACTATTTTCCTTTTTCCATAAGTGACATTCATTCAGGAAACAATTCCCCATGACCCAGAGGGTGAATGAAGTAGGTTTGAGCAGCCTGGAGAAAGCTCAGATTTCATTTCACAGAACTATTAATATGGCAACAAATTAGTAAAAATTTGTGATTTTACTAGAAATGATTTCTCTTGAAAGTTGTTCTCTGAATTTCTGCAGAAGCCAGTGGTAAGAAATGGCAGTCTTCTGATAACTTGAGACGGCTTTCTTTTCAGGCCTGCTATTGCTGCAAAATGAATATGAAGGAAGGAGATCCAGCCATCTATGCAGAAAGGGCTGGCTATGACAAACTGTGGCACCCGGCTTGCTTCGTCTGCAGCATCTGCTATGAACTCCTGGTCGACATGATTTACTTCTGGAAGAATGAGAAGCTGTATTGTGGCCGACATTACTGTGACAGTGAGAAACCCCGGTGCGCTGGCTGTGATGAGGTATGTTCTCCTGGCTACCCACATGCAGGTTTCCTCTCTGGTCCCTTTTCCCGGACAGCAATAGGAATTAAACAAACAGCAGTTGCTTTATTTGCATCTAAAAGAGTTTAATAAAAGAAACTTTTGATATCATTCATTCTGAGTGTCTGTGTTAATTGTGTTGGCTAATGAAAGACAGCCCAAAAATATAAATGATTTATTTGGACTAAACTAAAGTGATAATATTAAGTCTAAGATTTTGGTTATAATTTTCAGACTTTGAACCCCAGGTAAATATGTTGATATACTTGTGCATGGCTGATGACTAGCTTTGTCATTGATTCCAAAAATGAAAATGCATAATTCATGTTATTTTTATCTTCTTCCCAGCTAATATTCAGCAATGAGTATACCCAGGCAGAGAACCAGAACTGGCACCTGAAACATTTCTGCTGCTTTGACTGTGACAACGTCCTAGCAGGGGAAATATACGTGATGGTCAATGACAAACCTGTCTGCAAGCCCTGCTATGTGAAGAATCATGCTGTGGTGAGTCCCATCCTAAGGATACGGTTGCTTCAGCCTGCTCTACATCTTGAGTTTATGCCTCTGTCTGAGCTTCTTACAAATGGGAAACAGCACTTCTTAAGTAGAAAGTGTGTGATTCCCACCATATGGTGTTAAAATCCAGGCAGTTCAAACACAGTACATGCATGGACAAATAAAAGAAGGATTAAAATGTAAAAACTTTTGGGGTGGCACGTGTGGCTCAAAGGAGTAGGGCGCCAGCGCCATATACCAGAGGTGGCGGGTTCAAACCCAGCCCTGGCCAAAAACTACAAAAAAAAGTAAGAACTTTCTGAAATATTAGAAGTTTAAGAACATAGGAAAATGAAAGGCCATGCAGAAAGTGGTGAAGCTCATTATGTGCAAGGTTTCTGCAGTCCCTAGACCCTCAGGGCAGCCTGGGTCACCATTACATTTTTGTAGAAGTAATGATCAGTAGATTTTACCTGGAATTATATGGTCAGACTTCACAATGAATGGTAATGAAATCACTGACAAAACTAAATTTTATGAAACTACAAACCCTGAATTCTCTGTACCATTCTTATGTTCATTAGTTATTTTTTTTACCTAAATAACTAATTTCAAATGTAATTGAACAGTAGTTATCTCTGTTTCATAAATTGTACATGAAAATCTGTGTTTCAATTAATTATGTAAGAAGGCAGACCATGATCTGAAAGCAGGGGAATATAACATTGAGTGTGAAATCCTATTTTACTCCAAAAGAGTTTGAAATATTTGCATAAACAATTTTATACAATATTTCCATAAATAGGTTTAAAAATATCAAAAACACAAGGAAATGATAGTTTAGATTATGGGTATGCTAATTACCCTGATTTGAACATTATACAATGCATGTGCAGCTAGAAACATAAATATGTACAATTATTATGGGTTAATCATAAATAAAATAAATTTAAAAATTGAAAGATTAATATAAAGTGTAGAAAACTATAAGATAACATTCTAAATGAATTATAAAGCGATAAAAGTAATATATAAAAAAATAGATATAACAGTAGTTGCTTGCATGGTATAACTACAAATTAGGAATGGACTTCTAATTGTACTTATTTTGTTGTATTAAGGAATATTTTTTGTTGTTTTTTTGCCCTTGGTAAAAAACTTTGTTGCCCTTGGTAGAGTGGCATGGCATCACAGCTCACAGCAACCTCAAACTCCTGGGCTCAAGTGATCCTCGTGTCTCAGCCTCCCACATAACTGGGACTACAGGAGCCCACCACAATGCCTGGCTATTTTTTTGAGACAGGATCTCGCTCTCGCTCAGGCTGGTCTCAAACTCCTGAGCTCAGGCAAGCCACCCGCCTTGGCCCCCCAAAATGCTAAGATTACAGGCACGAGACACCACACCCGCAGGAATATTTATTAATTATGCAAGGAAAGTATCCCTTATTTCTAAGGTAAGACTAAATTGATATAGTTTATGGATTGCAGAGATAATCTCTATAAGCATTGTAGCTCTAAAAAATATGGAAAGTTAATTGCAGGCCTGAAATGGATATACGTAAGAAGGCCTTACTTCCCTGCCAGTTTACCCACGGAGTAGCATTCACATTTTGAAGTCTTTTCACAGGAGGCTTCTCAGGCTGTAAAATGGCCCTCTTAGCCTTCATATCTAATCATCCCTTATCATTCAATAATTCCTGACAGTCACATTAGGAGATCAACCGTGCTTAAGATAAATTCAGTACTGAACAATCTTTTGGCTTCTTTACTTCTTATAAAGTATTTAAAACAAAAATGTTAGTCACATTCACTTAAGACATGTATAACCCAGAGGGCATGTGGACTATCCAGTGTTTGCAAGGTCTCAACTGGTTGTTTTGTTTTCTGCTATAACATAGAAGGTTATTCCATTTTTCTTCATATATATACTTAATTAAGAGGAAAATTGTATGATTGTGGCTGTATATATATGTACGTATATATATATATATGCATGTGGATGTCATGCATGTATTTGTCCATAACATACCATGTGATACTGAACAGTACAAGGATTGTAAGTATTAATGTTCTACAATATTTGATTATACATAAATTATGACTGATTTTATGACAGAACAGAAGCCAATTAACTACAAGTTATATTTTAGTGCAAACTCATTAGTCTCAAACACTGTCAGTATTTTTAATTGAGTCCTTAATTACTTTTAACATGACTAATTTGCTACATTCTGGAAATTAGTATTAATAATCTCATGTGTGATAGGTAAAACTAGTAAAATTACCACTTCAAAAATTTAATGAAGAAAAATCGTCTTATAAATTATAATTCTTTATCATTACTAATGTGTAATTTAATAGAATATGCCAGAATCAAGTACACTGCTTTGGAATTTGTCATCAAAACTCTCCACCTTGAATGCCATGGAGCTCTCTTACAAGCATCGGATCACCTGTTGGCCTTCACCTATAGTTTCTCACGATGCTCAGCATATGTATATAGACTTCCTTTACAGTTGTTGGCTAAAAAGGTTAACTAGAGACCTGAGAAGGTCAACTCTCCATTGTTCATTTCCAGGGTTGTCATAATTATGAGTTTTAATTTATCATCTCAAGAAATGTGTTCAGTTTGTCCTCAGATGAAAATGTTACTGTCACAGTTTGCTGTCTCATCCTCTTCTCATGCCTCTGTTATTACTTAAAAGGTATGTCAGGGATGCCACAATGCCATTGATCCAGAAGTCCAGCGGGTGACCTACAATAACTTCAGCTGGCACGCATCCACTGAGTGCTTCCTGTGCTCCTGCTGCAGCAAGTGTCTCATTGGGCAGAAGTTCATGCCAGTAGAAGGGATGGTTTTCTGTTCGGTGAAGTGTAAGAAGATGATGTCTTAAGGGCACCGAGAAGTATCAGCTCTCCATGTTGGTCTGCATTTCTACTGTAAAATCCAATTTGAAACAATAAAAAGCAAAAAAGGACATGTAAAAGAAACCAGGAGATTTCGTTCCAAATCTGTCTTTGCTATTTTTTATCAACTTTTTTTTTCTATCTCAACTTTTATACCCTGCTGTAACCAATTGATTTTAAAAATGTTAAAGAATTTTATCTTTCCTTTGCTTTCTAAATGTGAAATCGTTGAGTTAGAAGCTTTGGTTTTAATTAAACTTCATTCCCTATCCCCTTTGTGCCATTTATACATAAAACACTTAAAAATTAGTGCACTGAGTGGAAAGATGAGTATTTCTAGTTCTATACTCTTTTTTCCCCCTTGTGTGTGAAATAGAAAGGAAATTAAATTTGCCCTAATGCCAAGGCATGTATTGACTCATCTGATTCACTGATCTTTGTTATGATACGCACTGAATGCTTTTTCACAGAAAATAGGAGTGCAGTGTAGTCTGGTATTCACAGAGCCGGTATTACAATGCCTATGCATTTGCTGTTTTCTGACTTAGACAGAGGCGGCATTCTCTTTGTTGCATTTCTCTAATTTTTTTATCATGTGCCCTACCTCTCAGTATTCTCTTTGTAAGTTGGTGACCTCCATCTGTGGCCTTGAATATTTTATTATCACATGTGGTATAACAATATCCACTTTTTGCTTCTATAGATAATTCTTGGCTTATGTATAAAAGCCAAACCACTCATTTATATTGCTTTTAATCCAAAGAACATGTATAATTTTTGTACCTAGAAAACTGTGACTTATCCTGTTTGCACTTTCCTTCCATGGTTCAGATATAATATTTTCATGGTTTTCTTTTCTACTGGATCTTGTTTTATGATATTTGTAAGCCTATTATGGATATATTGAATGTCTTCTTCACTTACACAATTTCATCCTTCGCTATTTCTAATGTTCCGTTTTTCTGTATACTTTTATACATGGCTATGCACAATGAAAACCAAATGGGATGAATGCTGTGTATATTATTATTCAAAATAAAGTTTCTTTCACTGTAATGATTGTTCTTTATATTGTTTGAGGGGAAAAAAATCCTTCTGCAATTAAGCATATGTTACAGCAGGGGGCGATCTCTCCAAGGAGAAAAACCACCCAAACAAAAATAAAGGCCATTTCTGACAAGATAGAATAGAAACTGGACTTTTATTATGGAGAAGAGCAGAGTTTTATAAAACTTTAAAATAAATCAGGACATTTTTGGATTATGCAAGATTTTTTTTTCGGTTTGAGAGGAGGGAAAACGTTAATTGAAGTTTCAGACTTTATTTTCTCTTCAGGTGAATCTAACAATCATTACTTGAGTTGCAACTCTGTTTCCTAGTATATAAGGGAAACAAAGAATTTTTCATGGAAGCCTATTGTGATAAAGGAAGAACATGGAGAATGGTAGTAAATTAACCCTTCCTAATATTAGCAGAAATGTTTTTCCCTCAGTCTGAAGTATTTCTGTCATTGTGGGAATAGCAGTTTTCTCTGACATGTACCCAAAATAATTCAATTTCTTTCCAGCTCATGTTTGTTTGGCCAATAGTGTTTCTTTTTACATTTCACCCACACACACACATATGCAGAAAAATACACTTTCATTCCTTCTGCACTGTGTCTTCCCCAACCATGGAAAGGTATCCTGTTGCATGAACAAGTCACCTTTTTTCAGGAAGCTAGTTCTGCATTCAAATTTAAATGGTAATTTTACAAATATCCTTTATTGTCTATAAGTATTAATTTAGTCTCATCTTCTTGCCCTTATTTGAAATGGCAGCAGATCTCTTTGCCACAGCAGTTTGTCGACATTGGTTAAACAACTTTTCCTGGACGTGGCCGAGTGACTGAAATCAAGTGAAGCAGAAGCCCTACTTGCCTACACAGCCAGTCTTACGAAGAAGTCAGTTGCTCTTGGGGCTTATTGGCCTTCATATTTGTTGCATGGTTTCTTTATTTTCTTTCTTTTAGAAATGAAAGGCTGAGTATTGTTTTTCTTTAGCTAAAACTTCTCTGAAGTCTTTGAGCACAAATTTCCAAATCTGACTTTGAAGTATTTCAGCCCAGTTTCTCTAAAGGCAAGGGACTCATTACTGATTCATTCCCAAGGAATTTCCAACACATAGTGTTTAAGCTCATCCAACTTCACCATAGTTACCAAAGAGACACCACCACCCAAGATCAGCATTAAGCCTTTGTCTTGAGATGCCTTGGCACATCTGAACTTGTCTTCTGGGTATTCACTTAATTCCTTAGAAAACTTATGACTGTATTCAGTGTCTTCATAAAAAGGCACTTTACCACAATTTCTTACTAGATACTCTGCCCTATCCTGACCTCTGCTGATTTAAGTGCTTAATGACAACTTTGATAATTACACTGAATCCTTAACATGTATGAAAAGGACCCACTGTACTGGGAAATACGGGTGTGTTTTGAGCACACAACCTAAAGCTTGGTTCTATTCTGACCTGATTAATAGGATATTGTTTTCATGTATTTACTAGAAGCTTAAATAGCTTTGGCTAATTATTTTGTCCTCTCATGGGGTCATTGTAGCCTCTATTTGATAGTATATTTTGAAACACTCAAAACAAGATGTCATTAACCTTTTATACTTGTTTTGAATGCATGTACGCATTTATGACATTTGTGAAGGCTGCTATTGATTTTTCTTCAATGACACTTCTCCCCACATCTTGACCTTCAGACTACAACAAAAGCAACTTTTGCCCAGTTTTCTTTACTAGAGTCAGCCATTACTGAATACAGAGACATTAGAGTTTACTTCTCCATAAATAATTGACTGCAAAGGCATCACAGTATAATTAAAAGGAGGGCTGATTTAGGAGTTGAGGCAGACTCCTGCTGCCACACACCCCCACCCCCGATTCTCCTCCTCCCCACAGTCCAAGCAGGACTGAGTAGGATGGAGGCAAGATTGTTGGATTTGAAGAGTGGAGGAAATAATAGTCCCAAGTGTTGGATGGATGTAATAAGAATAACAGATTGGTGGAGAGAAGAGTGAGTCGGGCTGAAGTTACCGAAGAATAAGAAGTATTCTGGAATTTGATAGAAGATGGCAACTCAGGTTAGAATACGTGCCAGAGTCTAAGGGGCCAAGCACTAGATCTCAAAGAGCTGTGATTGTTAGGAAACTAACAAAAAAAGTAATGGAAATAACAGAGGAAAATGAGGACAACTACCCCCTGTGGAGACAAAATAACCAGCCTCTGGTTATACGTATGGTTCTGAAGTTTAGGGTTTCTGCCGGCTCATAAGATGAGATGGGGACATCGTTTAGGGATATCTGTCTCAGTCAGGATTTCACTCAGAATTAGAACAAGAAACACCATGAAGTCCTTGGGGTGCTGGTTACAGGACTTTGCTTGGTTTGCCCCTCCCGCCATCTCATTCCATGTATCAGATCCATTGCCATATCACAGGTCATTTTTAAATTCTTCATCAAGCACCACTCTCCCCACCACCATCACAGAAGTGATAACTTACTCTTTGGTACCCTTACCATGCTGATTTATCTGGCCATCTGAAACACATTTCCATCTGTCTACTCCGGCCTCTCCATTACCACAATCAACACTAGTTGATAAACTTACTGTTTCTCACCAGGCATATGAACACTAAGTTCAAATCAGGTCTCCTCTCTCTAGTTCCACGCTTGGTATAATCAATAGTTCCTAAGCTTTAGTGTGCATCACAGCCACCTGGAGGTTGTGTTAAACACAGATTACTGGACCCGACTCCCCAGAGCTGCTGATTTAGTAGACCTGGGATGGGGCCTGAGTATTAGTCTTAACAAGTTTCTGAGTGATACTGCTGCTGATGGTCTGGGTCCACATTTCATGAAACATCGTTCTGATCCTGAGAAAACTGAGGAAAAAACTAAACTCACTTTTTCCTACCAAAGTCACAACACATTTCTGATACCAGATGTGAGAGATTATTTTCCCACGTGCCAGGCTATCAATCAATTACTCAGCAAACACTAGCTAATGTCCTTCAATTAAATTCTGAGGCACCCTACCTGTAGACATTGTTAGATCTCACAGGCTGAGAGCTCAGTCCCACAAACCAATCTCAAGTCCCAGGATGTTTCACCTGTGCTGACCAATCAGCTTTAAACTGGGGTTCCCAGAACTTCCACCGTGAGTTTGATTAATTTGCTAGAGTGTCTCACAGATCTCAGAGAAAGTTAACCTGCATTTACCAGTTTGCTATAAACTACAGTACAAAGGATACGGGCGGAAAGATAATATCAGGGAGGCCTGTGCAAAGGGCTGCTGCATTTCTGCCCACCCTCTGGGCACGCCTCCCTCCAGGAACCTGCATGTGTCCAGCTATTCAGAAGATTCAAGAACACTGTCCTTTGGGATTTTACAGAGACTTTATTACATAGCTCATTTGATTTAATCAGTGACCATTTGTGATCAACTTAACCTTCAGCCCGCCTCCCTTCCCTGGAGGTTGTGTGGTGAGCTGAAAGTTCCAACTGTGTAATCATGCCTTGTCCTTTTTTTTTTTTTTTTTTAACTAGGATACCTGTAATTTATTAGTTTTTTATTTCAAGATATTACGTAAGGCTCATCACCTGTAGCTCAGCAGCTAGAGCGCCAGCCACATACCCCGGAACTGGCAGGTCCAAATCCAGCCTGGATCTGCCAAACAACAATGACAACTACAGTCAAAAAATATCCAGGCATTGTGCTGGGGGCCTATAGTCCCAACTACTTGGGAAGCTGAGGCAAGAGAATCACTTAAGCCTAAGAGTTTGAGGTTGCTGTGAGCTGTGACACCATGGCATTCTACCCAGGGTGACAGTTTAAGACTATTTTTCAAAAAAAAAAAAAATTACTTAAGAGGGCACAGTGTTTTTGTTGCATGATATCTTCTATAATGCTTAAGTCAGAGCTTATGGTATGCCCATCACCAGAATAATGTTCATTTTACCAAATAGATACATTTTTATCCTATACCTATCCTCTCATCCCCCCAGCCTCCCCCACTTTCTTGGTTTCTCAGGTCCTTTATATCATTTTGTGCCTGTGTGTACAAATCTATTAGTTCCCACATATTAATCATCATGGAAATTCAAATCAAAACTATAATGAGATATTACCTTACCCCATCAGAATGGCCATTATTAAAAAGTACAAAACTAATAAATGCTCACATGATGCAGAGAGAAAGGAACACTTGTACACTGTTGGTGGGATGGCAAATCAGTACAACCTCTATAGAAAACAATATGTAGATTCCACAGTAAATACATAAATAAATGTAGACCTAGCATTTGATCCAAGAATCCCATTACTAGGTATCTACCCAAAGGAAATGAAGTCATTTAATCAAAAAGATACCTGCACTCAACTAAATGTTTGCTGCAGCACAATTTACAATTGCAATGGTGTGGAATCAACCTAAGTGTCCTTTGATTTGTGTGTAAAGAAAATATGGTATATGTTAATATATACCAAGGAGTACTACTCAGCCATAAAAAGAACAAAATAATGTCATTTGCAGCATTATGGAGTGACCATTATCCTAAGAGAAATATCTCAGGAATGGAAAATCAGACACCACATGTTCTCCTAATAATCCTGCCTTCTCTTTCTGGTTTCCAGCCCCCTTCCTGACGCTACCTAAGGACTGTCATCCTGTAGTCAACTCATTAGCATACAAAGCATCGTGTCTTTGGAGATTATATTTATCACTCCCCAAAGATTTGGGGAGTTGTATGCCAAGAAATGGGGAGGAAGATCAAATATATATTTCATAATATCACAGATTCATTCTCTATCCTTCTGCCAGAGGGTGATACAAAGATGGTATTTCTATTCCTCTACTTAAAAAATCTAACAACAGTCCAGACTTTTCCCCATCCTTTCCATATGTACATATTGTCATCTAGCCAGAGCCAGGTGCTTGCAGGTTCATCGGTAGCTTCCCTCATATGTCCATGACTTGGCAAAGGTAGTTACCTTTAAAAAGCTGATCCGTGATACTTCCCCACCCCCCCACATTTGGGACCCATTTGTGTTTTCACCTAGGTCTTGACCTACATGACTAGTTTACTGATACTATTGCCAACTTGACTACAAAGATACAATTCAACTTTAGTTTGTTTCCCTAGAATTCAATATGGTACTGAACACATGGCATATACCCCCCAAATGGTGAAGAATGAAATAAATTAAGTGACAACTGAATAAGCCGTGAAAACTAGGTAAGAATTTTACCAGTTGTGCCAGGTGCAGTGGCTCACACCTGTAATCCTGGCACTCTGGGAGGCCTAGGCGGGTGGATCGCTTGAGTTCAGAGGTTTGACACCAGCCTGAGCAAAAGTGAGACCTATCTCTACTAAAAATGAAAAACTGAGGCATGAGGTTTGTCTGAACCCAAGAGTTTGAGGTTTCTGTAAGCTATGACACCACAGCACTCTACCAAGGGTGACAAAATGAGACTCTGCCTCAAAACAACAACAATAATTATAATAATAACAACTTTACCAGTTGAGATGTTAGTCATTTGGTCAAGTTTCTAAGGGACAAAGCAGTAGAAAAAATAGCAGTCAGTAACCATAAGTAATTTATTCAAAATTGAATACTTCTGATTTTTTAAAAAAGGACAATAGACAGACCCAGTTACATAACTCTCAGCAATACTTACTAAAATTCCATCTTCTCTCCTACCTGCCTTCTCTTTATCTCCAGCTGGTGAATAAGAAATAAGATCCCCGTGCTCAAGGCGTTTTCCATTCTATAGGGAACAGACCTGGAAGAAAGAATTCTAACACTTAACATAAAATGCTGACCAAACAGGGTTAGGAGAAACTTAAGAATAGAGGATAATAATAATATTAATAAATAATAACAGAAGGTCAAAGCCATTAATATTTCATAAGAGTCTGAATAGCACTTATTATAAAGATTCAAATTTTCTTCTAAGATTCCCAGCATTGCTCTTCTAAGAAGGCCCAAGATTCTTCTTCTAAGAATCCTACATGTACAGATTTCTCACCTGTACATGTGAAAATTGGGTTTCTCTTCAACAGTCTGGATGGATTGAGGAAAGGCTGTAAACTCTCACATGGATCATTTTTACCCCACCACCTACAGCACTAAATTACTTTTAGATTTTAGTGCTAACAGAGCTTCACGCTCCAAAGGAAGGTGTTTCTTTCTTTCTGAAATTGAGAATGCTATAAATAACTGTGTTTCCCTCTCCATTTTGAATTCTAGGAAACACTGGGCAAAATCTGACCCTCCACTAACATAGCAACCGTGACTTAAATATCTGCTTCTTTTCCAGACAACTTTATTGTATGAGTTCTCATTTTAGCCTGTTTCAAGTTATTTGTATAATTAAGTGGGGTGTCTTCTTGGTTAGGATCATTTTTATCTTTTCCAAGTATCAAAAAAGGGTTATTCTTTACAAGCGTACAGACAGGAATACAAGAGGTAGCCCAGGGAAGGAGTACAAGCCGGTCTGGGAGGCCATCAGGTCTCCTCCCTCTTCCTGCTCTCACCCAGGTTCCTCCCTGCATATCTGCTCCACTTTTCTTTCTCTGTAGACACATTCTCTTTCCTCCAAAATCTACATAGTTAGTAAAAGATGAGTGCCTTAAAATTTCTGAGTTCATGTGTCACAAATACCATCACACTGAGAGACTAACCAGCTGCCTCCTGGTTCTGATTCCAAATCCCCAAGAATGAAAATTTGGCTCCAAGTGTTTCATGTATGGACAAAGCAGTTGATCCTCATGGAATGGACGCAAAACAGTTATAAAAATCTCTCCAAATTAGAATTGAAGGGAAAGCAGCAGGAATAATGGGTGGCGGGGAGCCAGCAGTGTGTGGGGTCATTGTAAGTGAAAAGACACTCTACAAAACCAGGCATGGTGATGCACATCTGAAGTCCCAGGATGCCATGAGTTCAAGGCTAGTCTCAGCAACACAGGGAGACTCCACCTCTAAAGGTTATGTGTGTGTATAGGGAGAGAGAGAGAAAAAAAGATACACTCTCCAAGATACATTCTACAAGATGAGTATTACAATTCAAAGTAAGTAGAGATTTAGAAGGATAGTAGGCCAGGCTCTGGTTAGATGATTACCAAATTTATTTCCAGTGTGACTATATTTCCCAGAAACTATTATAGTTTATGGGGTACTTGTCATTGACTTTTGGCTAACAGGACATGACCAGGGGTGATGGCATCTCCTCCTCAGCTGGGCTATGACCGCTCCCGAGTGCCTAGGAGATGGCAGAGCCAAGAGATAACGGAGGATCTTGCTGCACACCATCACACCCGGTATGAGCAAGAAATACGTGTTTACTGTTTTCAGCAACTATATTATACTTGTTTGTAGTGGGAATTAACCTTTCCTAACTAGTACGGCTAAATAAAAGAAGCAGAACTTGTGTTCATTCTACAACCTTCCCGTCGCTGTTACGTGTTACATCGGGGTGCTGGGAAACTGCAGGTAATACAGCAAGGAAGGCTTCTCCTCTCAAGTCTTCACGGCTTCATGGAGAAGACAGTAACACAAAATTAAAGGTATTGAAAACCTGTCCCCAAGAGGAGACAGTGGACGTGACCCTGAAGTGAAGGTGATACTGAAATATCTTCTCTAATACAACAGGTTATTTTCACTGTTGTCCTAAGTGAGTGGTGGATATACAGGTATGCTACAGAAAAGAGGATCTAATAGATCTGTCACAGAGGGCTGAAGGACAAAGAGGAATCAAAATCAACCCTGTCAACTGAAAGAAGGATGGTGACTTAGGGATGAGCTAGGTTGAGACGACAAGGATCATGGATTGGAATAGGTTGAACTTGAGGTAGGTGGAGGCAGCTCGGGTCCTGAAATATGAAGCTCAAAAAGAAAACTTCTGGCTGGAGATAAGAGAGGAAGTCAACAGATAAAAGTTAAATTAACATCTCATACTAGCTGAAGAAAAGGAGTGCTAGTCTCCATATAAAATGTGACATGTCAAAGATTGTTTTCAAATTTTTTTCTCCATGTCACAATGATGACAAGTTTAGAGCATTTTCTCTTTTCTGAAGAACTGGAAATTACACCAGCAGTTTTGGTATTTCGACAATGGACATTGCAAAGTCTGAGACCTCCAAAGTCCCATGGCACCAAATTTATCAATAATACTCCATTTATAAGGGTACAGTAAGTACCCTTATAAAGTACTTATAATCTACTAAGTGTAGAGTATAAATGTCTTAGCACAATAATTAAGAAAGTGAGGTGAAGGCTATGTTAACAAGTTTGATATATTTCAAATTGTATATAAAACCAGCATGTTGTACCCCATAAATGCATTGATGTACACAGCTATGATTTAATACAAAAAATAATACTCCATTTAAGCACAGCACCTGTTGCTTTGCAAAGGGTGTCTGAGATTTGCTTACCTGACAACTCACTACAGAAAAGGTTGTAGCATTAAAAGTTTGCTTGAAAAATTCTAATTCTCCAATTTCTTCTTTTGCCCTTCCCCCTAGCCTAGGACAATAAGTAAACCTCTGAAGTTTCAGATCTTACATTGCAGGTCATTATTCTTAGACTATTATGAGTCACTAAGAAAAATCATTTCTGTGTCTCCCTCATACTCTTCAAATTCCTGCACTCATTAACCACACCTCTACATGAGCCATATGACAGACCAGAACAATGGTCACCCATTTCTCACTTTTTTCTTTCTCATTTTTCTCTTTTTCATTTCCTTTTCTTTTCTGAATTTTTCTTCTAAGCTTTTCTTTCTCTACATTTTATTTCCTTTCCCAAACTTTAGTCCTGATCTATTCTTTCTCTTTTCTGCTTATACTATTTGACAGATTACTTGTTCATTCAAAGTTGCATTCATTAATCAATTCATCAAAGAGTAATTAATTGTCTGTTTATATATATTGTAGCTCATAAGGTCCATATATACATATTAGATAATAGCATTGTGTAGGAGTTAATTTCCTGCTGTGATAATGTAAGAGAATGTGTTTGTTTGGGGCAGATATACACAGAAGTATTGTGGGGTAAAGGAACATCGTATCTGTAACTTATACTCAAATGTTTTAGAAAAAAATACCGTAGAGAGAGGCTGATAAATGGTGGTAAAATGCTAACAGTTGAGGGATCTAGGTGGAAGGAAACAAAAATTCTTGATAGTATTGTTTGAAATTTTTCTGTAAGTCTGAAATTACTTTAAAATACAAAGTTCAAAAAATATTCTCAACTCATAGAAATGACCTTTTATTATAATTTTCCCTTTAATGCTTTATGTTTAAAATATAGCATTTGGCAAGACTACTCATAGTTACATTTTAAGTGCAAATTACAATTGAAGGAAGAAAATGTATTTCATTCAAAGTCATCTCTTCAGACAAGTAGAGTGTTTCTGTGATAGTTTACAGCTCCATTGTTATATAATAGCCAAAGCATATCACCAAGTAAAAAGGACCAGTTTAGAGTATGAATCCTGCCACTTACCAAGTAAAAAGAACTAGTTTCAAGTATGAATCCTGCCACTTACCAGCTCTAGGGATATGTCTCAATTTCTCATCTACAAAATGGAAATATCAATCCTTAAGTGATAGATTGCATTTCCAAAATTGGTCATTAAAATATTTCTGGTCAAACATATTCTTTCAGGACCTTGCCTGAAATCATCTGGAATCTGTATTCCTCTCCATTGGACCTGAGAGGGACTTTGTAGTTACCTGGACTAACAGAATGAAGCATGTATGCCTTGCTAGGCTAGGTCAGAAGATGTGATAGGAGCTCATTCTCTCTCTCTCTCTCTCTCTCCATCCCTCCCCTCTCTCCTTTTCCCTCCCCCCCCACCATCCCATCATACTGTGAAGGAAACCCAAAGCAGTCCATTCAGAGAGTTCCCATGGAGAGACACAACTGGAAGATAATGGAGACTCCCATCCCAATGCCTGCATCAACTACCAGACTCCTGAGTGAATGCTTCTTTAAACATTCCAGTCCCAACCCTCTAGTCTCCTGGTTGAAGCCTCTGACATCAGCAGAAAAAGTTGAACCCACCATGTTCTGTCCAAATTCCCAAACCACAGAATCCATGAGCATAATTCGTGGTTGTTTTACACTGAGTTTCAGGATCGTGTGTTATGCAGCCATAGTATCTGTAACAACTATTGAGCAGAATTATTTGATATGTAAAAGAGAATTCCCAAAAAACATGTGAATTTGCTCTGTGCACCATAAAATGTCATTTATATACATGCATACAATTAGTTTATACAAAAGCGTTATTTAGAATATTAACTTTCATCCTCTCATTTACCTTTGCTTAAGGATTTATATGGATGTTCATTCTTCAGAAACTTAAGTATATAAACTCTATTTGAGAGTTTATAAACACCAAGAATATTGATACTAATTTACATGCAGAAAACCTGGTGATTACTGTTTTCAGGGTAGTACGTTCCAGGGGTTAGGATCAGTCATGGAACAAGCAGAAGGCCTATGTTCCCATTCAGAGACTTCGGTTCTTGAATTCCCATGCTGAGCTAATTGTCAACATTCCCATGGCTAAAATGAGAAACACCTGCAGGGCTGCTAATTAGTCAGTGAGTAAGAACTTACAATAGTGAACCTTATTTATTCTCCAAATTCTATGAAATAAAAGACACATATTTAAGGAAGACTGGGGGAGGTGGGGATTTATTAATCAGCTATAAGCTCCCAAGTGCTGTGAGTATACAGTTTTCTACAATGTAAGCCTTACCCTGAACAAATTCACAGTCTCATACCTTATAAAAGAGGTATTTAAGGGCGGCACCTGTGACTCAGTGGGTAGGGTCCTAGCTGCATATACCAAGGGTAGCGGGTTCGAACCCCTGCCCCGGCCAAACTGCAACAAAAAAATAGCCAGTCGTTGTGGCTGGCACCTGTAGTCCCAGCTACTCAGGACTCTGAGGCAAGAGAATCGCCTAAGCCCAAGAGCTGGAGGTTGCTATGAGCTGTTTGACGCCACGGCACTCTACTGAGGGCGATAAAGTGAGACTCTGTGTCTTAAAAAAAAAGAAGAAAAGAAAGAAAGAGAGAAAAATAGTGGAGATAAAACCCCAGTGATTAAACCTGAAGTTTGGTTAATACTTACAGCTTTCCAAACAATGCCATGTGACAGTATTCAGAATCAGTGATTTGCCTGATTTCTTATAATATTTTCTGAGTTAAAAAATAAGTAACTTCCTATTAATAGCAATTAATGAAATTCAGAAATGATACCTTCAAAGCACTTAAGCATTCCTAAGAGTGAATTAGAAGGGAGAAGGAGAGATTATTGACATTTGTTCCTGACAAAGATTTATAGTACATTCATTTCTTCCGCGTGTATTTTTTCTCTCTTTCCTTGTCACAAATGAAGTTCTGCTGATGGGGGTGAAATGGGGGTGAGAAAGAGAAGAGCTGCAGGAAAACAGAGGGCCAAAGTGACACAGGGTACTCGGATTCTGAATTGATTTTCCTTTATTTCCCTGCTCATTTTTCACCACATGGCACAGCACAGAGTATTTTGCAATATTGGGAAATACCCTGTGGAGGAGTTTTGCAAAAACCTGTAAGGCAATAAAGCACTATTGTGAAATTATCATCGCTATTCAGTATTTATTAAGCGTTCCCCTCTTCCTTCTCCTATAGCCCTGGTAAAACAGCGAGCACGGCTGGTGAAGCCCTTGCCTCAAAGGGGTTGCATTCTAAAGGGAGGATTCAGCATCTCCATCAAAGGTCGAGAGGGATTCTTGCTCCTTCACTTCTGTAAGTTAAGTGAAATAAGAATTTCCATTGCTTATCTGCATCCAAAAGATCTTTGGGAGGTAATCACAGACCCTTTCCCTGAGTATATATGGATCCTACCAAAGGGAGAGTTAAAAGCAGCAGAACAATCTCTTGATGATTTCTCTCTCAAATATATATATGTGTGCATAGGTTGGGGCAAGTTTTGATGCATTAATATATACACTTATGATTTAATAAAAAAATTAAAAAAAATTTTTTTCTAAATAAAGCTCATTCTTGGTTGCTCTCCCCTTTTTAAAACTCCCTTAATATTCTCTTGAGCAGTATCTCTAGTCACTGTTATAATTTCTTCATATACGCACACACTTACATAATCCTCACCACAACTCTTTGAGGGAGGGAGGCACTTTTATTATACTGTTTTAAAGTAACTAAGGACATAGTGATGGTATAATTCAGCCAAAGCCATCAAGCAAGAAAGTGAAAGACCTAGAACTTGCGCCCTGGCAATCAGGCCCCAAAGTGTGAAGTAGTGTCCCCACGCCATGCAGAACACAGAGCCTGTGTCTTCCTTCCTTCCTCTAGTAGGAACTGTGTCACTGTGTTAGCACGACGCAAACATATTTTCTTTGCTATTCCACAGAGATTTCTTTCTTCCATGTGTCTTTACATCTTCCAAA
>NW_003852432.1:11736566-11743721 GCF_000181295.1 Otolemur garnettii | reverse complement strand
AAAAAAAAAAAAAAAGTTTCTCTCCGTCAGACTGATTCTGGACCATGCAGCGAGCAGCAGTCCCATGTCAGCTTGTTCAAGACAATGCCTCGCAACGAAATCCCTCATATTTTGAGGTGCCAAGGGAAACATACTTCCATTATGAAGTGTTTTTAACAAATGTTTTGGAAATTTTAAAGGAGCAGCTTTCTAAATATCTAAGGCATGTGCAAATAACCCAGACACACCGGCCTGCTCTGCAGCCCAAGCATTATCTCTGGCTTGTGTAATTTTGTTTCCGAAAACGAGCACAGCTGTTGTGATGCCCCTTTATTAATTGTCCAAGAATACCAACATTTTTTTTTCTTTCTAGGGTTGAATAATCAATATGGTATTCCAGGTCTGCAATGCTGAAATATATGCATTGCTAATATAATTTTGGCCTTCTTTAGCAGAATTTCAAAGAGGAATCCACGGTTTATCTTCGTAAAGTTTATAATCATTCCACAAAGTTCAAGATGTTTGGCAGTGCTTGAGAAACTTAAAAACAGTAATAAAAGGTTACCAGGAGGAATCCAAAGCTGCCTTGTATGGTAATGCTAATTCAGGCCACCACACAGTGCAGCGTTACAAGTTCAGCTGTGATTTTAGCACTGGGTCAGTACCATGTAGCTGCCGAGGTATTTAAGAGTCTTGCTCATTAACAATGAATAATGAATTTTGGAAAATTTACAGTTACTGTGTCAGCTTTGAAAATACAAAGAGAGAGAGAGAGGGAGAATTGTGCAAGTTTTGGCCTCCTGTACTAAGTATTCATCAGCCTCATTGAGTGCTCTTTAATATCTGCAGCCCCACCTTGCCTTGCACTTTTGCCAACCTAAAATGCACACCGCGTTCCTGCCCGACCCAAGCCACTCTTAATCTCTGTTTGCTCAAACCATCGTATCTCAAGCTCTTGATTTGTTGGCAGCCAGTACAAGGGGTTTCCTCATGAGTCACAGAATGAATGCAGGGACACTGAGTGATATGCCTTGTCTGGGTGCATCCCTGTGTGGAATGTATCTGAAACAGAAGACAGAAACCTAAAGTTTAGTTCAACATCAGATTTCAAACACATTCTTGAAAAATTGGAGTCCAATATGGAAAAAAAAAAAATCGCAGTGTCTCTCCTGCTGTGGAAAAGTTTACTCCCATCAGATTATCTCCAGAGACACAGGAACTTAGCTGCGCACGTTCAGGCTCCAAGGCCTCTGATTAGGAAAGGCCTCCTTGCTTGGCCCTTTTAGATGGCCCAGCTTTCCTGCTTAAAGTAATAAAAGTACTTGGCCCAGTGGTGAGTGGAAGTGGAATGACATGGCAAAGACAAAGCTGAGAATACCCCGATGCTGTGGAGCACCTGCGACCATCTGACAGATCACTTCTTTATTGCAAGAAGGAAATCAGAATATTACAAGGGAAAGTGTGTTTATGGAAGTCATAGAATAGATGCAAGAATAGTGTTTCTCATCATGCCTAAACCTTCAGTTTAAGAAAATAGGTTATTTATCAATAGCATACATTTATCTGGCAAAATGAATTAAGACTATCAACTTGTAAATTTCATTTCAAAGACACTAGATAGATTGTACTATTTTTTTCTAAATATCATGAAATACAGGAAATGAAAAACAGATTCTTGAAGGCATTCTGAATGAACAGAACAATTGGGAAATTTGTGGCTTTAAGAGTTGCCCTATTAGCTCAATATACCAAACTTACATGTTCTCCCTAAATTATAGAAAATCAATCATGTTTCAGAAATGTAAAATGCACATACACCACAAAATTTGCTCTGGTTATTAAATAATGAAATAATCATATCTTCTTAATTTATGAATCTTACAATGTAAATGAAATAGTTGATAGCTGCTTATTTTTGACTAATATTTTAAAAAAAGAGGTAAATCGCTTCCCTTCTATAACTTGTAACACATATTTCCAAATAAAGATGAAAAGTATGAGAAAAAGGGAATAAAAACTAAATAATACATTTTTGGATACTTAGAATTTGGACTTGATACAGAAGTCTCTCCAGTATCCATAATCTGATATGGTCCCCAGATATGGCTGATGTGAACAATTCCCTAGATAATATCTCAACAGAACAGAGGAAACATCAAATATGTGTTTATTTATTTATTCAACAATCAGAATTCAGAGATTACCAAACATCATGGTATTTATAAGATATATAAGAAACTCATGAGTTCAAAATGCTCACCACTGGAACAGCAGCAGACATTCAAACAGGAAACGATCCCGGATGTGGTCTGAACGTCTTGTGCCTTCAGACTTCATATGCTGAAATCCTCAACCACAAGAGGACAGCATTATTAAGAGAAGGTAGGGTGCTGGGATGTGATAAGGTCATAGGAAGGGAACCCTCATGGACATGACTAGTTCTTGTAAAAGAGGCCAGAGAGAGAGCTCTTTCCCCTTCTGTCATGTGAGGTTAGAGCGAGGAGGTGGCTGACCATGAGGAAATGGGCTCTCACCAGGCAGTGTACCTAGCAGAGCCTTGATCTTAGACTTTCCAGATTCAAACTGAAGAATAAGTTTCTGTTTATAAGCTACCCAGCTTGTGACATTTTGTTTTAGCAGCCCCAATAGATTAATAAAATCATACAGAGTGTGACAAGCCCTCAATAGAGGGGTACACAAAGAGAGGGGAGAGGAGAGAGCAGAGAAGACTTTAGGGAGGCTGACAACATTTGAATTGGGTCTTTAATAAGAGGGCAAGGGACCTGAAGGAGACTGATGGAAGGTGGAATAGTAAAGGGCATTTCAGACATGGTGTCACAACAGTTACACAAACAAAAGGCATTGTTTGTGCAATACAGGTATGTGGTGTCATCAGAGAGGGCATCCATGGGTTGGTGCAAGAAGGAACCAGGGTGTGGGTCTCATCTGGGGAGTCATTGTAAGGCTTGGTGAAGAATATGGATTACACAGAAATATTTCCCCAAAGTTGTCTTACAAAATATTAATATTAACTCAAGACCACTTATCTCTTGGTTTATTTATGGTGAACTGAAAAACAAAAGGTTTCTTTTTGAAGTTTGGGAAATGCCGGGACTTCTTTCTGCATAGCTTTTCAGTCTTCAATATGCTACTGTGCATGGCTATTCAAGATATGATAACAAATGTATTACTTCTCACACTTATTTGACCAATGAACCCTTTCTCTGCATAGGATATTTTGAAGAGCTAATGTTCCATAAAGGTAATTTGGAAATTCTACTGTAACCAATTGAGTAGAATTAAAAGTCTTAATTAAGAAAGGTCAGGTGATCCAGGGCCAAATGTGTATTTCAGAAATGCAATTTTGTGAAGAATATGAAAGAAAGGTTAGACATGAGACAAAGTTGGGAACCTAATGTCTAGGCAAAGCTCATGGGAGTGGAGTAGAAAATCTGAATTTGGAAGATTTTTAATGCTGACAGCACCAAAGAGCTTGTTGAACATGGGGAGTGAGGAAGTGAATGAGAACGTAAAGAAGAACTTAACCACGTGATCAAAGGCAGCGTCATCAATGGTGAGACAAACTGACATTACGACCTCCTGATGGGCTGCAATGGGGACACGGCATCACCTATTTTATATTCCTGACAACAAAGCATAAGCTGAAATTTCTCTTGAAAAACATTCTATAAAAGCAATGGACTATCACTTTAAAAATATCACTATTGTAAAAGACAAAGAAAGATCAACCACCCAGATTAAGGGAGACTAAAGAGATATGAAAATTAGATTCTTTATCACATCCTGGACCAGAAAAACATATGCTACAAAAGACATTAAAGAGACAATTGCAATAATGTGAATAGCTCTCATAAATTAGAGAATAGTTTGACATTAATGCTAATTTTTATGATTCTGAAAATTTTACTTTACTTATGTAGAAGAATGTTCTTGTTCATGGAAAATAACACTGGAATATTTATGAGAAAAGGAATCTGAGGTCTGTAACTTGCTCTCTAATAAAAAGAAAAAATTATATAAGTATACATAATACATATTTACATATGAATATGATAGTAATGTAAATGTGTTATATAAATGTATTATAAATATTTACATAATTGGATGACCTTGCAGGGAGTGAGTGTATATACAAGGCAAAGCAGACCAAACACTGTGGGCCCTGCCCATAATCCCAGCACTTTGGAAAGCTGAAGTGGGAAGATCACTTGAGCCCAGGGGTTCAAGACCAGCCTGGGCAAGACCCTCTCTCTACAAATAATAATAATAATAATAATAATAATTTACATTGATGTGGTGGCAGGTGTCTGTCACCTGTTCTATCTACTTGGGAGGCTGAGGCAGGAGAATCACTTAAGCCCAGAAGTTGGAGATTGCAGTAAGTTGTGATGATGCCACCTGGGCAACTGAGAAAGACTGTCTCAAAATAAATAAATATAGATAAAAACAAAGCAAAGCAAATATGAGGAAATGTGAAAAATACACAACCAATTTGGGTGAGAGGCATATGCAAAAATCTGAGTATTTTTTCCAACTTTTCTGCAAGTTTGAAAGTGTATCAAAATAAAAAGTAACTCAGCAATCCCACTTGGAATAATTTATCTTGAACAATGGCAACAGGTACAAAATGTCAATCAAGGATGACTTTGCAGTTTCTAATGTCCTTAATAGATGAACATATGGAACACACAGGCTGGGGAGAAAGAGGGTGTGAGGCAGGAAGCCTGTGAGTCCTGTGTGGAGCATGTTTCTTCAAAATTCCAACGTCATCAATTAATAGCCACAACCACTAGGGCAATGAAGACAATTTTACATATCTTCTCAAAAATTGATTGAAAATTATAACATATTAACTGAGGTTTTAAAATTCCTCAAGAAAATCAGCCACATATTTTTAACCTTCGAAAACTTTAAGATATACAGAGCTTATGTTTCAAGGATCCACATGGAGATTATTTGGTTAAAGTAAACAACCTTACAATGAAAACAACACTTGCTTTAATAAAGACTTCCCTTTTACCTAAAACTCTAATTTAATTAGAAAATTGCGAGCACTAATCCTAGAATATATTACACTAGCTAGGCTAAGCAAGTGTCAGGCTTTCCAAACTTTAGGTTGTAAAAATGAGCAGACTCAAATGTTTGGTTGCAATAAATACTATCTCAATATTGTGTACACTGACAGTTTTGACTTTTCCAAGGCTATTCCCACCTGACTCTTGTCTGTTATAAAATCCCAGAAGTACCCTTCTGCCATCCTGTGACACTAACCCATGCTAACATGTAAGTTTCTCATGCACGATGTATTTCCATTTCTTGAGCAATTATTTGAATAAAAGCAAAGCCATGCTTCCACTGTCTTTGGGGCATGTGAATGCTAGTCTAGTATATCAAGCAGAGTGTCTAGCCAGACACTTCAGTTTGATTCTGACTTGACTCCTTATGAACTGTCACCTTGCACAGGTACTGAACCTCTTTGTGCCTTGTCTTCCCATCTATAAGTTGGAGCAGTGAGAGCACTTAGAACTTTGGTCACTTTATGTACCCCATCTGTTTGCCAAAGGAAAATTATTCCTATCTGCCTAGATGAGTAGAGGCCTAATTTCCTCCAGAATCTCATGTCTGGTATCCAGAAATGACCAGGACGCCTACTTACACGTGAAGGGTCAGTCCTAGGACTTCTTAATTACAACTTAGACAGTATTTCTGGGCATGAAACCTCTCCACCAGCTGCAGTTCCAGAACTGGATATGCTCTGTGCTGCTGTGGCTGCTGCCACTTCTGCCATCACCACAAGAAGCTTCTAGAAGCAAATGTGGCCGCTTCTCATATAAACACTGCCTAGTTTCTGTTTAACATTGCCATGCTCTAGCCAGAACAAGGAAACCCACCTTTCCTCTCCTGCTCTGCTCTGAGTACTGTGGAATCTCTGAACTCATCATCATAGTTCAAGAACCCTAAACGCTAGTCAGTCACTCATTCTAAATTATCAAGCTGCCTATTCTAGTATTTCTTTTTGTCTGTTTTGTAAAATTTTTTAATAAATTATAACCACAGGCCATCCAGGTAAAATACCTGCCCCAGTTCCTGGGGATCATAACCTGAGGTTAGGAATAGCCATGGATGTGTCACAGTGTAAGGTCATAGAGCATCACTGCAAAGCCCAACTGAAGCTCCCTGGGGGAGAGTTTAGGAAAGAATGAATAAGGAAAGCAGACAGGGGCTGTGACTGGATTTATCTCATAGCTCACAGAGCCCTGTGGAAATTTAACGGCTTTAAGCCACAGAAAGGAAGCCCCCGGAAGTGAGTACGAGGGATGGGAAGAGCGCCTGAAGGCATGACGCTGGCCAAGGCAAGAGGACAGCAACCAAACAAACCCGGCAGGAGGATGTCAGCCAGACACGAGAAGGTGCTCCAGCTCTCTAGCCAACAGGGCTTGGCGCTCAAAAATGAAACCGAATCTATAAACACTGTTAATGTTTACTTAAAAAATGTAATAATGTGACTATATTTACACAGTGAGATACTAAAGCATTAATAGTGAACAATCTGACCTCATAACATCATACAACTCAACACAATTCTGAGTGAAATAAGCCTGACACCAAAAAAATCATAGATTTCCCTTTCTATAAAATGCATATTCATTTATGGGACAGGAGGATTCTGGGTTGAGTTGTTGATGGTGTTTTATTTCTTGATCTGGGGACTGGTTACATGGGCAGGGTCAGTTTGTAAAAATTCATTGAGATGCACCCTTATGATACGTGCATGTTACTGTATGTATATTTTCTTCAATAAAAGTTGAAGAATAAATTACCAAATAAATGCCTCTCCTACCTCCCTTTCTGATGTTTTCTTCTTTTTTAATAGAACACCATTCTTTTCTATTTATTGGAATAGAATATTATTGCTACCAATTAAAACAAAAGAAATACAGTAAGCATTTATATGTTCTGCAGCAAAAAGTATCCATTTAAAAGTGAGGTGCTGGCCAGGTGTGCTGGCTCACGCCTATAATCCTAGCATTCTGGGAAGCCGAAACAGGTGGATTGTTTGAGCTCAGGGGTATAAGACGAGCCTGAGCAAAAGCAAGACCCCCATCTCTAACAATAGCTGGGCACGGTGGGGGGCACCTATAGTCCCAGCTACTC
>NW_003852432.1:11708797-11736371 GCF_000181295.1 Otolemur garnettii | reverse complement strand
GGGAAGGGAAGGGAAGGGAAGGGAAGGGAAGAAGGAAAGAAAGAGAAAAAAAGATTTCATGTAGCAGAAACTGAGAACAAGTTGGGAGAAGGAAATTCACATTTGTGCATGTCAAAATGTAACTAGAAAAGTTAGTACAGATACAAAAATTATTGTTTTATATAGTGATATGGTTTTAAAAGTTATTTTCAAGTATATTACGCTACTTTCTTTGAACTCTATTTAATTATTCCACAACTTTGACCTTGGTAATGCCCCACAGGTTTTGGAAGTTAGATTTTTCTTAAGTAAAATCAATCATTCTCTGTCTCTCTTTTTCTCTCTCATACACATACACAGTCTTTTTCTACATTCATTTGTAATCTTATAAAAAAATCTGGGGGCAGTGCCTGTGGCTTAAGGAGTAGGGCACCAGCCCCATATACCAGGGGTGGTGGGTTCAAGCCCTGCCCTGGCCAAAACTTCAAAAAAAAAAAATCTGATATCACCATAAGGAAATTTCAGGAAAAAAGTCAAAATGAGTTAAAATCTATACCAAAATGCATTAAAATTCACATTAAGTGTGAACTGTTAGCTGATGACAACATAGCATCAGTATGATTCAGTGATCAAAATTACTCTTCAGTTTGAAGATTAAAGGCTAAACTTTGGGAATTGGGGAGCAGAAAGAGGGAACTGAGGAAAAAAGCATTCTGGGTACAAGTCAAGGGGAGTGGAAGAGAGAAAGTCAAGGGGTCAGGAAGAAAGGATATTTTCCAAGAAAGTCGTGCAGCTGAAAGAAGCCCATTACAGAAGCATTCAGTTTAAAGGTGAATGCTTAATCTTCACTCTACTTATTTATCAATTTATTTGTTTTAATTTTCCCACAGGCTGGCTCACAAAGAGGCAGGCATGTGGAGAAAGATAACTAGGAAACAGTTCAAGATGGTCTATTACTTGTCACAGTAGTACCCTTTGTAGCATTTGTGTGTGTGTGTAATAAAAGTATGTAAGCCAGTGTTTTTTTTTTTTTTTTCAGACAAAAACAGTCTTCACATTCCAGAAAGTAATGGGGAAGTCATTGAAAGAATAAGTCAAGTGCACAGAAACACACCCAGAGGAATCGGCCTTACCCTGGGCTGGAATGAACGCTAGCTCTCCTGTGAATAGCTGCAATGATGATGGTGGTCTTCCTGGAAACGTGTGAGTAAAGCCCAACAAGGTCATTCACCCGGGGAGCTCAGATAAGAGTAGGTCTGGCCAATCAGTTCACGTCAATTTTCTTGTTCAATGCAGTTGGCTCCTCCATGAGTGGGATTTGGATTTCAACACCTAAGGAATGAGCAGGTGAAGAGGTGATGAAACTAATTTAAGAAGGAGAACCTTGACTATTAGGGCAAATTGAAGACCTGGTTGTGGGCAAATAGAATGCCAGGGATTGGCATAGTGTGAAAGTCAACCAGACCTGGAGACCAGAGCCCTGGACTCTAGTTCACACCTACTATAAGTCACTTTTTATGTCTCACTCTCATTTTTCTCACCTGTAAAGTGACACAATTGTATTAAATAATCTCTGAGGCACCTGGTCATTTAAGTCCACAAATTATCTATGAAGAGCTTTCAGATTGGCTCAAACTCTGACTCTCTACAACAGGCGAGTGTAACATTGTTACAGTTTGTCCTTGTTCCTGGAGCATCCAGGAAGCAGGCAGGAAGTGCTCTCTGAGCCTTCACTCCCGCAGTGATGAAACTCACCACAACACGGTACCTGTGCCCCTGGCCCTGTCCTTAATACCAGAGATTTTGCTCTAACTTTGCACAAACCTGGATGCTAACCTGTGGAGATTTGCCAGACTTCCACATATACTGTAGAGAACTGTGGTCCACCGCTAGATGCGGTTCGGGTGGTCTCTTTCTTTACCAACGTTCTTGAAATGTTAGAACAAATGAATTCAGGCCCAACGATGAATCTGTTGTGTTAAAATTCATTTCTGAGACTTTCTTCTAGCAATTAATACGTCATTAGGAGCTCCAAAATAGGAATCCAGGAACAGGTAGTATGGGTAAGCTATAAAAGAAATATCAGAGTTTTATCAAGCGGTGGCTTTGAATAAATCATGCTAGCTTAGAAAGCAGAAGTGCTTATCATACCACTGAACTAACTATATGCAGCAATTTAAGATACATTTATTTTGAAAGCAGTTGAAGTCACTAAACACCAGAAACAATAGACCAGTGGGCCTTCCCCTTGACCATATACACATCAGGCTCATGAAGGGAGTTTTTGAAAATGGTCTTTATTTGTCCCTTGTCCTACCTAACTAAGCAAACTACACTTTCTGTGTGGAAGCCAACATGTTAATCTATGTGCTAAGTTATGATCTGTAAAGTCAAAAATTTGTGGTAATAAAAACCTAAACTGTACCTTTTCTTCCTTCATTTAAAGGATGTATAGTCCATGATCTTTGAGAAAGGTTCGTAAGACAAGAAAAACAAAAATGTAAAGAAAAAGGAAATAATTACAGAGATGCTCAAGAACATTCTTTGAGGTGTCTCCATCCACCTCTCCGTAGAGATTGTACTCTTGTGCAGTCCCACCACTTGTGTGTAAGTTTTCCTTTCTCTCTGCATCCAGGCCAGCATCTCATCTGTTGTGTGGGATTTTTTGATAAAAGCCATCTCACTGGAGCTGGTTGGAGATCTTTGTTGTGGCTTTGATTTGCATTTCCCTGATGATTAGAGATGTTGGCATTTTTTCCATATGTTTATTGGCCATTACTTTGAAAGACTTCTGTTTATGTCTCTTGCCCACTTTTTTATGGGGTTTGGTTTTTTTCGTGCTGATTTAATTGAGTTCTTTGTAGATATCAGAGCTTGATTATCTTCATCTGATGTGTGTACCTTGAAAATCCTTCATAATTAGTACAACCAGTTTTAAGTCTGCTACTTTTGAAAATACGAATATATTGTTAGAATATATGAAATAATCTGTTTTCTATGTCATAGAAATTTTGACCTTAAAAAAATAAGTAGAAAGCAGTTAACTCACACCTTTCCTCATGTCTGTGGAAAAGGAATGATTTACTAAGATAAAAACTGATCATTAGCAGTGCTGGGAACAGAAGCCAGATGCTTTTATTCAGGCTTCAATCACAGATGCCTGGTATCTGGTTCTGAAGCAGGCTTCTATTTAAGCTTTCTTTTCTTTTTTTTTTTTTTTTTGAGACGGAGCCTCAAGCTATCCCCCTGGGTAGAGTGCCATGGCATCACGCTCACAGCAACCTCCAACTCCTGGGCTCAAGCGAGTCTCCTGCCTCCGCCTCCCAAGTAGCTGGGACTACAGGCGCCCACCACAACGCCTGGCCATTTTTTGGTTGCAGCCGTCATTGTTGTTTGGCGGGCCCGGGCTGGGGATTCGAACCTGCCACCTTAGGTGTATGTGGCTGGCGCCTTAGCCGCTTGAGCCACAGGCGCCGAGCCTAAGCTTTCTTTTTGAGAAACAGACTACATTGTTACAAATAAGTAATTTTCAATTTATTAGAAGTTGCTATTAAGTTTTACAAGAAGGACTCATGGGTTCTCTATTCCCTGAATTCTGCTGTGTTTGGTAATGTACACATTACTATTGTATATGAATAATATTTTGACATATAATATTTCCAGGTAAAATCTCTGACCCCAGAGTTCTGTGGGCATTGTTCTCTCCCCTTGCACAGGCTGCTACTACAGAGAAGACCAACACTGTCTCAGTTCCTGTTCTTAAGTGACTTCCTTTGTTTTCTCAGTGTCTGAAGATTTTTTTCCCTTGAACTCTAATTATTTCAATAACACAAAACTAAATATTAATTGTTTTTAATTATTTTTCCACAATCTACAGACTTTATTCTTCTCTCATTTGTTAGAAAATGTCCTCTACTATATTTTTAAATAATTTTATATTTTCGGTGGTATATTTACTTTAGTGATGCCTAGAAACTTTACCGAATTTATTTGCTAATCCTCCTGTCATCTTTTCTCTAATTATTTTAATTTCTGTGTGCATTGTAGATATGGTACCAGAATTTATATTCGCAGCTGCATATATTTTTGTTTTGCTTTTTTCCACTTTCTTTACTATGCAATACTCTTCTGGTTAAAAATAAATGCCTTAACTTAGTATTCTCCCTCTTAATGTCATTCTATTATTTCATGCTCACTTTTGAATTCATGATTTTTCGTGGTTTTAAAATAAACGTAAAGCATTACCAGGAAATTGTCTTCCTCCAGATTGAGTTTGTCATGGTCTTTTGCCCTCTGTATTTTTTGCCTGCTGTATTTTTTGGCATGCCATATTTCTCATCTATGTACAGATTTATATCATGTGTCTATTGATTGATGAGTCACATCTCTACACTTTGTTCAAGATTAACATCACAACCTGGATATTGTACAGAAAGTCTATTTGATAGCCATCCTTGCCATCTTTTGGTATGACATTTGGGGTATAATTTTGAAAGTTGCATATCATTTCCTTTCCATTTTCTGTACACTGAGGCTAAGAAGGGGAGGAAGGGAAGTGTTCAAAGGGAGCCACGTACTTTGTTTTCTTCGGAAACACTGTTAAGGATTCTATAGTAGGGCCCACTGCACCCCGCCAGGGACACACCCACTCCTGCAGGCTTCCCCTCTGTCCACCTTGGATGAAGCCCTGGAAATGGCAGATTCTCACCCAGTGAGATCACGCAGTGAGAGGCCATGCACGCCAAAGTGTCCCCTGTACTTTTCTCTTGACTTTCTAAGGGCGCCTCGTCAGTCCTCTTCTCTCCCTGTGAAGATGTTGGTGACAATGCCGTGACTTTGTGGACTCACAATCTAAACAGAGTGGGACCTGGGCTAGAACTCAGTGCCACCTCAGAGTTTATTCACTGATTCGACCCATGATCGCTCAGTGTCAACTCCATGCCAAATACCATTTTAGGTTACAGCAGTGATGGAAATAGACAAAGCACTTGACCTATGAAGTTTACCTACCAGTGGGAGTGAGGCATTAATAAATGAATAACAAAACATATATATAAGTCAGGTAGGATAAAAGTTATGAAGAAAATTAAAATAAGTAAACATAACGGAGAGCAGGGAGGGGGCCTGCTGTGTTGGAGAGGCTGGTCTGAGAAGAGGCAACATTTGATCATTGAGCTAAAGAAAGGGTTGGGATGATTTATGATTCATGTCCATAGCTAGGGAAGAACTGTTCAGACAGAGGGAAGACAGGTGACAAGACCCACGCTGGGAAAGGGAGGGGCGTATGCCAGGCACAGAGAGGAAGCTGACGTGATTGGTGAGGAGTGAGTCCAGAGAAGACCCACAGGGGATGAAGACAGAGAACTGTTGGAAGCCAGGCCACAGACAGCGCAGGAAGACATTTTAAGGATTTGGGTTGTGACTTTGAGGAAGGTGAGAAACCAGGGGTGGATTTCGGGGAAGAGGAGTCATGCGATGTTTTAAAAGGAGACTCTTTTTACTCTCTCAGGTCATCATTTGCCACATTTTGTAAAAAGAGGTCATAGCCTTTCCTTGTTAAGCTACTGCTACATTTGCAACTTTGGGATTTTTCTTGTTTGTTTTTGCGCTTATGTTTAAGTTTACGTTTACGAGAAGGAGAGGCTGTGAACTCACGTCACTGTCCTCTGTCTGCCTCTGTTGTCCAGATCACTGAAAGTACTTTTCCAACTGTGCTCTGCTGTCCCTGGCTTGCAGGAAGGATCTTCCTCACACGCACTCACCCTCCAGGGCTGGGACCCTAGGCTTACGGGGACACAGCGCAGCACAGCACACACTCACTGACCACAGCCTCACAGGAGCCTCTTGGGCGGCCCAGTGTGAGCCTTCCTAGTCAGGCTTTATGGTTCCTTTCTTATAAATACGTGACTCATGACGGTATTGTTTTCTTTAGCTTTCATCTTTCTCAGAGTTGGAAATGTTTGCAAGAAATGTTTGTAGATTAAGATTCTACCTTAAATCAAAAATTTTGAAAACATAATTATGCCCCCCCCCCACTGATTTCTCTCCTTTTCCTATGAAAAAAGCAACATGCTAAATTTACAGAAATAATGTTGTACTGGCATTAAGAAAGGGTTATCAACCCACTAAAATAGTCAGGAAATTATCCCTGATACTGAATGTATCCACAGGACTTCTCTCACATATGCAAAGGAAACTTTCTGATAAAAATGCACCTTATCCTGCTTTTCTTTTTATTAGAGCACTTGAAGTTTATAACAGTCATTATGTTAAAAGAAGCTCCAATTTTTTATAAAAAAGGCCTAATGTTTATACTTCATTTGAAGTAAGTGGAAATAATTACTTGAGCATAGAAGAAACAATTATACTAGATTTATTAAAATCTAATGAAATATTAATCAATTATTACACAAGCTGTAAAGAATAAGTAATTTTATGGATTATCTATGGATTAGTGGGCAAAACCAATTGCAGTAAGAAGTGAATCTTGAATTTATGCACATTTGTAATAGAACTCTTGCCTATGGTCAAGACATCTTGTATTTTTGTAGGGTAGACACCAAAGAAAACTCTAAAGTCTCTAATTAAATTTAAGATGTATTATGTATCATATCAATAAACTTTTTACATCATGCTTTGCATATTGTTACCATAATTATTTTTGTCATCAAGTTTATTATTAAATGTGTTCTACATTTTGGTGACAAGTCCCAGCAACTACACAAAAATTGTATCAATTGTCACCTCTATCAACTATGCGTAAGAACTTTTCATAACCCATGTTCGGTTTGGCTGAAGTTAGAAAACTATTGTTAAATAATCTAATATTTGCCTTGCACTTTTCTAAACACAATTATTTCAGCATTTTCACAATGTGTCTTGACTTAAAAGAAGGTTGCTTTTATTATTGAAAACATTTTTGTGATGTGCTGATGAAGTTCCCCAAATTAAAGTGAATTATACCATGAAAGAGTTACGTTTGACACACTTTTTTTCATTGAACAAGCAATCCCACTTTGGACTTTTGTGTAAAATTAGAAAACAATAAGCAAGTATTAAAAAATATTCTGTGCTGAGCAAAAATGGAAAAATGAAGGATAGCTTACTTCTGCCTCAATCCTGTCTCTATTCATTTAAAATAAAATTTTAAATAAAAACATCAGCAAGAAGATATCATAACCACAAAAAATCAATAAATATTCTCATAACTACTTACTCTTTGAAGTTTGCTGAGATGTTTGTGAACATTTCCATAAGAACTTCTCTGTCTATTTAGGGAGATTTTGTATAGTTGATGCTATTTCAGAGCTTGATATGGGCCTGTTCAACATTTCCACTTGGTTCTGACTAAGTCTTGGAAGGTGGAGTGCTTCTAAGTATTGGTCGATTTCCTTCAGATTTTCAGATTTCTGAGAATAAAGTTTATAATTCCTCTGCTAGGTATATATTGAGAAGACCAAAAATCATGCTACAATACAGATATCTGTACTAGAATGTTCACTGAAGCCCAATTCACAATTGCTAGGTCATGGAAGAAGCCCAAGTGCCCACTGACCTATGAATGGATCAATAAATTGTGGCATATGTACACTATGGAATACTATGCAGCCATCAAGAAAGATGGAAACTTTACCTCTTTCATGTTTACATGGATAGAGCAGGAAAATATTCATCTCAGCAAAGTATCTCAAGAATGGAAGAAAAAGTATCCAATGTACTCAACCCTATTATGAAACTAATTGTTAACTATCATAGGAAAGCTATAATCCAATTGTAGTCCAAGAATACGGGAAAGGAGAGAGGGAGGGGAGGGGAGGGGGGAGGATGGGTGAAGGGAGGGTGATTGCTGTGATCACGCCTATGATTTATCCTATAAGGGTACATGTGAATCTTCCTAAATGTTGAATATAAATGTCTTAACACAACAATTATGAGAATGACATGATGGCTATGTTGGCCAATTGGATGAAAGTATTTCAAATTGTATATGTAAACAACACACTGTATCCCATGATAGTATTAATGTGCACAAATATAATTTAATAAAAATTAAAAAAAGAACTTCTTTGTCATGTTCTGCAGGCTCATGTTTCCCTTCCCAATCGCAAACTTCACACCCACAGCTAGGTGTAAAGCAAGGGAAGTATAGTGAATCTATGACTCTATTGCACTAGCTATGATACGTAAGTATGTGCCAGGCTCATCATACCATGAGCAGAAAATGTTTCATAAAACAATTGAAGATATGAACATTTCCTCTGCTAGTTTTTCCTAACTTTTAGTTTGCTCCTGTCTGAACCAGTGTTATCATATAAATAATACACTATTATTACAGGTGCTTCATTCGCCATTCCTTAAAGTGCCTAAGTTTCAAATCTGATGCATATTCATACCCAGAGTAAATTCATAAAAGAGGCTGTCACTACTGACCCAGTATTTATTCATACTCCTACTTTTATCTGATTTCTAATGAATGAATACATGCATACTCTCATATTTATTAATTCCAGTCTTCTGAATACCTTATATGTATTTTTAGGGTGAATGATTATTATATTATTTGTCTTGATTCTTCTTGTTTAATAATAAAAAATATTTCATGTTTTCAATTTACCTTTAGTTACAACTTTAACACTGTTCCATAGACCTTTATAGGTAGTGATTTTATTAATACCCTTGCCTGAGTAATTATAAATTTTTATTTCCTTCTTGTACTGTGGTTACTGAGAATAATAGTTTTCAGCATATGAGTGGTGATCTTTTCTAATATCCATTTATAATGACTTTCTAGATTTATTGCATTGGTGTAAGAAATCGAGGCCCTTACACTGTCTCATAAATCCCATAGTTTGAACTATACTGTTTGAGTAGACAAGATGGTGGACCAAAGACACCAGCTGCAAGATCGTCTCAGAAAGAAGGAAAGGCTTTAGTTTTTATGGCTCATATATATAATAATAAAAAAAACTTAATAGTTATTTCCCCAAATTGTATAGGAATTCCAAAAATGTGTATGGCAGGTCCAATTGGGACGTTTAAATGTAGAAAGAATGTGTAAACTAGTAAGAAAAGAAGTTTTAATAAAACATGCCAAAGCAAAAATAGAAATTCCCTTCAACTATGTCTATTGAAAATGGCATTTCTAAATTACTAGCATGCAAGGATAAGATCAAAGACTATGCAATCAAAAATCATAAGGAAAAGAGTGTTTTAGAAGTATGTCAGGCAGTGAATTAATAAAAATATTATAGTTGTATTTATTTTGTGAGGTTTATAGCATTTGTAAGCTTTTTAAAATTTGTAACCAGCTCTAATTTCTTTTTACCCTCTAAACAGTCATTTCCATTCCTGGTTTTGTTTGGTTATTTGGATTGTTTTTCTTAATGCCTCTCCCAAACTGGATCAGCCTGAGGCCCCACAAAAGGTGGGTGATTCCTTGATGGTCATATACCTTCAGCGATGAAAGAATAACTCACTGAAGAGCTTTAAGAGAATATCGATTGTATCCCCTTCTCTCAAGGCAAATTGCCACAAGTCTGTTGGCAAAAGAATCTGGAAAAGTGGGTGGTGCCTGTGGCTCAAAGGGGTAGGGCACCAGCCCCATATGCCAGAGGTGGTGGGTTCAAACCCATCCTCAGCCAAAAACTGCAAAAAAAAAAAAAAAAAAATCTGGAAAAGTTATTGAATCATTGTGTGTCCCCATTTTCCTTTATCTCCCTGGAACTATGAGGAAGTGTTTCCCCACCACCACAGTCAGGAGAGAAGGAGGAAACGGTGTCTATCATTTCCTTGGAGGTTCCTTTCTTCTTTCTTTCCTTCCTTCCTTCCTTCCTTCCTTCCTTCCTTCCTTCCTTCCTTTCTTTTTTTTTTTTGAGACAGAGTCTCGAGCTATTGCCCTGCATAGAGTGCTGTGGCCTCACAGCTCACAGAAACCTCAAACTCTTGAGCTTAAATGATTCTCTTGCCTCAGCCTCCCAAGTAACTGGGACTATAGGCACCCACTACAATGCCCGGCTATTTTTTGGTTGTAGTTGTCACTGTCATTGTTGTTTGGCAGGGCCGGGCTGGATTCGAACCTGCCAGTTCCAATGTATGTGGCTGGCGCCCTAGCCACTGAGCTACAGGAGGTTTCTAATGACTGAAGTTATCTCTTATTTGTATAAGTAAAGGGAAATCATGGCACTGGACACAAACTGCACTTTCGAAGGTCTAGGGCAAAGATGACTAAGTTTTTTAAGAGTCAAGCTATTTTCAGAAAGAAGCACAACTGGGAAGCTTTGTAAGTCTTCACTCAAGGGAACTGCTCGGAGAGGCAAAAAGACACCAGCAGATAGAGACTTAAATTTTATTTTCTTCTGAGTCCCCCTGACTCAGAGCACAAAGGAACTAAAGATATGTGAAGATTAAGGAAAATCTGACAATCAAACCACATGATTCTTATTCAAATATCTTCCCATTGCTGTGTGTCTCTCTCCTCTCTTTCCTCTCCTTTCATTAAGGTTAAAATTCTCCATCCTGGCCCCTCTGCTTCTCTCAAGATTTTAGTTTTTATATGGTTTTGGCTCACCATGGCTTAGGTTTCAGCTTCGGCTCTATTTGACCTTGCTGGGAGTGCCTCACTGTTCCCTGACATAGGTGTCAATGTCAAATTCTCAAGAATGTGCACTCTGATTAGTCCCATTTGATGTTTCTCACTCCTGGTACAATCACTGGTTGTCATGGTCCATATGATGATGGATGTGTCCCCTTTGGGAGATTGTAATTGGAATGTTTTTGCTAAGGAAAGAGTATGAATGGGAGGAGATAATCTGGTGGGTTTTTTTGTTTTTTTTTTTTTTTAACTATAGCTTTGCTGCAGTGGGAGGAAAAGACAAACTTTTGAAAGGAGAGTAACCACAAGAAAGAAGCAACCAACCTGGGAGAACATCCAGAAGAGCAAAGGCTTTGTGATGGGGATGGTGCTCAAGAGGGAGGGAGGATGGTACACAAGGTCTTTCCCATATAAAGGTCTTTCCTCCTATAAAGCTTAAGGGAGGAATATTTGACAGCAAAAGAAAATGAAGCTTTTCCTTATGCTGGAAAGTAGGCTAGGAATCATAGAGAATAGAAATGGAGCATCATTTGGGGTCAGGTGAGAAACCTGTAGCAAATGATAAAACTACTCTCAGATTTTGGAGAGAGCTTAGAGTCTTACAAGATCTCAGAAACCATTGATCCAAATCTAACTTAAGCTAAAATTTTGTCCCTTTACGTCTTCTAGACCAACCCAGAAGCTGTCACATGAGCCTTGTAATGTCATCTCCTGATTTATTATTTTTATCATGTTTCTTCTGCTTTTCCTTTGCTGCCTACATTTCATTGCTACAACTATTCTTTTAAACCTTCTCATTATCAAGGACTTAGTCAAGAGAAACAGATAGATCTTTGTTTCAACATCATTAGACTGTGGGTAACTCAAGAGGAGGGACAATGTTATTTAACTCTGCGTCCTTAGCAACCAGCACAGGGTTTGGCTTCTTGCAGTTGTTTAGTAAATATTTGCTCAGTGGCTCAGACGTGGAGCAGACCACCCTGGGTAGGCAGGTGTTGTGTTAGCAGAAACAAACCAGATCAGGGCAGAGGTGATCGCACCATCAGGGCAGGCAGTGGGAGAGAAATTCAGAAGGATAAAAATCAACTGTAAACATGACTTTAGCATTTCTGAATGCATAATAGCAAAGGCAAACTGGGAATAGATAGATGCTACGCTGGGCGCTAACCTTAAGCAACAAAACTGTACTTCCATACTACCAGCAGCAGCGCAAAACCAGAGGACTTCAAACCTTTCATTCAAAGTCTGGAAATAAACCTGACAGCACACCATTTTCATTTAGGCGATTAACTCACACCCTCTCAACCTCTCAACCCCTTAACCTTTGTTATTCCCACCACTGAGAATCTAAGAAGCCTTGTTGTAAGTGGGTAGCTATAGGTTTTTCTTCGGACACTCTTGAGGAGTTATTAAGCAATACTATAGTAAAGCAACTGGATGGGTCAACGAGAGATAAATGATGTTTTTCACCAGGTTCCAGGAATCCATTAAAATATGCCATTTTACAGAAAGCTTTGCCTCCAATTTTATTGCAACTCCCTTTGATCTGTGAAAAAGTCAAAATGAATGGTAGAGACAGACTTTCTTTTCAGAGGCTTTTACTAGCTAACTAATCTTAATGAAAAAGCCTGAAAAGGAAGTTCGGGAAGCAAGGAGAACCATGGCTAAGTCACTCTATTCAGTCCCCACAGATTTGACTTTAACTTAAATTGATCTCACATTCTCCCTGACATTATTTCAAGAAACTTCGTTTCTCTTCATCTTTATATTGACCAGAAAAAATTGTCCTTCAAAAATATGGAAAATGAGTACATGTCTTTAAAATCTAATATTCACAAGTATTTTATTTCAACATAAAATTTAATTTAAAAAAAAAAAGCATGCCTCACTTTCTGAATGTCCCTTTGGAGATTTTGATTAATGTCTTACTATGAAGAACTCAGGTTTTGGAATAACTTGTAATCTTTTATTACATCGGGTCAGGTGAGTTTTCAATTTATCAGAGAGCCAAATTTCATTCTGATAATGAATGTGACTTCATGGGCACCTTGCACATTTCCTTTACGAAGGCTCTGCTTTTTCTAAATTATGTATTTAGGTCCTGTGTTATTCTTATATTTTTCTAATGCAGGGTCTGGCTCTACCAGAACTATTACAGCTGGACCAGGCCTGCCTCTGTAAAGCCTGTGGAACTTTGAAGTCACACTTCAAGAAAATTTCATTTCCTCCTCCTATTAATTGTGATGTCAGACTCAAAATATTTTCCAGCACCAGGGTAGGATGTTTTCTTTTACCTCTTGTTACTGCAGTATTACGAAATTAAAATGACAAATCCTGCTAAATCCCTCCGTATACGTGGCATTGACATGGAGTATCTGCTGATGTACTTGGGTAATTTTTAAAACAATAATTATAACAATTTTTATTGAACCTCTCCTATCTGTAAAGTAATACATATTACAGGGGATACAGAAATACTTATAGACTAAATTTAGTGCCCCAACTCATTTATGATGTGTAATTGGGATGACACTACCATCGTGTCATGTAAGGTCAGATAAGGTCTTAAGTGACAAATCAGTATTGTGACCAGCAAGTGCTAACAGAATGGACAAAAGTTACAAACACTAACAGGAGGAGAGTATCTGAGGTGGGTTCTAGCCTGAATCAAGATGGATGGGCATGGTGGCCAGCGGCATGGGTAGGTACAATGAATAAACATATGTGCAGTAAGATACGTGTTGGAGAAAACTGGGGGCATAAGTCTGGAAAGTCGATAGGGGAGCCAGTCTATGGAAGGCATCAGTGTCATAAAATACTTCTGAAAAATTTTGAGAAGTTAAGTCATATAGTTAATACATTAAACTCTAGGAAGAATATCATGGCGCTGTTTGAGCCCTTCACCAAGTATATATGCTCCAGAAGGCAGGGGCTGTCAATCATGCTTCCATGATATCCCACAGCATGTGGTACATATTTAATAAAATACACGTTGAGTGACTGAGAATGAGAAGGAAATGCCTGGAGGAAGTGAGACCGATCAAGAAGTCCTGTGTTTTGCTTAGGCCAGAAGAGATAAGCTTATGTTTTAGAACAATGGCTCTGTACTGGGGATGACTCATCCTCCCTAGAGACATTTGACAATGTTTGCAGAAATTTTTGGTTTTCACTGCTCAGAGGGTGTTACTAGTATCTGGTAGGGAGAAGACCAAGATACTGCTAATGTCCTACAATACACAGAATAGTCTCCCATGACAGAATTTTCTGGCCCCAAAGGGGAAAGTGCTAAAGTTGAGAAGACTAGATGTAGAGGGAAGGTAGTCAAAATAGAAAAAAAAAAAAATGGAGATAAGACAAAGAACAGGTATGAGAACTTGGTGACTGCTTTCATACAAGAGAGCAAAGGAGAACAAAAGCCAAGGATTAGATGGGAATTTTCTTCTGAGTCCCTGGCAAAACAAGAGCCCTGAGGGGAAATTGTGTTGTTCATACATGTGGGTTGATGAATCTGTGTTTAGATTTGCTGAATTTATGAGAAAGGTAAAAATTTGCAGATAAAATTATCTAGCTAAAAGCTTGGGATATCAGACTAGAAATTAGGGGAAATGTTACAATTAATACCTTAGATCTAGTGACAAAGCTGATCTGAGTCTTATCTTCCTAGGCAGTTTAGTGGGGGAAATGGATATTAAACAATATCTATATGGTTGGAAGTTCTGTGAAAAGAATGTATAGGTTTCTAGGTGAAAGCATAGTGTGCAACGTCAGGATATATCTCTGGATTTGGGAATGCTTCTCCTTAGCAAGTGATGTTTACAATGAAAGATGAGTACAAATTTGCCAGGCAAAGAGTATAGAAATAGGTATTCTAACCAGCTGAAATGGTACAGGTGAAGGCTGTGTGTATGAGACAGACAAAATAGGTATCACGAAGAATCAGGAGAAAGTAACTGAGTTGCAAAGAGAGAGGGGTGAGAAATTTGAGGGGCGCTTGGAGAGGCAGGTGAGGGAAGGGTGAGGTGAGCCTGGAGTCCATGGAAAAAGTTCTGGATTTAATCCAGTTATAATAGGAAACCAGAGAAAGGTTTTGAGCAGAGAAATGAGAGCATTTCTTTCACATTCTTAAATAATATATTTTACAGTTTTATCATTTTAAAATTAGTTATTACATGGAGCACACACTGGGGGAGGGATCAAAGCAGTAATAGGAAGATAAATAGGTGGCTATTATAGTTGACAAGGCAAGGGACAATGGTAACTCAGCTTAAACCAAAGTGATAAATTGGAAGAGAAATTTGGGAAGAGTCGCATGAATTCACGTCACATTCTTGAAGTAGAATCCTTGGGGAGGTGATGGATTCGATGAGAAACATGATGAAAATGGGAGTCTCCAGGTTGACGACTCTATTAGTCTCTAGAGGCTGCTGTAACAAATTATCACAAACCTGGTGGCTTACAACAATAGCAGCTTCCACACATCTGGAGGACAGAGATCCCAATTCCAGGTATTGGCAGGGCACACTCCCACTGACTCATCTAGGACAGAATTCTTCCTTGCCCCTTCCAGCCTCTGGTAGCTCCAGGCATTCTTTGGCATGAGGCTGGATTTTCTCCTCCAGTTTTCTCCTCTGTCTTCACATGGTGGTTTACTCTTCTCTTCAATCTCTCTCAGCTTTTCTTTTATGAAGACATTTGTCATTGGATTTATGATCTACCTAATAATACAAGATGATATAACCTTGAGACCCTTAACTGGATTACATTCGCAAAGACAATTCCTTGAAATACAAGCACATTCGCAGGTTCTGGGATGTGGCCATATCTTTGAGGTGACACCATTCACCCCACTACAATGGCTGTGTATCTGACTTGAATACTCGGGGAGGGAAAGATGGAAGAAGAAGCAGATTTGGGGGAAGGAATCAAGAGTTCGATTATAGACACACTGTATTTGAGATGCCTATGTGACTTGGGGTAATTCAGTTCACCTTTCTGGGCCTAATTCAGTGTGTCTGGGTCTATTAAACAGAGTTTTGAGCTAGATAATCTCAGAAATTCTCTTGAGTTCTAGCTGTTGGGACTCAATGTGACTTTCAGGCTTCTATCTGGCTGTATGTGGATTATTTTTCCAAGGCCCTTTCAGAGGAATTCTCTGATGGAAGTTTTTGTTGGCCTGACACAGCCAGGGTGCACGGTGGTCCTTGTCCTGTATCCTGGCTACTGCCATAGGCCCTGGAACAGTGCCCATCGCCACCCTCCCTTCTCACTGGGGCACAGCTTCTTCCAAGTCAGACGCTAGGTTTTGAGTTAATTCTTAGACCTTCACCATTCTTTCTCTTGATCATACAGGAAACTGCTTCTTTTAAGTCCTTCAAACGTGAGAGTTGTGATTAGAGTAAGCTTTCCTGATGTACATATACCCATCTCCCTTTTAAGGGACTACTCTGAGTCCCCAGGGGTTCTGTCCACCGTGCTATGACACAAAGATCATTGACCCAAAAGGACAACTTCCCGTGGTTCCCAAGGTGATCCAGTGGCTTTTTGGTTAGCATAGAGAATAAAACAGTACACTTAATTCTCATCAGAATATCTTGATTTAGAGAAGTTTTACTTGAGGGTTCAATGGTCATTTAGGAGATGATGATTCCCCTTAAGTTGCGGGTGTGTATGTGAATATGTGCTTTCTTTGAGGGAGAGGACCCTTTACTTTCATCAGATCCCCAAAGAAGTCACAATCCATTAAATGTTAAGAACCACTGCTACAGAAGGTTTCCTCTAGCTGGGGCACTAATTCTCAGTTCAGTAAACTGTGGGAAAGTAAATGTGCTACGTGACACAACCTATGGCTGCTTATATTGAAGGAACATCTGTGGGACAGTACACAGCCTATTGAGTAAAACACTGTATTTCATATGATATATGCACTGAAAGGAAAGGAAGCTCTTATATACAATCTAATTAAGGATTAGATTAAGATTAAGCTCTTATATACAATCTAATTAAAAGATTATTTTTTTTGAGGCAGTCTTACCCTGTCAACTAAGGTAAAGTATAGTGGCATCATCACAGCTTATAGTAACCTTAAACTCCTGGTACTTAAAGCTCAAGCAATCCTCCTGCCTTAGCCTCCCTAGTAGCTGTCACCCTCCCAAGTAGCTGGGACTATAGGCATATGCCATGACGCTTGGTTAATTTTTCTATTTTTGGTAGAGACAGGGTCCTACTCTTGCCCAGGCTGGTCTCAAACTCCTGAGCTTAAGCAGTCCTCTCACTTCAGCCTCCCAGAGTGCTAGCATTGCTGGTATGAGCCACCACATCTGTCCTAATTAAAAGATTATAACCAGACAGCACTTGTGCTGTATTTCCATGCATGTGTTTCTGTTTCATTTAGATTTGTTTGGTCTCCTTTCAATAGGAAACCTGTTGAAAGCACATAGAAACTTTGTGACATGTTTATTTTATTCATCTTATGTTGATACCCCTTACTCATGGTGTAAACTAGACAACTCAAAATATTTGGAATAAGGGAGTCAAGCTGCTACAACACGTAAGAAAAGAATATCAGGGGCTTTATTAAGAGCGGTTTATTTCTATTGTGCTATTCAGGAACCCAGGCATCTTCCATGTGGTTGCTCTGTTCCACAGAGCTGATGCATCTTCCCCATTCTGTTGTCATATGGGAGAAGCACATGGAACGGTGAGGACTTTTCTAGCTTGTCCTGGGAGTTAGCTCACATCCCTTTTTCCTAGATTCAATAGGCTAGAACTCAGTCACAAGGCAAGAAAGGCTGGGAAAGATGGTTTTGTCAAACGTCCAGAAGAGGGAATGACCTCTTGCTCAGGCCAAATTTCCTGAAGTCTTCCTTGACTTCTGTTTTTCTCATATATTCCACATACAATTTGTCAGCAAATCCCGTTAACAGTACCTTCTAAATATTTCTGGAATTAATATATTGCCGCCACCTACTTCTTACAAATCTGAATCATTACAAAGCACAAGGTAGACTCACAGTAGTATTTATCAAGTAAATAAGCAACATTGTTGAATTATTAAGTGATTGTAGAAGAATGCATAAGAAAAGAGTCAATTCTCTCGTGTCTGTTAATAATGTAATGCCTCTTATGTCACCTTAGGTTAATTGAGGCTAACAAATGTGAGGTCCATTGCAAAACAAAGGAAAAGAATTTAAGACTATCATCACAGAGAAAATGGATAAATCCAAGGCATTTGGGGCATGAATCACAGTGTATTTTAGACATCACACCATCAGTTTGCAAAAGTAATCAAACTGCTTTCCAACTAGGAAGACTAAAGATTGTCAGATATCATGTTTGAAGCATAACATTTAAAAATGGAAAAAAACACTACTACAGTTTAATTTAGATATATCCTATAACCCAATAACCCTACTCCTACACATATATACCTAAGGGAAATGTATTTGTATGTTCACCAAAAGACATGCACAAATGTCCACGCAGCACAGTTTATAATATCCCAGACTGCAAATGCCTAGAATGATCACCAACAGTAGAATGCATAATTTAATGCTGCACAACTCAATACAGAAACGAGAATAAACAACTACAATCTCATGCAACATTATGTATGAATTTTATAAAATAAATTAAGGAAGAATTCATATTATGTTTCCCTTTATATATATAATTCAAAAAATGTTAAATTAATGTATTACACATACTGTAATATATGATAGTGTGTTAGATGCCAAGATTGTGCTTATGAATGAGAGAGTGGAGAGGACATGGGAGGTCTCTGAAATACAGTTAGTGCTCTGTTCTTAGTTTTGGTGCTAGTTTTGTGTATTGTTATACAAAAACTCATTGAGCTGTTCATTCCTTTACATGTATTTCATTTCAATAAAGTTTTCAAAAATCTATAAAGCTGCATGTTCAATTACATCTGAACATTATACCTTTTGTTTTGCTTTTCTGAAAATTGTTCCTAGTAACTGCTGGGTTCTTACCTTTGATACATTCCTAAATCCTTTCAAAAAAATTCATCTCCTTTCATAAGTATTGACTTCCGTGATTGAAACAAAGCAGTTCATTTCTGTTTAGGTTTGAGCAGCAGAGAATTCCAAAAGGATTTCACTTATATGAGCAGCCTCTGCATCTTCTTGGGTTTGCTCTCCCTCATAGCAGTCTAGTACCTTGATTGGGGCTGACACTATTGCCCGGCTCTTTACAACCTGGCTACCACACAGGTAAAAAATGCTCTCAATTGCCTCCATGAAGAAAAGCTAAGGCAGGCTGGTATTTACAAAATAAACTCTAGTAAAGAAGTATAAATAGAAATCCAGAAAACGAATTAAACTTGCATTGAAATAGGCGTGTCTCCAATACAGATCTCTCATCCCATCACAACTATTTTCTAAAAGCTGATCCACCTTTGGAAATGGATGAAGTTTAGCTTCCTTTTCTCCTAGCTCCATATTTTTCTTTTCCTTTATAAAGATCCCAGGTGGAGACTACATTCTCAGATCAGAACCGATCTGTCTCTTGGGGAATGAAAGACTCAGATCCTGATTTTCTTTTTTACCTCAAAATGATGTTTTTAATTCAATCGATTACTTTCATGGATACGTCTGATTGAATAACATGCCTAAATTCTAGCTATAAAAGAGTCTGGGAAAAATGATTAAGGATTCCCAAAGTGTAGAAAATTATTGAAAAAATATAGGTCCGCCACAAAATAAGGGGGAGAGATTAAAGAAGTAGGTCAGCCATTGACTATTATTTGCTGCTCAACATTAGCCTCCTTTCATATTCAAATTCTAAGCAATATTTTCTCATCCAACGTTATGCAACTATTTACCACAAAAATAAAACACACTCATGCTATGAATGAGATGATCCAAATCTCATTAACTCCTACATCTGGTTCCAAATTCGGGTCTTTCCATGATACTCCTTCACTCTCTAGCTCTATCTGCTTCTGCCTTGATACTTTGTGAGTTAGGGGCTAAATGCTAAGGTTACCTGTGCTGACCTTTCCCCATATAAAATAGTAGGGAAATGGGAGTGTTGGGTGGAGAGAATTGATTAAAACATCACCATAAATACATGACAGTGAAGGGAGAAAATACAACTGCTACAGTCCTCTTTTCTACTGTGGGGAGTCACAGTATAGTTGGCATATGGGATTCTTTTCACTGGCATCGTAACAAGAAATTCACTCATGACCTCTCCTTTTAATTCTGTATAGACCATCGATAACTCCAAGCTGTAGCCAAAAAATTAAATAAAAAATTAACCTCTCTTCCAGCTACTTGAGTTAGAATATTTAATAAAGAAATTCTGACAAGTGCTTTAAAACAGCACATTCAGCCTAATCTATAATAATTTCTCCTCTTTTGGTCTAGTTCCTTTAGAATTCATTCTCATATGTACTTCCTAATTTTCACCAGCACACATTAATAAAGTATTTTAAATTATCTGGTCTATAAATTTGCTTCTCCCTGTTTTACTTGGGACAAGCTGATATCTGACACTGGTTATGCCGACAGCAATGAGAGGTGGTACAGGCAGGCCTGGGGTAAAGAGGCTTCCATTTACAAGGCCACTGTCTTAAGCTAGGTTGTCACAGGCCTCCGCACAATCCCGGGAGAGGCTCAGGACAAAGGCATGAAGGGGCTGCTTCTCCTTACAGAGGAGATTCTGTGAAGTTTGGGATTTTATGTCCTTGCATACTCTGATTCCTCCTATTTAGCCTATTTTAATCTATAGGTATCTTCTTTTTCCCAAGAAATGCCCAACATGCGAGCGAGACTACAAGTTAAACTGATTTTGTAATTTGGTGACTTTCAGGATAAAATCTGAGTTTTATTTTCAGCTGTTCCATTATTGGAAATTTTAAAAGATCATTTCATATGATTAAGGCAATGATCTGCACCGGTTGCCTGGAGTGAGGATTTCGGATGGTGTTATCTTTCCGTAAGTTCTCCAGTGCAACTAGAAGAAACCAAGCTAACTCACACTTTCTGCCTTGGTCATGCACAACCTACTATTCCAGAGCACTGGATATTTATTTAGTTCCTACAGCCTGTCATTCCAAGTAATCAGTGAAAAATTTAATTAATTGTATTGTCACTGCCTGCCATGGTGATAACAATTTTTTTTTTTTCTATCCAGGCCCTTAGACAGAAGCAGATCATATAACTTCAGATTTCCATCTCCATAAGGGTCTAGATGCCGGCAAATTCCAATACCATTTATTATTTTGGTCAGGATATTAAGTTATAAATATCAGAATCAGTACACACAATTATACATATTAAAGGAATATATTAAAAGATGTTAGGCTTGAAGGTCTGGGAGGGTCAGAGATCCAATATAAGAAGGCATTCCCCCTGAGACAATGCCAAGCCTGGGCACTCTTGCCACATCCTGACTCCAACACCAGAAACTTCACGAGTCCTGCAGTGTTCCCTGATGATGCTTAGGACTGAACCAAAATGCCCTGCCTCTCTTGAACGTACATTATCAGGTAACCTTAATTTCATGCCGCTGGTGAGGAGAAGCTGGTCATATACAAACACCCTAGTTACAAGGAAAGCTAGGAAAATGGCTTCTGACTGTGACACTTCTTACTTGGTGACAATTTTACCAAATATAAAAAGGGCACTTTATAGTTTTGGGGTGGTGATTAACTGCCTCCTATTCATCCCATTGGTGAGGGAGGGATTCCTAGCTTATGACCATGGACAAAGTTGAACACACTTATGCTGGACAGACGAAATCCCTCAAGGCTGGAAAGATGGGATCAACAGTAGTTTATTAATTTACATGTGCTCACAGCCTGGGGGAGGGGACAGAGCGTACCATGAAGGCCTTTGTAAGGATTGTCCTCAGAAACAGTGAACAAGCAGGGCTGTGGGAGCAGGCTTTGTAGTATCAAAAGGGTGTGGTGACTTGGTTCTTTCAGGAGGATGTTCTCAGCTTGCTCAGAGATAAGCAGGAACTCTGCCTGGCCCCTGTGATAGGGAAGATAGTTTAACCAGGGGACCTTGTTCTTAGGAGCAGAGGAAAGGGAACTTGAAGTTAAGCCATTCTAGACCCTTCCAACTTTACCAGGCATCAAGACAGCATATACTGTTGAACCTTAATTTTAGGTCTTACCCCATAAGAGACCACACTTTGGCAAATGCCTCCTACAATGTATTTATTTAAATGTTGTTTCAAATAAGATTTTGTATTAAATATATAATTTGACAAGTTGCTTTTTTATACTGTATTGTATTATGAACCTTTTCCAATGTCAAAAATAATCCTTATAGTTTTAAATGTCCACATAATAATGTATAAAGACACTGTGATTTTTTTAGGCGAGACTGCGTTGTATAAGAATTTTTCTGAAGAAAATTATTTCTTATCCTATGTAACATTTCCCCTACTGTTAGAATTTAGGTTGTGTCTAATTTTTTACTGTTTTGATTCATGTTATGATGAATCTACTGATAATTATTCTTGGACTAAATGTTCAGAAATATAATTAATATATCAAAAGATAAAATATTTTATGGTCTTTAATATATTCACTTAATATTTCTGTTACTTAGAAATGCATTTTTATAAAAGAAAAAAGGACTAACTAGTACAACTGGTTGAAAGTACTAATATGTTACTCATAAATACAGTACTGTATAAGAATATCCACTATTATATGTATTATTATAGCATACACTATTATATTTATAACAATGTTTTGAAGACCTCTGTAAAAATGGTCAATGATGCAATAATGAATAATACCATTTGTTATAATAATAATGTTTGAAAACCACTATGATGTAAAATATGTTTTGAAAATATAATAAGAGGGGTGGTGCCTGTGGCTCAAGGAGTAGGGCACCAGCCCCAAATACCGGAGGTGATGGATTCAAACCTAGCCCCAGCCAAAAAAAAAACAGCAAAAAAAAAAAAAAAAGAAAGAAAGTATAATAAGAATGTTTTGAAGATCACTTTTTCTGAATAAATGTAGCCTTTTCAAAAAATCAGGCTGTTTTTACTTTCATTTCCTTTCTTTAGGTATTGAATAAATCCTTTCTGACACTTTAAGAAATATTTTACTGTTTTTATGCTTTGTGACAGTATTTTTCAGGATGATAGTTATTTAAAGGGTTAAAGAGAAAAGACTATTTTAAAAGGTCAAAGAAATGGGTTTATTTAACTAAGAGGAAAATGAGAAAGAGAGGCAGTGAATGTTTACGTGTATGAGAGAACACTTCGCAGGGAGGGAATGAAGGCAGCTGTTTCTTTTTCTACTGATGTAAAAAGTTAAGTGACACACTTTCGTTGTAAAGTGGAGGTGTATGTTTGACTTAGAGAAAATATTGACTGAAGAATGGTAGCCAAGGAGATTATAGAATCTTGTTCTTTTAGATTTTTTTTTTAATAGGCAATGATACGATTTGACTTGGGCAGGATTTTGCCTAATGTGTCATTTCTGACATATAACCCCAGACATCAGCATCATCTATCATAGAGGATGGGTAAGCTTACTCTGTAAATTTATTCAATAAACATTTATGGCCTTATGTATAAATGGAGTTTCAACCTTCAATTTCTAGTTCTAGCAAATGGATACACAAATGGGCAAACAGACAGAGATTGAGATATAGTGTGGTAAGTGCCGTGTTGGACAACAAAAGGACTTGCCCAGAGTCATAACCACCTTTTATTGAGTTCTTTCAGCGTGCCAGGCACTGTGTCAAATGTTCTGTGTGTATTGTTTAGGGATCACAACAAGCCCACGGAATACGTACAATCATTTGTCAGATATTATCCATGAAGAAGTTAAGGTTAGCAAAGATTGAATAACTTGCTCAAGATCATGCATACAGAAAACTGTAGAGATTATTTTGACTGCAGAGCTCAAGTTCTCGAACACTGGGCCAGCCAGTCTGGATCTGAGAGGAGGCAGTGTGAGGCTGCCAGGGGAGTGGGGAAGGGAGGGGTTGAGGGAAACCCCCTGGAGGAAATTCCAGGTGAACAGCATTTTGGATGAGTGGGAGTCGGCCAGTTCTCTATCCACCGGGGTGGGGGGGTGGTGATGGGGGAGGAAAAGACTTGATTGTCAGAGCAAGCAGCTATGGAAGGGTTGAATCTCAGTCACTTCTTACTTAGGCAAAGACTTTGCCATTCTAAAGTCCTCTGCTGAGTTCTTTCATACCCAAAGCAGGATTTTCCATGAGGAGAACTTGATTTACAAGAAGAATTAAGAAATCATCACTTGTTTCTTAGTTCAGATAAAAATAGCAGCCATCTGAGATCTGCATGTGGGCTGCTCTCCCTTTCTTTGGTCAATCTATTTTCCACGCCCATTTTTTGGCCCTCCTTTTTTCCTCGCCTCTAACTGTCTAGTAAGGACTCTCTTAGTTCTTTCTTTGCCTTTGAAGGGAAGCGCTGTCCAGCGCATAGCGAGCACTCTCTTCTCTGGCTCATTGGGAAGTCTCTCCACCACAGCCTCATGACGTCCTGTCCTCTCGTACTATGTAGTGATTGATCCTTATTTAAAGGCTGGAACCCACTTCCCTTACTCTGGAATCTGATCTGACTGCATGGTCTCACAGTGTCTACTGCCATGTTTCCCTCTGAAAGATTTGCATTACTTTTCTGCATAAAGAGGAGGGAGAAGCAACATTCATAATTCTTTTCTTCTTTCAGGCTTTTTTTGAAGTTCCAATTCTTCTCTGGTCAAGTCGTATTTATTCAGTAGAGCTTTATGCTACTTCTCGTTTATATCTCTGCCTTTCTGATGTCACACATCAGTGCAAAATAAATGTGAAGGGTTTGGTTTACCTTCTTTTTGTGGTTTTGTTTCTTTTTGAAAATAAATTCCTTTACATTTTTTCTGATTGATACTTAGCTACATCTCTCATTTGCATCTCATATAATTTTCTTTGTTAATCAGTGATGGAACTTTAGTGGGATCCATAAACAATTGTCTTGTTTCCTCCTGGAATTCAGAACCCATTAAAAAGTAGAAGGGGAGTCAGAACAGCTGCCTTATAGCCATAATTGGCCTCAACTTTAACTCTTAAAGGAGATAGTCAGGGCCATGGAGTTCAAGGCAGAGCCAAAGAATGGCCAGCTTTCCCAGTCAGTCCCCACGAGGGCAGAGTCTGCCCCCGTTGGCTCATCCCCGCTCAGTGGGAGAGATTCAGGATGGCCACTGCTGGGACAGACATGTTCAAACAAGTTTCTCCATATAGAAATAGCAAACCAGAGAAAAAAGAAATTCCTCCATGTTAAAATGTAGATAGAAACTTGGTTTTTGTCTGTGTCCTTTTATTATATTAACTCTTGTTCCTTTTATATTGGCCTTTCATGTTGTATTTTCTATAGAAAAATGGCTTTTAAGTTGCTCACTACTTAGGGACACCTTTGAATATAATTACGTAAAACTTTTTCTGTCTCATCTTTCTCACATAACACATTCTTTACTCTCCCCTTAAAGATACATCATTGTAACACAGCTACTGTCAAAAAGCAAAACTTCAGCAAATTTAGTTTAATGGTCTAGTTGGCTTTTATTAATAATTCATAAATCAGATAGCATGCTCTCTGTGAAACAGAAAGGCACTCTGATAAACTGAGAAGAGGTGAGTTTTACCTTCAGAAAAGGCTAAGGAGAGCTGAAATAAGAAACAAATAGCAGATTTGTTGTTTCAAAGTTACTTTTATTATAGGGTTAAAGCAGAGGGCGCATTCTTATCATTCTGGCTCAGATTAACTGAGCCCTTGTGAATCTCCTGTTTGGTAGGAAAACTAGCTGATGTTAAAGTCCAGTTTCATTACATAGCACCTGGGACGGGTGACTTCATTCTGGTTTGGTCTATTCTGTTAAGCCCAGAGCAGGAGCTTAGTCCAAAACAATGGCTCCGTAAATTGTATTTAACACTACTACCAATAAAAATAATCATTGGTATTTTCACAGGATGGTTTTTAATGCCAACTTTTTCATATTAGCAAAGTGCATTTTCCTGAGTTGATTTTATCAGTGATTTTACTTCCAAAATAATTTCCTTTTAGGAAGATATCAGAACGGTACACACCACTGTCCCCAAATCATATCTGGAATAAGATCACTTGAGAGCATGAGACAAAGAAGGTGTATAACCAGCTCAGCTCTGCTAACAGAATGGGTTTCCCCAGGCAAACAAAAGATTGCTGTGTATTGATTGTTTAAAGAGTTCAAGACAGAGGCCATAGATTTCACGAATGTCAAACATAGGGCAGAGAGAAGGCCATGGGGATATTTTTCTGCACTGTGGTTTATATTTGTATCAGGCCTTTTATGATATCCTATATATTCCTAACAAGAAAAAAAGGGGGGGAGGTGAGAGGGAGAGAGGAGACAGACAGACAGACAGTGAGGACAGAATGAAAGAGACCCTCCTGTAACTAATCTAATAGGCCTCTTTAAAGTTGAATGTTTGGACTTCCTCCAACTGGTATTTTTAAAACCCCTATTGATTAACAGGCAAATAGGATGAGTGAATACATTATAAGAAGTGAATCCTTTCCACTTGCCAGATTCTTTTGGCTTCATTGTCAGAAGATCTGTCATTTCATTCAAAGTTCTTGGGCTCACTGGCTATCACCCCCCACACTCATCTTTGAAATGGTTTCAACATCCCCTCTGTGTGGTCCAATTGCCTCACCTAATTTGCATCAGGCTGATTCATTCATTTCCTGGCAGAATTATTTGATGTGCTTTCTTCCTGGGGGCTCCCTTGTGTAAAGCTGTCTCTTATGAGCTCTTATCACAGTCGGATCCAAAAGCTCATTTCAGAAAGACTGCAGGTCTTAATAGATGGTATAGAATTTAACAAAATGATCATTGAGGGTATTTAAGAGTGGCTTTTTGTAAGACCTGAAATCTATTCTGTTTATATTTAAATGGTTTTCTACAGAGGGTAAAAAATCCTGCCGGCAATCAGAGGATTCTGTGACATTCAAGTTTGCCCAGAGTGAGGGGCCAGGCAGGGTGCTCTCTGGTCCACAGGTTGGTATTGTCCTGCTAACTTTCCTACGCCAAAAACACTCAGTCGCTCCCTTTCCCCAGCCTCTAAGGTCACAAGACAGACAGTTCTTTCTTGATTACTCAAACAAATACACGTCTGATTCAGAGCTGGGAAGAGAGAGTTGCCAACAGTCAACTGCCTAGGAAGGGCAAGGCTGCTTTCGCTTTTTAAGCCAACCTGATGAATCATCACATCCATGACTAATTGTGGCATTAAAATGTGCCCAGTTATACAGCCTGTTTTGTAGAAAGGAAAATGCTAACGGGAACACAAAGAAATGTGCAAGAAAACTAGATGCTTTTGTGAGAATATATAGATGACCCAATAGTCATAATTAGCCTGATCAATATATTGCTCTATATTCTTTCAATTAAGTCAAAGAAAAGATGAAAATGACATTGTTCTTAACCTAGATGTCTGCACAAGGGTTAACTTCATGGTCTCAAAAGATTTTTCCAAATGTTTTCTAAATCTTACAAGGTTAAGCACAGGCAATGATGCCAATAAATTATGATGTTGATGTTATTTGTTTTAGGGAACTGATTAAACAGATGGACTTTTACATGTGTATATATCTGTATCTGTACATATATATGCATATATTTATATGTATATAAATATGCGTGTATATGCATATAAGTGTATGCATATGAAATATAAATATACATAGATAAAAATATATTTGTGCATATGTACACATACGTGAATTATACATTTGTATAATAGATGCCCATATAAAAGAAATCCATTCTTTCTTTGTATTGGTCTTAAGAATATAGTAGTAAAACCGGCTCGGTGCCTATAGCTCAACCGGCTAAGGCGCCAGCCACGTACACCTAAGGTGGCAGGTTCGAATCCCCAGCTCGGACCCGCCAAACAACAATGACGGCTGCAACCAAAAAAAATAGCCGGGCGTTGTGGCAGGCACCTGTGGTCCCAGCTACTTGGGAGG
>NW_003852432.1:11662126-11708745 GCF_000181295.1 Otolemur garnettii | reverse complement strand
GCCATGGCACTCTGCCCAGGGGGACAGCTTGAGGCTCTGTCTCAAAAAAAAAAAAAAAAAGAATATAGTAGTAAAACCAACAGAGGTCCTGTCCTCAATTGTACAGTAAAATTTTCAGATGGCATGATAAGATCAAAATTAGTCACGCACAAGGTATTGTGGACATGGGGGAGGAAATCTTGTAGGAGGGAAGCATGGCAGGAAAAACTTTGAGAGAAAGTGAGAAATGAGCTGATCTTAAAGGACTAGTAGCACTTACTCGTGGAAGGTGACGGCAAGGTGGGGCAGTGAATGGAAGGAATCCCAGGCAGAGGAGCAGTTGGTAACCAGAACAGCTCTCCATCTACTAAAGAAATTTTATCTATAGTTTAAAAATTCTCGCACAGAAAACTACAGGCACCAAATTTGCAGTTACACTATACCAAACATGTAAGAAGAAAGAAAACCAATTCTGCACAAACTCTTCTAGGAAGTTTAGGCAAATAGGTCCTTCCCAAGTCATCTAGGAGCCTGCATTATCCTAATTCAAAATCCAGTGGTTACAAGAAAAGATAACTGCACAGCATTAAATACCTCACATGAACATAGGAAAAAACCTTACGAAAATGCCAGAGAATGAAACTCAACAACATATAACAATATATAAAAAGGAGAATAAATCATGAATAAATGGGGTTTATTATGGAAATGCTGAGCAGATTAAACATTTGAAAACAATCAATGTATTTCATCATATTAGATGAGAAAGGAAATCCAGATTATAATCTCAATAGGTACAGAGAAATAACTGACAAAATTTCTATTCATGGTAGGAACAACACTTCTCAGCAATCTTGGAATAGAAGAGCATTTCTTTAACCTAATAAGGACATCCATTTAAAAAGCCAAAAGCCAAAAAATCTATAGCTAGGATCACACTCAGTGAACTGAACACCTTCTCCTAAGGTCAAACACAAAACAAGCATGTCTGATCACTCAAAATGGATTAATGTGAAATCTAAAATTATAATACTTTTAGAAATAAGTACTGAAGAAAATCTGCGTGACCTTAGAGGCAAAAATTTCTTACTTGTGACACTAAAACCATAACTTATAAACAAAAAATTGATAATTGACTTCAAAATAATTAAAGTATTTTGCTTTTTAAAAAAAATTAGCCACAGAGTAGGAGAAAATATTTGCAGATCACTTATTTGGTAAGATATTTATACACAAGATACATAAAGGACTCTGAAAACTCAATATTAAGAAAATAACAACATATTACAAAGTGGAGTTGACATTTCACCAAGGAAGATACTCATATGACAAATAATTACATGAATAAATAAGGCCATCGTTTATGAAGTAAATGAAAAGTTCTAAGGAGATACTACTACATGCCTCTTACAAAAGTTAAAATATGAAAAGACCAGTAATACCAAATGCTGACGATCATTTAGAGCACCTGAAACTCCCACACACTGCTAGCAGGAATGCAGAATAGTATGTTCAGTGCGGAAAAACAGTTTGGCAGCTTCTTAGAAAGTCAAACACTTCCACGCAATACAATCTAACCCTCTCACTTCCAGGATGAAAGTTTTATTTACATGAAAACATGCATGTAAACGTTTACAACTGTTTTATGTCTAACCTTCCAAAGCTAGAACAACACAAATTTTCTTCAAATGGTGAGTAAATAATGAAAGGGTGGTACATCCATACCATGGAGTATTATTCAGGACTAAAAAAGAATCAATTATTGAAATGCACAACATGGACAAGTCATAAGTGTGTTATGTTAAATATAAAAGAGCCAGACTTAGACTACGCTCTGCGTGATTCCGTGTGTATGGCATTCTGAGCAAAGGAAAACTTTACACAGTGCAGATCAGTGGTGGCCACAGGCTGGAGGTAGAGAAAAGAATTGGCTACTAAGGGACATGGTGGACTATTTGGGGTCATGAGATTGCTGTATTTCTTTATTGTGATAGTGGTTGCACACACACACACACACACTACACCAGAAGAAAAAATGCCCCACAAAACTATTCAAAACCCATCGAACTATAGATTAAAACAGGTAAATGTTGCTATCTGTAAAGCGTATCTTACTAAAACACTAAGAAAAATGTCAATGTCATCAATAAAAAAGATTTTTACTACATATGAATTATCACATCTTCTAATTCATAAAATTCCATGAAAATTTTGCTACTTGACATTTTAATTTATTGTAATATGGAAAACTATAGATCAACCCTCTTGCTAGAACAAGATAATAATCCTGAGTAAATACATGTTTTTAAAAATAATTATTGAATTGAAAGGTCATAAGGCGTTTTCAGCGCTGAGTGCAAGCAGTGGTCCCTCGTAGAAAGTCAAGTTGGGTTCTGCAGCCCACTTTCATTATCGCGGCATTTGCAGATTAGGTTGAATTTGATCCATGATGTTTTAGCTTCCCAAGGTACAAGGAACAAAAGACAAAAAGTCTAGAGCTGTTTATGAGAGACAAATATAAAACCTACAGATTCAGAATATTTGAAAGTAAGTGATTTTTAAAACAACATATACAAATCAGAATCTAATAGGAAGATGAGAAATCTAAATGTATTTAATAGCAAAATCATTAAAAGAGATTAAAAAGGTCAATAAATAACGCCTAAAGATTTTATAACTCATGAAGATAAAATAGTTCTGAAGCTGTAGGCGCCTATCAACACAGCTTTAAAGTACGCATCAAGGTTGTCTGGCCTGCAGGCTGCATGTGAGTTTTGCGAGGACTGTTTGGCTTATCTGTGGTGCTGGATATCAATAAAATTATGCATAGAGCATTTTTTGTTTTCTCTTATCAGGTTTCATTAGTGTTTGTGTGTTTAATGCATGACCCAGGACACTTTCTTCTTCTTCCAATGTTTCACAGAGAAGCCAACAATTTGGACATCCAAATAAAAAATTTAGAGTAAAGACAAGAAAAAAATAAATGTACAATTGTAACAAGTGATTTAAGTATATTTCTCTCACGGCTAATAGAACAATGGATGAAAAAATTAACGTGAGGCTGGGCACTGTGGTTCACACCTGTAATCCTAACTCTGAGGGACTGAGGCAGGTGGATTGCCTGAGCTCACAGGTTTGAGACCAGCCTGAGCAAGAGTGAAACCCCATCTCTAAAAATAGCCAGGCGTTGTGGTGGGCACCTATAGTCCCTACTACTTGGGAGGCGGAGGTAAGAAAATCGTTTGAGTCCAAGAGTTTCAGGTTGCTGTGAACTGTGACTTCAAGGCACTCTACCCTGGGTAACAAAGTGAGATTCTGTTTCAAAAAAAAAAAAAATTAACATGATACTGATGACTTGAAAAATATGATTAACAAAGTGAATTAATGGGCATTATCTAGAACACTATGCTCACTAACTACAAATTATAAAAGATTTTAGACGTGTACACAAAACCCATAAAATTTACCACATTCTGATCCAAAAACAAGTGTCAATAAAGTTCCAAGAACTAAGGCATCGCAGGTCAGATTCCCTGTTTACCGTGAAAGTCAGTTAAAAATCAAAACAACAAGATAACTAGAAACATTCAATATGTTTGGAAGAAAATCACAACTAAATAATCCATGGGTCAAAGATGAAATTATAATTAATATTATAAAATGTTCAGAGATGAATAATAATGAAAATACTATATAAAACTCATGGGACAAGGCTAAAGTCGTACTTATCTCAATTTCAGGAATAATAGGAAAGAAAAAGGCTCAGAATTAAAGCTAAACAACCATCTAAAAAGTGAAAAACACTGGAAAAAGAAAACAGCATAAATTATTTTTTTAAAAGAATAAAGATATTTATAATAGCAAAGGTCAATGAAATTGATATTAATACAACTATGATGAGATTAATAAAGAAAGGCAGAACCAATGTGAGGAATGAAAATGGTCTAGCTGATAAAGAAATTAAGAAGATTGTAAGAAGAAATTATAAGCAAGTTTATTCCAGTGAATTTGAACATTTGAGTAAAACTAACAAATTCCTAGTATGATGTATTTTAAAGCCAACTGAATACAAATTAGAAAACCTGGGTTTTTCTAGAAGAGATAAAGAAATTTCATCACTTTGCAAAATTCTTCATGAAATAAAAACACCAGATAGAGATGGCTTCACCATTGAATCTCACCAACTTTGAAGGGGGAAAAAATGTAATAGTGCATAAATACTTCCAAAGAACATAAAAATAAGGAACACTGTCTAACTCATTTCATGATGCCAGCATAACCTCGATGTCAAAAGCTGAGAACAGCATGAGAAAGAAAATGACAGGCCCACTCAGGAACCTCCATGCAAAAATCCTAGATGAAGTATTAGCCAAACAAATTATGCAATATATTAAGAAGAATATTATTGAAGCATGACCAAGTTGGTTTATCTCAGCCGTGCAAAGTTGATTTATAATAGAGAAACAGTGGGGCATGGTGGCTCACCCCTGTAAACCTAGCACTCTGGCACACCAAAGGAGGTGGATCGCTTGAGCTCAGGGATGCCAGACCAGCCTGAGCAAGAGTGAGACCCTGTATCTACTAAAAATTGAAAAAGTAGCCCGGCATTATAGCGGTGCCTGTAGGCCCAGCTACTCCGGAGGCTGAGGCAAGAGGATGCTTGAGCCCATGAAGTTTGAGGTTGCTGTGAGCAACACCATAGCACTCTAGCCTGGGCAACTATGTGAGACTCTGTCTCAAAAAAAAAAAAAAAAAAAAAATTTATAGTAGAAAACCAGTTCCTCTGATTCACAGCATTAACAGATTAATCATATAACTGTCTCGATAAATGCAGGATATCACCTGATAACAATTCATTATGCTTTTATTACTTTAAAAGTACAGAAAATAAAAAAACTTACCAACCTTTGGGGATGAAGAGAAGATCCTTATGCTGATAAAAAGATTTACAAATTTTTTTCTTGTAAGAAAGAAACACTGTTATGACTTTTATTTTACGTTGTACTAGAGGTCCTAGCCAAACCAGTGAAATAATAAAGAGGTAACAGAAAGACAAAAAAGACTTTTTAAATAGGATAAAGAAATGACACACTCATTATTTGCTAACAAAATGATGATGTTCATATAAAATATAATAAAACAAACAGGCAAAGTATAAGAATTAATAGGAATGTTAAAGGTGGCTGGATGCAAAATCAGAATAAAAATGTAACCATACTTTGTATGTCAGCAACAAAAGTTTGGAAATTAAATTTAAAAGATATAATTGAGACTATAAAAAAGTCTCAAGGAACAAACCCAACAAAGGATATATATATAAAACTGTTCTGATAGAAATTGAAAAGCACATGTATAATAAAAACATATGCCATACATGCCGTGCTCACGGGCTGGGAGATGCGTTCGCACACAGCCCAGAAAGGTGCCTGTTCCTGCCTGCTGATTAGAAAAACTCATAATTCCCAGGTCACTGAGCAGTGCTTCAGGCCCACCTAACTAATCACAAAAGCAAAACCCCAAACTGCCTCATGATCTCATCTTTTATCTATGTATGACCTCCATCTCTAACTCCTCTTTTTTTTTTTCCAAAGTACAATGATCTAGACTTCCTGTTATTCAGCTACTGATTAATTGCATGTGACCTTTCTGATTGTTGCATAAGAAATATTAAGGACCCATAACCAAGGTAATCAGGAATGCTAAGTATTTGAGTATCACTCCGTTTGATTTTAGCATATGTAGTGTTACTCTATGCTTAATTAATGAGTCAAATTCATTAAGTGATTGGTGCATCCACTCCTGAGACCAGAAAATACACATTTTTTTGCGACAGTCTTCTCCTTTATATCATCTATGGCCTGACAATGACTTGGTGACTCACACATGCCCCCTTAAAATTACTAGATTAATACATTATGTTTCTACTCACTCACCTTGGAAAATCTGATTATCTGTCCTGTTCTTTATAAGATTTCCCTACACGCAGTGATGCTGCCAGACAGGACTGATATCAAAAGGAATTTGGCTTTTCAGGGTGAAATGAGAAGCCTCTGGGAAGTTTTAGCCAGGGTGGAGGATAACATAATGTGACTTCCATTTCATAAAGATCATTCTGGCACTGTCTAAAGATAAACCCGAGGTGGGCAAGGCAGATTCAGAAAGGACCAACAGAGGCTGTTTTCATAATCCAAGTGAGATGATGGTGCCATGACCTCAGGTGGTAGGTGGAGGGGTCAGAAGTAGTTAGTGCTAGATGTTTTAGGAGGCAGAGCCAAAGGATTTAGTGATGAATTGGGTATGGAACATGAGAGAAAAGGGAAAAGTAGTGATCACTCCAAACTTGTTTGGTTTAGTTTGGTTTGGTAAAAGATCAGAAAAAAATAAATTCCACTTCCTGCGATGAAAAAATCTTTTAAGAAGTGTGAATCTAGAGTCCCATTATTGAGAAAGTGAGTTTGAAGTTCCTCTACAGGCAAATCTTGTTTTACTGTGCTTTGCTTTATTATACTTTGCAGGTATTAAGCTTTTTACAAACTGAGGATTGGTGACAACCCTGCCTCAAGCAAGTCCATTGGCATCATTTTCCCAAGTGCCCACTTCATGTCTTTGCTCATATTTGGGTAATTATCATAATATTTAAACTTTTTCTTTATCTTTTCCTTTATTTTGGGGGGGGGACAGAGTCTCCAGTAACATTGGTAGAGAGCTGTGACATCACAGGTCACAACACCCTCAAACTCTTGGGCTTAAGCGATTCTCTTGCCTCAGCCTTCCAAGTAGCTGGAACTACAGTCACCTGCCATAATACCTGGCTATTTTTTGTTGCAGTTGTCATTGTTGGTTGGCTGGCCTGGGCTGGGCTTGAACCTGCCAACTTTGGTATATGTGGCTGGTGCTGTAAACCACCATGCTACAGGTGCTGAGCCAATATTTAAACTTTTTCTGTTATAGTGATCTGTGCTGAGTGTTCTTTGATGTTACTATTGTAATTGTTTTGGGATATCATGAACCATGCCCATCTAAGACAGTAACTTAAATGATAAATGTTGGGTGTGTTCTGATCGCTCCACTCACCAAGCTGATCAGCTGTTTCCATCTCTTTGCCTATCCTCAGGCCTCCCTATTCCCTAAGACATGACAATATTGAAATTAAGCCAATTAACAACCCTACAATGGCCTCTAAATGTTCGAGTGAAAGGAAGAGTCACACATCTTTCACTTAAGTCACAACCAGAAATGATTCAGCTTAGTTAGGAAGGCATGTTGAAAGCTGAGACAGATAGATGGCTAGGCCTCTTGAGCCAAATAGCAAAGTTGCAAATACAAGGAAAAAGTTCTTGAAGGAAATTAATTACATGCTACTTTAGTGAACACACAAATGATCGAAAAGTGAAACAGCCTTATTGCTGATATAGAGAAATTTTTAGTAGTCTGGATAGAAGATCAGATGACAACATTCCCTTAAGCCAAAGCCTAATCCAGTGAAAGGTCCTAACTCTCTATAAGGGGCAGAGAGAGGTGAGGAAGCTGCAGAAATCTTGGAAGCTGACAAAGACTAGTTTATGTGGTTTAAAAAAGAAGTCATCTCCATGACATAAAAGCACAAGGAGAAACAGCAAGTGCTGATGTAGAAGCCAGGCAAGTTATCCAGAAAATTTATCTAAGATCATTGATAAAGGTGGCTACACTAAGCATCAGATTTTCAGTGTAGACAAGCAGCCTTCTATTAGAAGAAGATGCCATCTAAGAGTTTCATAATTAGAGAGGAGAAATCAATGCCTGGCTTCAAAGGACAGCCTGATTCTCTTGTTAGGGGCTAATGCAGCCGATGACTTCCAGTTGAAGCCAAAGCTCATTAAACATTATGAAAATTCTAGGGCCCTTCAGAATTAAGCTAAAGTCTATTCTGCCTGTACTCTATAATCTATTTGATAAAGTTCGGATGAGAACACATCTGTTTACAGCACGGTTTACTGAATATCTTAAGCTCATTATACATATTTAGTTCTCAGAAAAAAAAATCCCTTTCAAAATATTACTACTCATTGACAATGCACCTAGTTACTACCCAAGAGCTCTGGTGGAAATGTACAAGGAGATTACTGTTGTTTTCACTTCTGCTATTTTTGCATTTCATAACCTGTGGCTCTGTGAGAAATTTTGGCTTTCGAGTTGTCTTACTGAAGAAATACATCTAGTGAAGAAATCACAGCTAGTGATTCCTCTGATAGAACTGGGTAAGGTAAATTAAAATAATTCTGGAAAGAATCCACCATTATAGAGACAATTTGAGGAAGGGGGTCAAAATATCAACATGAACAGGAGTTTAGAAGAAGCTGACTTTAGCCCTCATGGATAGCTTTGATAAGCTCAAGACTTCAGTGGAGGAAATAATTGCAGCTGTGGTGGAAATAGTAACAGAACTGGAATTAGAAATGAAGCCTGAAGATATGACTGAATTGATGCACTAATGATAAAACTGGAATGGATAAGGGGTTGCTTATTATGGATGAGTAAATAAAGCAGTTTCTTGAGCTGAAATCTACTCCTGGTGAGATGCTGTAGACCAGGCATCCTCAAACTATGGCCCATGGGCCACATGCAGCCTGCCTAGGACATTTATCTGGCCTTCTGGGTGTTTTTGCCTCAGCTGCCTGTCCTGCTTAGCAGCTGACTTGTCCTGGGGCCCACAGTCCAGCCCTCCAACGGTCTGAGGGACAGTGAACTGGCCCCCTGTTTAAAAAGTTTGAGAACCCCTGCTATAGACACTTAAAATGACACCGAAGGATGTAGAATATTACAAAAGCTTGGTTGATAAAGCAGTAGCAGTATTTGAGAAGATTAATTCCAATTTTGACAGAGATTCTACTGTAGATGCAATGCTATTGAACAAAATCACATGCTACTGAGAAATTTTTATGAAAGGAAGAGTTAATGATGTGGCAAACTTTATTGTTATCCTATAAAAAGCCAACCCATCCTTAAGCAGCCACCACCTTACTCAATCAGTACCCATCAACATTGAGGCAAGACCTCCAGCAAAAGGTGATAGCTCACTGAAGGTTCAAATAATTGTTAGCATTTTTGTAGCAATAAAGCATTTTCTCATTAGAATATATGCATACACTGTATTTTAGGCATAATAATGCTATTACCCACTTAATAGACTATAGTATAGTGTAAGCATAACTTATATATGCACTGGAAAGCAAAAAATTTCTTTTACTCACTTTATTGAGATACTAGCTTTATCGTGGTGGTCTGGAGCCAAAACTACAATATCTCTGAGGTGCATCTGTATTTCATATAGGTGAAGATAGAAAGTCAACAGTTGAATATACAAATCTGTAACTGCTGGGACTGGTCAGGGTTGGTGATCCAATTGGGGGTCATCCACATACAGAGATAATAAAAGCAAGGACTACAGGAAAGAGAACACAGAGAGAGGACATCCAGCCTGACCCTGCCACACTCGGTGCTCAGAGATCAGAGGGGTAAGACAGAATGTGGGTTAGAGGCCCACAGAGTTTGTTACCAAAGAATCCCGTGAGATTTGGCAATGTGGGGGTTATTGGTGACCTTGATAAAAGAACTTTTAGTAGAGTTGTTATAACAAGACAGCCCTATAGAGGAGCTTAGTCACAAAGGGAACAGAGGATAGAGGTGGTTGTGAGAGAAGAGCATAGAGAAGAGTGTTAAGACAGGAGATAGGCTCAGCGCCTGTGGCTCAAGGGGCTAAGGCGCCAGCCACATACACCTGAGCTGGTGGGTTCGAATCCAGCCTGGGCCCACCAAACAACAATGATGGCTGCAACCAAAAAATAGCTGGGTGTTGTGGCGGGCACCTATAATCTCAGCTACTTGGGAGGTGGAGGCAGGAGAATCGCTTGAGCCCAGGAGTTGGAGGTTGCTGTGAGCTGTGATGCTACAGCACTCTACCCAGGGTGACAACTTGACGCTCTGTCTCAAAAAAAAAAAAAAAAAAAGACAGGAGATAACACTCCTGTATTGTCTGATGATGGAAATGGTCTGCTAGAGATGGAAAAATTAATGGTCTCAATTCCTTTCATCTTGTTTGTTTAGTGGTTGAGAATTTGATGCATAATGAATGATATATTTGAATTAGTTGAGGGAGGTTTTAAATATCAAAAACACTTTCTGACAGTGTTTATTTTATTACATTTTCTCCTCTTAATAAATTGTTAACATATTGAAATGAGAACTGAAGTGTACAATGAGCCATAACTATGCATTTATTCAGAGATGTGAGAGGTCAAATTTGCTTTCATGCTGTGCAACAATCAGTTCCATTGGGGCAGGATAAAAATCAGTCTTAATGTCCACTTTAGATTCTAAAGCATTTAGAGAAGCTGTCCGTAGACCTGCATTTGGTAGATCATGGCCTTAGTATATCATGCATTTGGTCACAACTGGCAGTCAATCTGTAATTATTACTTACACGAGATTTAAGTTTTATTAAGTAAGAATAGACATTACCAGTTTTAGAAAAATATGATTTAGTTAACAAAATCCAGAAATAAAAGAAATTAATAAAATAAAAAAATCACTGACACTTATTGAAAGCATTGCACATGGAATCACACGTAGTGAGAATAGGACGGAGCCGGGCAGGCTGGGGCGGACATGACCCAGCTGGTCTGGTCGGTGGAGGTCCTGCCCAACCTTCACCGCCGCTTCTTGTTGTTTTGTTAATATAGCTCCCACTCTAAAGATGCCCATATTGAATAGTTTTGGGGAATTAACTTTGGAATTGGAAATGTTGTAATAGATTGTCACTGAGTTGCGCTGTTTATTATTTAAAACAAGAGATAATTTGGTCTTTGCTTTGACCCTTTATGGATACAACTGTGATTTTGGAAAAGGAAGAACAGGACAGTTTTGGAGAGGTTATTGTCACTGTTCTCCAGAATCACTGGCCTTCTGACAAAGAAAGTTTGGTAGACCTATCCCCCTCCACCCTCCAACACACAGGCTGGTGCCTTCTGCAAACTTTACATTCACTGTTTCATTTACTCCCAACAACAGTTCTATCTAGTGCTCACCACTATTGTATCAGACCAGAAAACTGAATCATTTTAAAGGGTAAGTAGTCTGCTACATAGCTGGGAAGCTGTGTGGCTAGGATTTGAAGTCACACCTTCAGCAGTAATAGTACATGAGCTCTCAGGCTAGCAGCTGGCTGAGAGCAAGAGTGTATACAAACGTTTTTGTGTATGAAAAGGGAAGTTATATTAAGCATATTAAGATAGGGTGACCAGATTTTAACATTGGTAAAGCGGGACAACATGGCTGGGGGGGGGGAGAACAGGGGCGGAGGGAGGGCAGGGCAGGGGACGGGGCAAGGCAGGGCCTGACAACAATGCAAACTTTGATAAGCAGTTCTCGATAATCATTTCTCAACAATTATTTGTTATTATTACAGTTTAACATTATAAAATTAACAAAAATAATATAAAACTCGTATTCTGGTGAAATAGCCACATGACAGCCGAAAATCGTATTTTCCCTTCCTGTTCTCCCACCCGTTCGTGCATTCTTTCCAAAAATCGGGACTTTTTAAAAACGCCGCAGGACGCGGGACAAATTGTTCAAAAGTGGGACTGTCCTGCCAAAAGCAGAACGTCTGGTCACCCTATATTAAGAATGATAGGGCAAGTTATTTTAATTTGTATGTCACTACTTAAAATTATGGGTTAATTATTTTAATGTAGCACAATGTCCCCTACTGAAAGCATTAGGCCAAAGTCTACTCTTTAGAAAGGGAAATATTCCTCTAAAATTTGTACTTGGGGCTAGAATATATATTTACTGTGCATTTGGAAAGAAGCAGCCAGGAACTGAAAACTCTAAAAGCAATTTTATGAGGCAGACAGAATTCCTTTGGGGCTTCTATTAAGCTATTTTCAGTAGGGAGTACAAATATTTTGTTCAAAATGCTAAGAAACGCCTTTAAAACATCTCCTAATAGGGTCATAGTGGCCTGTTACAAAGACCAGAAACCAACTTGCCCCTATGCCTCTGATATTGTTTGGCATTTACTGCTATCAGTTGTATTCTGATTAAACCATAGCTTGCCTTGGATCCATAAAGAGAAGTGTTGTGAAAAACGAATACGGTAAAGGTCACTTTTTTGTTTTTAATTTGATGCAAGAAATACCTTTTTGATCTTAAGGCTTTAGGATGACAATGTATGTTCAAGGTTAACTTTCTCTTTCCTTCTGTGTTACTTGTTTAAAACTGTTGCCTTTTGTGCAGCTTCACTTCCTTTCATTTTTTTGTAGCGTCTGATGAAGTGTAAACATATTTGTTGCTCTCTTTTACCTAGTGAAAATAATTCCAAGGCTTGTGGAGAGAAATAAGTTAGTAGTCAAACTACGTATGGGGACTCTCCTACACTTTGGGATACTTAGTTTTCCTATCTAAAGATCTATAGGTGAACGTAACACCTTTTCACCTATAAAATGAGACCGATCAGCTCCAAAGCAAACAGGAACGATTCCACCCTCTATTTTATACGGGGCCCTTTCCCCATGGGTGTCCCTCCTCACTTCAGGGCTGGCTAGTGTCTGCTCTCACGATTTGCTGACTGAATAAGCTCTGCTATCAGTCTGAGTGAAAATCAAAACTGCTGTGTATTCTCTCTGTGAGGGATTTTTATTTTAGGCCTTGTTTATAATGTGACCTGGGGAGCATTTCCTCTCTGTCCCCTCCTCCTTTAAATACATTCTGAACATCAGAGATTAATAGAAGGTAGAGGGGTACCCTGGAGAAGCTTAGTTAGGCATCTCAAATAACAGCACAAATCTATGCATAGCCAGATCCAAAATAAGAAATTACATAAAATAATAAGTAAATCGGAGTTACTTAAATTGTAGAATCTTCGAATGCCTGGTACCTACGGATTTTTTTATTCTTCTCTCCCACCTAAGGCAGTAATCTTCCCTGCAAGAGTAATAACAGATGGTAAAGAACTTATACCACAATTTTTTTTTATTAAAATGGCTACATTTCAGAACTTCTTGGCAAAGCCGCTATTCAACTGCAGAAATGCATCTGCTCAGAAACTCAAAAATAAACATGTTTCCCAAAGGAACCAAGTATGTTCTATAAATTCCCGGCCTGTTCATAGGCTGTGGTAAGCATGAATTCCAGTTAATTCTACTATGATGGTGGTAAGCTCCTTTGTTCCAAATTAAGATGCTTCTTTGAGAAAGTTAAGAAATAGCGTTTCATAAGAAAGTTTCATTTCATAATTTTAAATTGCTATTCTCCTTATACTGAGGTACTAAATCAGATACAACCTGAAAACATGCAGAGCCAGCGAGGTAAGGAGGCTGCTCTCTGAGTTCCAGGGACACTGGCTCTCTCAGGTAAGGATTTGGGAAGCTGAAACTTTAGCAAAAAAAAAAAGGGACAAAAATGAGTTTTTGAGTGTGACTTATCATTAGTTTGTGAGCATTTCTACATGGGACAATATACCTCAAATGCTTCTTAAAATGCAGGGATGCTATAAAACATTCATTTGGTTTTTTGTTGTTTTTTTTTTTAGGCCAAGGCTGGGTTTGAACCTGCCACCTCCAGCATATGGGGCTGGCACCCTACTCCTTTGAGCCATAGACGCTGCCATTCATTTGATTTTTATAGGCAGTTATTCACTTTCAGATTTACTCAGCAGATGATATTACTGCACACATATTGAAATTAGATATATAACCTCTCAATCCTTTGGACAGAGACTGATAACATTGGTAATCTCTGTGTTATTTAATATTCCCTTGATCTCTCTCCTTTGGGAAGTTCTCTGTCATTCGTTTAATGAACAAGAGATTCCACCAATAATCAATGACATATGATCAAGAATCTCAAATAATTTATACTCTAATCTAGAAATAAAACAGAAGGCATTTTAAAATCTAGCATTATGTAAATGCTAGATTTATGAAATATGTGGACATTTGTTATAGGCAGAGATTAGGTTCAAAACTTAGACAATTATACTGTCTATACTAAACACACTAAAGGCCAAACAACATATAGTGCGTATTTGAAGAATTAATTGCTATTATTTTATGTATTATGCCATTTTAGAGAAGTTTCTTGTGATTCTGATTCTAACTTAAAATACCCTCTTCTCACTCTGAGTCTAATCTCCTAACTTCCTTTATTTCACACTACTACTTAAAAAAAAAGTTTAAGAAAAAGAAGAAGAAAAAGAGAAAGAAAATTTTCACAAAGAATTTCAAATGGTTCTTACAAAACTTTTGGATAATTCAAGTGCAAACTAACCAGAAACACATGGGATTGAATTCCCTTTGAGAATTATAATGAGGGTGAAAGGATTTGGGGATTTGGCAAACTTCAAGCGTTTAGCAACAACAGAAAAAGTCAGGAATATTCGGCCTCATAAATCCCTCAATTTCCTCCCAAACATTTGTATTTAAAAGGGAAGCAAGTGCTAGAGGCTGAAGTTAGGAAAACTGCCTGGTTATCTAATCTAGTGTTCTCCTGCACCACACCTTATCCACCCACACCTTAAATTTATCTTCTCTACCAGGACAATTTGTAGTTAAAAGAGGAGCCAGAGGTGAGATGTATGCTCCTTCTGCTTACACTTCACATCTGAGGCTATGATGAGCTCTGAAAACACTGCAGTAGAAAAATTATATATATTATACTCCCTCTTATAAGGTGAAGCAAAAAATTAGCAGGCTCCTATTTTTATGATACTCAATTTTCTGCCAGAAACATTCTGAACTGTTTGCTCGTTATTTTCTAAAATACATCTTTACAGCATATCAAACATATAATGATGTAGGAAACAGCCAACTTTCTTCCCCTAACGGGGCTTACCCTGTGGTAACATTTCATGAGACTGGTGTCTATAGAAGGTGTTTGGGGAGGCGCAGCTTTGGGTAATTGTCAATAATATTGCACAGGCTAATGGCACAGAGAGGGAAGGAAAGATTTGCCCCAGTCTAGGACAGAACTAATGATGGCTCAAGCCAGAAAAATGGAAGAGGAAATGGAAAAGTGTAATCATGAAAGAGACAGGTGAGGTACAGAATCAGTAGAAATGGGTAGCTGCTTGATTTTGGAAATTGAGGATGAATTTCACTGTTAAAAATAGTGGTTCTGATAAAAAGAAAATACAAGAGACTTGGGAAACACATTAGTGAATTTAGGTTTGTATATCATTTTATATACTGTGTAACAAATTACCACAAATGTGGCAGTTTGAAATGATGTCTTTATTCTCTCATGGTTTCTGTGGTCCAGCCCTCTGCTCGGCGCTCACAAGGCAGCAACCAAGGTGTTCATCAGGCTGCATTCTCATCTGGAGGCTTGCCTGGGGAAGATCCACTTTCCCAAGCTTTTTCAGGTTTTTGTACAATTCATTTATTTGTGATCGCATGACTGAGGGTTTTAGCTTCTTACTTGTTGTCAGCCAGCAGCCACTCTCAGGTCTTACAGATGGTTCCTTGCCACCTGGCTGTCTGCACAGGCAGTTTATAACATGATGTTTGCTCCTTCAAGGCCAGTGGAAGAATCTCTAGTCATACAGCTCTAAGACAGAGTCTTATATGCTTAGTCAAGGCAGTAACATTGTATCTTTTTCCCCCAAACAATATAAAGGAATCAAAAGAGTGAAATCCCTCCTTTGCATATTTTAATGGTTAGAAGCTAGTCTCTGCCCACAATCAAGAGAAGAGGATTAACAAAGCAGGATCTCACTAGGAGTCACCTCACGGTGTGTCTACCACAGTTTGGGTGTGTTGTATTTGAGATCTTAGAAGAACCTCTGGTGAACAAGGCATCTGCAGTTACAGGGGCCAGTGCCCATCTAGAACGTTTTCTCCTTCATGGACTTTTGATAGCAATTGAGTTAAACTGCTACTTGTAATATTTGTGCATTCAGTTTGTGCTAGACAAGTTTATAAAGTCAAGAGAAGTAATTTTTACTATGATAACCAAAAAAAGAGAGAAAATATTTGTCAGGTGGTAATGAAAATAAAGCTTAGAAAGATATGTACAATGGTGTCCCTCAAAAAAAGGCTAGAAGCTTGGAGAGGGATATTTAGTCTTTAAAGTCATAGATAAAATAATTTCATTTTATTTTCTGAAAAACTTCACTGTACGTAAATTGGTAGCCTCAACATCAAATGTCTTTTGCAAAAAAGAATTACATCCTATTACACATTATCCTCTGAACCAATTTTTATCTTATGCACAGAAGTTAGTTCTCATCAGCTCTCAAGAAAATTTTGACCTTTGCATATAAAGTTGGAGAAGCAAAGGGAGATTTAGAATCCGAACCTCACAACAAGATGCTGATACTTGGTGCTACACTACTGGCCTTCCTTTTCTCCTTATCCTATCCCAAAGTGGCAAAATTAAATGAGCAGAGATCAACTCTGTCTTGGGTCTAGGTGACCGAATCTATCAACAAATTAGTAACATGAAGTTACAGCCTTCTTTTGCCTGTATTTCCCTTCTGGGGGCTTTGGTCAATAGTCACACCATTTCCTATAGGTGGCAGATAGAACAGAGGATTGCCGTATTCCACCCAGAGCAAATAAATCCAGTAACTCTGTAAAGAAGAATGACCTCTGACAAATTTTGGCTCAGTTACATTATATAATCATTTGTTTTCTAAAAATGTACTTAATAACTATTTTTTAAAAAATCTCTACAGAAAGCCTAAAAAGGCCAACCAGAACGTGGGGAGTTATTTGGGACGTACTCTATGACGAAGGATTGTTACCTTTTACTCTCAAATAAAGAGTCTTTAAAATCAATAAGATTAATAGTAACAGTAGGAGACCATCTGAAAAACATAAAGAAATACGATGGCTAATATGTTTATGGAAGAAACACAGTATGTTTATTTGCAATTAAACATTTGTAAATTAAAACAACGAACTATTTTATTATATCTAATAAACAAATTCATATACTCAGATAACAGTGTAGGGAAATTAGTACTTCTAATTGGAGGTAGCCAAAATTGGCACACGTTTTCCAAAAGACAATTTCAATATAGAGAAGACATTCTAAATTGTGATGATTTCTTCCACCAGCAATTTGACTTCCAGAAATTAATCTTAAGGGGAAGATAATGTGATTTAATTCTAAGGACCTTTAAAATTATAATTTGCTCATGATGGGAGAAATGAGGATGAACAATATTCCACATCGGGGGTTGGGCAAATACGTGATTGTACAGTCATAGCCTGTTCCTCACCCTGTTCCCCATTCTCTCCTCTCTGAGAGGCCAGCTAGCCTCACACTACCCACAGGAGAGTTGGCGCCACATGACCCTTGGCATCTACCTGTTCCCCTGGCACCCATGCTCACCCAAGCTGGCCCAGTCAGGTTTGCTCTCTTGGAGGTTTAGAATTGGAAGGAGGAGGCTCTGGTCAATCAGCACTCCACTTGCATGGCAGATCTGCAAACTCAGGTGCTGTGGAGGGGCCACTTACACAGAGAGAGAAAGCAGGCTCCAGAGAGAATGAATCAGAGACGCTGGAGAAAGCAGGAAGGGAGGACATGTGCTGTGTGTGCTAAGGCAAGGCCATGCACAAACCACAGAATCGAATCGCATCTATCCTTCAGAGGAGTGCAAAGAAGACTCGTTTTTGGTGATCCCATCTTTTGCTTCTAAGCCTTGCCTCCTCACTTTTTCTTTGTTGTATATATTTGTCACTTAGAGCTTCCCCAAAAATGATTTCTTAACAGCACTCTAATGTCCTTTTTGGAGGTTGACTAACCTCCATATCTCACACCAACATTTATCGTGCGCATAAGATGGGATAACCCCTTTGGAGGCTGAAGGTGGCTGATGTCCTGATTCCCACCCCTGGTGCTACATAAAGGCAGAAGACAGGCTCACACCTCAGCTCAGCCACTGTTGTCTGCCTGGCCTTTGAATCTCTAATGGGGCATCCTGTCCACAGTGCCGTGCTTCCCACACCTGGATACTGTGGTTCACCCCATTCTCACACTTTTCCCTCATCTTCCTGTTGATTTTCCAACCCTGATAACCTTTAAGCAGGTTTCCTTTGATTAAGTTAGCCGGAGCCAGTTTCTGAGATGGGAATATTATAAAATATACTAATGTGTACTGTTCTTTCTCATGTTTCCATATATATGATGCTCTTTCTACTTCAACTAAGGGAGCCTTGATCATTACCTTAGGGAGGCTAAGAATTAAAACAGGAATCAAGATAAAAGGTGTTCATATTCAGCTTATGATTTGGAAGATTGGGTTGTTTTCTGAATCCTCAGTAAGATGTTTGAAGCTGAGGCTTTGCAGTCACAACCAATGGGGAGTGTCAGTGACACACAAAAACAAATGGTCCTTGACACAGCCCACCACCGGTAGGCAATGAGGGTTTTCTAAGTCCCTTAAACTTCATTTTCCATATATGGATCTAGGTCTGACAGCCTTTTGTCCTAGATTTTCACTAGAAGCCACTGTGTGGAGGTGACAAATGATATGAAGCAAGAGACATGCTCTGTAGGCAGAAGGAAGAAGAAAGTCTTTGGCCATGAAAGGAAGACGCAGTTCAGAGAGGATGCAGTTAAACTGATGAGATGTCTGGTTCTCTTCTCAGAACCACTACAGCCGTGGTACCATTCCTGTGCCTTGGTCACAGAGAAAGAACAAAATAGCTCAAAACGTCTGTAGAAAGCTGGAACAGTCTGCTTCTCCATTAATAGGCCAAAGAGCTGCACAGCAGGGCTTATAAAGGCAGGCATGTGATGCCAGACCCAAGAGCAGCCCGGGTGTGGGGGCTGCTGTGCTTCAACCCTCCCACAGGCTAGGCAAGGCATGCTGGAGACCCAGGAACTCCTGTGCAGCCCCATGAGGAAATAAGGACATGCTGTAAGGACCTACCAGCATGGACTCTGGAGTGGGAGAAGGAAGCCACACCATAAGAAACCACACACTCACAACTTGAGGTACCAGCAAAATAGCCAACAAGTTGAGGTATAACCCACCACTTGTCACAGGGCACCAGTACAGGGCCCTTGTAGCAAACCAATCCTCTATAGCAAAGAACTTCAAGCACATGGAAGAGAGTGCCCCCAGACCCCTGCTACATGAAGAAGGATGAAGCTGCCCTCTGCACATCAGAAAGGACGTGTCTATTAGGAGAAGACACAGCCAAAATAGAGCTCTAAATTGTTGAATGTTTGAGTATTTACTCATGAGAGACTGTTATCTTTATTTTGAAAAGTTGTTTACTTTGTCTTTATCTGGAAATAAAATTGTAAGCAAGATGAAATCTGCTACCTAAAATAAAGGAAGTTAGGGAATATTTGCACATGGAGATAATTAAGAATACATTTAATTCCTGATATAAGCATAGTCAAGTATACTCCATGAAATGATAAACCAAAAAGGTGTGTGTGTGTGTGTATTTATAGGTAGATTGAAAAGCCATAATCAAAACACAGACTAAAGTGCAGTTGAATTCTTTTCTATTTCCAGGATTCTTACATCTGTGCCTGTACCCTAAATTTTGTCTCCTTTATCCGCCCTTAGATCTTGTTTCCTCTATTATAGTTTACTCTGATATTGAAGGAGAGTAAAGTGAACACATCTCAAAGAGAGAAAAGAATTATGTCTCTCGTCCTCAGCTATCTCAAGCCATGGTCAACAAGTTGGCTATTGTCTCTGTTGACTCAGAAAAAAGAAAAGCTTGAAAAAATTATCAAAATGTTTGTAAAGTTCATTGTCTCGCATGTGCCAGAGAATGAAGAAAATGAAAACAGAAGAGCCAAGTCACCACTGTTGCTAAGAAAAGTGACTCGGGGGGCATTGGTAGAGGAAAACATGTTTGAGGGAAAGCTGCACATTTGAGGAACATCTGGGGTGCATATAAATATAAATCTGCTGAACGGAGAAGGCTAAGATGCATACAAGTTCATGCATCAGTCAATATCCTGAAATAATATCATATTGGTGGTTACTCGTTTGGGGAGTTAAGTTTCTGTGCCTCTTTTGACTTTCTGTGTGCAGAGCAGAGGCACTGACAGGCTATATCCTTTCAGAAATGCTTGCATGATGAAAAACCTTGGAAGTTAAAGATAGGTTTCTCTCTGAATGAGAGGGCACCTCTGCTTATTGTCTATTACAGTAAAAATGACTACCTTCAAAGCAAACATTAGACAGCTTTGCTTATTTCCCAGTAAAAGGTTCAGATTCACTAAGCTCAGGGTTTCTTAGCTGTGCCAGAAAACCACCACATGTGCGGGGTCCTCCTGAGCCTCTCCAGATCAATACCATGGGAATTTCATGTAAAGGAGAATCACGGTAAACATGAAGCTTACGCTCTTGGAGCACCTTAATGATGTGTTTTGTCACTGAACCAAGAGCTGTGTGTCTCTTGCCAGCCTCTGTGAAACCTTGGCAGGCTAGCATGTCCACTTCGAAGCAAGGTAAAAATCTTAGACCTTTCACAGTTACTAATGACTGGGCTCTTGCTAGGTAAAAGACTCATGCATGTTACTATAAAAGGTTTTGATCCATAGTGCTTGAAATTCTGCCAAAGGGGAGGTTCCAGTGTTATTTGGATAGGACATTTCACTGAGAGAATACTTACTAAAGAAAGAAAATATTAACAATTGCACATTCCATTAACCCTCTTAATGAATGAAAAAGGTCTACACCCGTGATTATAAAAACTTGGAATCTTTGTCATTAACCTAAAAAGTAAACGGTACCTTATTTTTTAGCTATATGAATTAAATTATTTGAGATAAATCTGAAGACAGGAGAACTTGATATAAAACCCTGGGCTCTATTTAAAGGTTATACTTAATCAATAAATAAACACAGAGACTTCCTCAATGCGATTTCAGTGTGATTTTATGTGTTTATTCTCTTGAGTCAGGTCTGAGTCCCCAAGGACTTTTTGTAATGGGGAGGCACGCTATTTAATTCACATTCATCATTGTAAGAGTTGGTAAGAGGATAGCATGCTTATAGGAGACAAACATAAAACTATATTCTAGCTAGAGTTACAAGAGTAAAACACCAGAAATGTGAGAAGTTGACATTTTCATAATGTTTAAAAATGAATGCCTCACAATCTTAGAACTTTATGTCATTTTGATTTCCTTTAATTTTCTTTTTAAATCTCTGTTTTTACAAAAATGATTTCATTCTTTCAAACCTTTTTATGTGTAACATGTAGTCAACATTTTCTGTAGTTAACAGATTATAATTTATTTAAGAGCATTTAAAAATAGACAATATATAGGGTAACATAGCTATTGCAAAAAAATAAATCAATGTTTTGGTGGCTTAATCCAGTGGAATTTTATTTCTTGCTCATGTAACAGTCCAGCCAGTCCAGTACAGGTGTTCATGGGCTGCTACTGGGGCCAAAATACATCTGCTTCAAGCAGTCTCATGAGACCCAGGTTGATACATTGCTTTCTTCTCCAATATGTGGCTCTTAAGGTAGCCAGAGACATCAACATTCAACTGATGGAAGAGGGAAGGGAGATGATGCAAAACTACCCTAGCTGTTTAATTACTTTGGCCCGGATGTGACATATGTCACTTCCTCTCACATTCTATTGGTAAAAACCAGTCACTTGTCTGCTCCTACCTGCCAGCAGGTATGGAAAACTTGTTGGCAGGGCAGCCACAAGGCAGAGCTACTGAGGGAAGAGTTGCATTGATGTTGGGCTGCTAGTGATTTTGGCAGCCATGTGTCAACGAAACTTCACTTTTTCTAAAAAATAAAAAGGTTTGGAGAATTACAGTGGGACAGAAATGAACTGGAATAATAACATGAGTTAGATCTGAGCTTGACTGTTTCAAATTCATATTTCAAAATTAGCAAGATATGCCAATTCAAGGAAGAAGAAATAGGCTGAAAAATTAAGACACTCATACACAAAATATTACACTATTTTTCTCTACCCTTTTTTAAAATTTACACACTTCTGGATTTTAATAAGTTTATATTCAGATTTTTAAAAACAATTATTAATCTTACCATAGAATTTTGAAAATAATAGAATCCTGCTGTTCTATGATAGTTACTGACAGTCTATTGTTTCAGACACTGAAGTCTATAGAAGTTTCATTATTTTTCATTTGCATTTGATAAATGTAGATGCAATGGAAATTATATAATTTTTTATTACATGTATTTTATCATGCCAATTAATTGCCAGTGATGTAAATTATATAAGTTGATTCCTGATTTAAACATACTTTTTATATGATTGGGATTAAAATGATTACTGAAGGCTTTAATTTGAATTGGATTTGAATTTGTTTATGACTACACACCCATGAAAGAAGCATTGGCTAAAATGGGAATTGTCAAGAAAAAGTCTATGTCAGTAACAAATTGGTGAAGCCCCCAAATCCAAAGTAATTCCAAGTTTAAATGCCAACACTCAACCCTGAAAGCATACCTTTAAAAGTTTTATAGATTATTTTTCTTAAAATGGGATTTTATGATTGGGGGGTAGATGAAGAGGAGAGGAAGGAAGGGGAACTGCCTCACCATAAACTGATAACAAAGTCACTAAACTCGCTCTTATCAATGGTCTTTCACTTGTTTAAATAAAGAGAAAAAAAGTCTATGAGTCATCACATTTTGTCCATTCCAGCTTGGCAGGTCACCTTGTTCCAGCGGATAGAAACTAAATCACTGTGGGAAGAATTAGAATTGGAACAAGGTTCGTCAAACAGTCACACTGATGTCAGGTGAGGCAGAAAAAAGGGGAATGTCCTACAACTAACGTTCCTAAAAAAACCTAGGTTCAATTTAAATCAAGAGTTCTGTGTGGTGGAGGCAGAATTTCTAATAGGTGCTCCAATGCAATTTTAAATTTTAAAGGATCAAGATTGTAGAAAAGGATCCAAATGATTTGGGCTCTCCTACTTATAGTTTAAGCAACTCCCTCTATATAAGCATATGTTTTTAAAATATAAGTCACATTAAAAGATCATTCACATTTCCTGATCTACCCCCCACCCCGACTTACCTCACTTTTCCTACCTCTTTACAACGTCCTCCACCACTTCTGCACAGACAGGAGGAAAAGCCCGAAAGGTGTCGGGTGGAGGAGAAAGATCAAGCACACACTGTTGTTGAATTCTCCAGTAATTTTAAGTCAGAACACACTTTACATGACCTAAACAAGCACTCAGAATACAGACTTAGAATGTACATAAAGCAAGCACAGCAGTTAAATGGAATTCTATATTTTACAAAAATGCTTTTTGCTTTGCTCCCCCTCTAACTTGTCTCTCTTTACTTTTGGAGTGGCTTTCAATAGGATTTTCTGGTAGACACATTTTCAACCAATGTATTGTCCGATCTGAACATGAGTTCAGGGCACGGAAGGTGATAGCTGAGGCATTTGCAAGGATTTCCTGTTGCAATGGCTCATTTTTCCTCCTTGGTAACGTGTTTTTCACGTTTTTAAAAGGCTGGCAGTGTGTTTTAATATTATTTAATCTACTCCTCAAGTTAATCTCACTTAACTATCTGTAAAATGGAGATAGAAACACCTGCCCTAAATTGTCAGAGAATTATTGTGAGGCTTAAATAAAATACATGTGTTTTATATTTAAGGCATCAATATATAATAAAAGTCTTGAAGTGTTAGTAGTTTGTTATATCTGGGATAGATAAATTCACCAATATCCGATCAAAAATAATGAGCTCCATACCCTATAGGAAATACAGTCCATTGATATAACGTGTCCACAAAATGACAAGCAATATAGCACCCTTTGCCTCAACTTGTTTACGGCCAAACAGAACTTGAGTCGCAAAGGAGTCCTGAAGTGTTTAGGGTCCATTTGCTTTGCGTGATTCATATATGCTGCTTGGAAAGTCACTACACAACAATGATGACCAAACCCAAAACCAGAATGACCTACCTTTACTACATTATTACCTAATAAGCATAGGCGTATTTTTATTTTTTTATTTCAGATTAATATAAGGGTATATGGGATTAGGTTATACCTTGTTATGCAAAGTTCAAGTTGAAGTTGAGCCCTTCACCCAGGTGTGCCATATTAAACAAATCCCAGGCTAGTCAAGGTTACATTTCCCGTCATACTCCCTGCCCTGTATAACAGTGCCCAGTTTCTCTTTTTCATCCTACTGGTTTCCTGTCATGCACTCCATCTGACTGACACATTTATACTTCTATTTTCTCACTAGTCAGACTTAGATAGTATCTTCTGACTCCCAGTACGAGGAACTCAGCACACAGGTTGCTCCCCATTCTCTCCTCTCTCTTGAGTTTGGTTTTCTGTGCGTGTGAATGTGCACACACACCCACACACATTCACACTTATACAGCCTTTAGGTCTTCAGGAATTGTTCAAAGTTCAGTACTAAGTCTCTATTTCTGGTTTAATGTTAGGCCCTGCCGATGTTTTTCTCTTCTGCCTATTTCTCCAGTCCCTTGAGGTATAACATTAGGTTGTCTTTCTGCCCTTTTGAAGTAAGCATTAAAGGCAACAAATTTCCCTCTCAACATTTCTTTTACTGTAGCAGGTGGATTTTGGATGCTTTTGTCGTGATAGTCACTCCCTTTGAACAGCTGTTTGATTTCCGTCTTCTTTTATCTTTCTTCCTTTCTTTTGTGATGTCTTCCTTGAGGTGTGATTTCTGTCTTAATTGCATTGTTGACCTAAGAAGGGTCATTTAGCAGCTGGCTGTTCAATTTCCATGACTTTGTGTAGATTCTAGAGTTTTTCTTGGAGTTGCGTCCCAGTTTTATTCCATTGTATTCTGAGAAGATACATGAAATGATTTCGATCTTTCTGAATTTGCTGAGACTTTTTGTGGGACGACATCTGATCCGTCTTTCACATGCTTTGTGTGTTGAGGAGATGAATGTGTGTTCTGCATTTTTGGTCATGGTGCCCTGTGGATGTCTGTCAGGATCGTCTGTTCTAGATTCTTGTTTAAATCCAGTGTTTCTTTGTTGATCTTCCCTCTTGATGATCTGTCAGTTTCCGTCAGTGGAGTATTGATGTCCCCAGTGATTATGGTGTTGCTATTTTTTTCTTTTTACTTAAATATAGTAGTTTTTTATTTATGAATCCAGGAACTCCTGGGTTACTTGTGTATATGTTTAAGATTGTTATATATTCTTGCTGAATTGCTCCATTTATCATTATACAATAAATGTCTTTATCTCTTTTGTTTTAATCATTGTTAATTTAAAGCGTATTTTATTAGGTATGAGAATTACTCCTGTTAGCTTTTGGTACCATTTATGTGCAAAATTTTTTTCCACCACTTTACCTTGAGCCTGTGAGAATCCTTGCCAGTTAGGTGGGTTTCTTGGAGACAGCAGAAAAATTGGGTTGTCATTTTTATCCATTCAGTCGGTCTGTATACTTCAAAAGGAGTGTTAAGACTATTTACAGTCAATGTTAATATTGATACATGAGATGCTATTCTGCTTATCATGTGGAATGACACCTAGTTGTCTTACTGTTTTGTAAGGGTTGTGAGCTTGAACTTTTGGGTGATTCTACATTGGTGGGTCTCTATTGTTCTTTTCTATGTAGAGAGCACTTTAACGCATTTTCTGTAGGGAAGGTCTCGTGGTGACAAATTCTCTTATTGTTTGCTTGTCTGAGAAAGGTTTTATTTCTTTTTCATTTCGGAATCTTAGTTTTATGATAAATAAAAACCCTGGCTGGCAGTTTAATCTTTAAGAAGATTAAAAATGGGACCATAATCCCTTCTGTCTTAAAGGTCTCTGTTGATGGGTTGTCTTGTCTTTTGTAAGTTTTTGCTTTCATCTCGCAGCTTATAGGATTTTCTCCTTCACTTCAGCTTTGGTCAGGTTGATGACCATGTATCTTAGTGATGTCCTCTTTGCTGTTAATCTTCCAGGGGTTTAATGACCTTGCATCTGAATATCTAAATTCTACTGACACCAGGAAAATTTTTTTATAGTTCTCTTATAAAGGTTTTCAATGCTTATTGCTTTTTCTTCTTCTCCCTCAGGGCTACCTATAACCATATTAGTTTGCTTTGCATAATCTTGTATTTCTCTCAGTGATTGTGTGTTCTTCTTTTTTCTTTTTTTATTGACTGGGCTAATCCGAATTCTTTGTCTTCAGGCTCTGAAATTCTTTCTTCTACTTGGTCTAGTCTGTTGTACAAGCTTTCTAGCTTTCTGATATATTTGGCAGTTCCTTAAATAACTCTTGCATTTCTTTAATTCTGTTATCTCTTTTTTATCTGTCTCTTTAGTAAATTTTTTTGTTCATGTCCTGAACTTGGCTCGGCACCTGTGGCTCAAGTGGCTAAGGCGCCAGCCACATACACCTAAGGTGGCAGGTTCGAATCCAGCCTGGGCCTGCCAAACAACAATGATGGTTGCAACCAAAAAAAAATAGCCGGGCGTTGTGGCGGGCGCCTGTGGTCCCAGCTACTTGGGAGGCCGAGGCAGGAGACTCACTTGAGCCCAGGAGTTGGAGGTTGCTGTGAGCTGTGATGCCACAACACTCTACCCAGGGGGACAGCTTGGGGCTCTGTCTCGAAAAAAAAAAAAAATCATGTCCTGAACTTTATTTCTTTGAGATGGTCCTTTAAATCCTCTCCTCAATTTCATTCATCTTTTTTTTTTTCATCCATAATCTGAATTCTGTATTTGTCATTTTAACAACTTCCTTTTGATTTGAATTCTTTACCAGAGAAGCTATTGTGATTATTTAAAGATGGCAAGACAACCTGTTTGTTCATAGTGCTGGAGTTTTTACGCTAGGCCACTTCTCTCAACACAAAACAGATAGCAGATATGGTATACCCGTTCTCCTCTATTGAGAAGTTTGTTATTCCATTGAAGACAAGGATAGGTCTTTGGATGTGTGCGTGGATCCTACTCTGAAGGCTTGACCAGGCAGGATGGGGTGCAGCACTGGGAGCCTTTCATGCTGCTGCTTTGCCGCCTCTGTCCTGTTCTCCTGTGTTCATTAGCAGGCCACTGTGGCACACAAGGTGCGAGGTGTGCACACAAGGTGGGAGGTGTGCACACAAGGTGGAGCTGACCCACAGAGTGTGTGCCAGGAATGGACAGGGTTCACTGGCCAGTGTATGCATACAAGCTTTTGCAGCTGAGGTGTTCCACAGGCCAGGTAGGATGCATACAGAGTGCAGTGCTCAGAACACCATGCCCAGGGTGACTGTGTGGGGAGGTGCGGATTTGTGGTTTGCAGATGGCCCAGATCCTCAGGCCACAGCTTGCTCCCTGGCCTTCATCCTGTTGGAGCCTTTCAGGTAGTGGTGGTTATAGCAGTGGTCCAGGTGCCCAGACAATGGGTAGTGGGCACCACGGGCTACAAGTACCTATTCCATCTAGGAATAGGAAGTGCACTTCTTGCAGGAAGTGCAGTTGAGCCAGATTGCCTAGGCCACAGCAATAAGTGACAGACCCTAAGTCTCCTACTCTGCCCAAGAGCCTGGGGGTTGGGGAGCTGTGTGTGTCACCTGCCCACAGAGTACATATAAAAGCCAGGATTCTTCCCTGGCTCCCTGCCAACATAGCAGGGGCAAAGAGGAGACTGCAGTCACAGATCCAACTCCTGGGCAAAAATGTCGTGACTGAGATCTTACAGAGGTGCCAATCACAGTTCCCGGCTGTACCTTCTCTCCAGAGTGATGCAGCTGTGTAGCCTCCTGTCATGTCTCTTCATCACGTGGAGGCCTGCTGCAGTGGAGGGGCCCTCCTGCTGCTCTAGTCGCAGCGTCCTTAGGGGAAGCATCAGGCTTTCTCCTTTCTTCCTTCTGCACATATGGTTGCCTCCCCTACTTACTCCAGTCCTGCTGAGCAGCTCATTCCACTTCTGTGTTCTCACTTCACTCCCGCCTCCTCCCTGCGGATTCTCAGTGCTCCTGCACAAACACTCCAAAGGTAGCTATGTGTTCACCATGTCCCATCCTCTGTGTGGTGTGGCACTGTGCGGGCAATTTCTAGTCTACCCTCTTGCTCTTTTCCTATTTTGATGTCTGATTGTAGTCATTTGAGTCTTCTCACTTTTTCAAAGTCTTCTCACCTCACCAAAGACTTTTCAAATTTTATCATTTTAAAGAATCAGCTTTTGATGTCATTGATTTTTATGACAGGTTTTCTATTCCCTAATGTGTTTATCTCTGCTCTAATCTTTATTATTTCCTTCCTAGTTCTAGGTTGGGCTTTACCTTGTTCTTCTTTTTCTAGTCCCTTAAGTTGGGGAGTTAGGTTGTCGATTTGAGGTCTTGCTCATTTTTTGATGTACACTTCTGTAAGTCCCCTCAGGACTGCTTTGGCTGTGTCCCATAAGTTTTGGTATGTCCTTCATTTATTTTTACAAACTTTTTTAATGGTATATTCTGTTTTTGTTTTCATTTATTTCTAGCTATTTTATAATTTCCCTTATGGTTTCTCCCTTTGGTACGTTGGTGATATAAATATATTTTTTAATCTCCCCAATTTGGTGACTTTTACAGTTTTACTTTTGTTATGGATTTCTAACTTCATCCTGTAGTTATTAGAGAAGACGTGTAGTGCCTTATCTATCTTTCTAAATCTATTAAATCTGAATTGGTAGCCTAATACGTGGTCTATCCTGGAAAATGCCCCATGTGCAATTGAGAAGAACGTGTATGCTATTGTTGGTAGACCACCCTGTATATATATTAGGTTTAGTTGGTTTATTGAGTTGTGTAAATCCTCTGTTCTTTCTCATTTTCTGTTTGGATGTTCTGTCCATTATGAAAGTAGAGCACTGAACTCTCTCAACTTAATTATGGTAGCACTATATATCTCCCTTCAATTTTGTCAGTTTTTGCTTCCTATATTTTGGCAGTCTCTTATTACCTGATAAATATTTATAATTTTTATATCTTCTTGCTGTATTAAACCTCCCATTGATATATAACGGTCATTTTTGTCCCTTGTAAACTTTTTGAAAACTACTTTGTCTGATATTAGTATAGCCACCCCTATTCTGTTGGTTACTATTTGCATAAAATATATTTTTCTCTCCTTTCACTTTTAATCTATTTGTGCCTTTGGATCTAAAGAGGGTTTCTTTTAAATAACATATATTTAGATCATGGCTTTTATTCAGTCTGCCAATCTCTATCTTTTGATTTTCAAGCTTAATCTATTTACATTTAAAGTAATTACTCTTAAGTAAATAAGAATATACACCTGTCATTTTGCTATTTTTATATGCTTCACAGCTTTTTTTATTCCTCATGTCCTGCATTGCTACTATCTCCATTTGTTCTTAGTTTTATGTGAAGTGTTTTAATTTCTCTCTTATTTCATTCTTTATATAGTCTATCGCTTCTTTTTTGTGGTTACCATGGGGATTGCATTTACTACCCCACAGTTGCAACCCTATGGCTTGAATTTATACTAAATTAACTTTAATAACATACAAAGTCTCTGCCCTTTAACAGTTTTATCCTCGTTTTTTTAAATTGTCAGTCACAAAACTTTATTTTTATGCATTGTGTGTCTGTAAATGAAATATGAATTAATAGTTCTTTTAATTGTATTAATTTTTTAAATTATGGGAAAAGTGAGCTTAAGGAATAAAAATTACAATAATACTGTCTTTTAGACAAATAATTGCTTATTCATCTCTTAAATCATGTTGAGAACAAAACATGGAGATACAGAGCATTGTGGCAATAATGCTGTCTTTTATAATTTGAATGTATTTACCTTTATGGAGATATTATTTCTTCATATGGCTTCAAATTACTACTAGTATCCTTTTATTTTACTCCAAAGGACTCTCTTTACTATTTCTTGCAGGGCAGATTTAGTAGTAATGAACTCTATCGGCTTTCCTTTGTCTGAGAATGTCTTAATTTCTCTCACACATATGAAGGGCAGTTTTACTAGATATAGAATTCTAGGTTGACCTGTTTTTCTCTTTTAGCACTTTATACATTGGCCCATTTCCTTCTAACCTTCAAATTTTCTGATGAAAGTTTTGCTGATAATCTTATTGAGTATTCCTTTTATGTGGCAAGTTGCTTTTCTCTTACTGTTTTAAGATTTCATTTTGATTTTGGCTTTTGAAAGTTTGATTATAATGTATTTCTATGTGAATCTCCTTGAGTTTATTTTACTAGGTTAATTGAACTTCTTAAAGGTTTATATTTATGTTTTTTTATTAATTTGGGAAATTTCCAGTCATTCTTTTTTTTCAAATATTCTTTCTGCTTCTTTCTCATCCTTCTGGGACTACCACAATGCTTATATTGGTCTGCTCAGTGGTGTCCCACAAGTCCCTTAGGCTTTGTTCATTTTCCTTTTGTTTTGTTTTTTTTTCTTTCTTTCTTTTCTTTTCTTAATATTCAATAATTTCCATTGTGTTATCCTCAAGTTCACTATTTATTTATTCTATGTATCCAAGTCTCCCCTTTAAGTTACTCTAGTAAATTTTTCATTTCAATTATTGTACTTTTCAGCTCTAAATTTTTTTTTTAGGCTTTCTCTTTATTGATACACTCATTTTATTCATACATTTTCTTGACTTTATATCTTTCTTTAGTTCTTTGGGCATCTTTAAGATGGTTGATTTACTGTCTCTAACTAGCAGTTTTGACATTGGGTCTTATTCAGGGACAGCTTTTGTTGATTCACATTTTCCTTTTAATGGAACATACTGTCCTATTACTTTGTATGGACCTTGTATTTTTTGTTTTATTTGTTGTTGTTGTTGTTGTTAAAAACTGAACATCTGAGTTTTCAAATTTAAGAATATGGTAACTCTGGAAATCAGATTCTCTTCCTTCTCCAGGGTTTGCTGTTTCGGGTTATTGCTTATTGTTTCGATTGCTATAAGCTGTTTCTGTGCTAACAATCTGCTTGAGGTGTAAACTCAAAGTATTCCCAAGTCTTTTCTGACCCTGAGCATGAATAGTCACTTTCTAATTTTCCCTATAATATACACTAGCTTTTGGATGTCCTAGTCCTTAATGTCTGTCTCCCAAGGGGAAAGGAGAAGAAGGAAACATATCCAGTCTATTAAATCCCTTGGAGTCACTGCAGCCTGACAGGCCTGGCTGGGAAGATGCTACAACAATGCCCATCTTCCCCTTTGTACCTCCACAATCAGAAGCAGCATTCAGAGCCCAGATCACCAATATTTGGAGGGCAGAGTCCTTTTGCTAATGCTGGCTCCTGTATACTGTGTGTAGGTTACTTTAGGAACACATACACAGCTGCCAGTCATGGGGTTGGAGTATGGGACACAGAGAGCTGCTATTATGCTAAGAGCTGAAAATGACTGAAATTAGTCACAATTACTGCCCATGTTTTCTCCTAAAAATCACAAGCCTACAATAGACTCTATAGTTCCCAACTACATCAGACAGAATCTGCCAGTGAAATTTTTGCCTAAGTAGAGAGATAAATTTCTGATTTTTCCTACTTACCATCTTCCCAATATTCTCTTGCTTTAGAGAACTTACAATGGAAAGATGTTCATTGTCCTGTATTGATTATCCCTATTTAACTTTTATGTCTTTTTTACTCTATGTTCTGAGATATTTAATTGGACTTTATTTTATTATCTATTATTCTTTCTACTTTTTATAATTTGGGCAACTATTTTTTAACATTTAGGAACTCTCGCTTATTTCCAAAGTGCTTATTTTCTACAGCAGTCTAAGCATATATATCTTATGGATGCAACATCTAGTCAGAACTCTCTGAAGTCACTGATAACATCTTTAAAAATTCTTTCTTATGGTTTGTATTCTTTTAAGACACTTATTCTGCTCATTCCCTTTTATCATCTTTTTGCATTATTTATTTTCCTTAAGGAGTGGTGGTGCTTGGTTGGCCATTCATACACATTGATATAGGATTAACTTGATGACTGTATGTAGCTGGCACAGGTTTCTTCTGGAGTTTTGCTTCTCCATGGTGTGTGGTATTCTTTACTTTAGAAAGAAATGGAGGATAAAATGATGAAAACTCGGCTGTCTATCATGTTGCATTTTTGTTCTGGAGTGCCAAAACCTGCATTAGAAGTTATAGTACTCCTTGAGAAGCTTATTCAATTTCTTTAGGGATTAGTCCTCTAATTTAGATAGGGACTGGAGGAGGTGAGTTAAAAGCTACCATTAATTCTACATTTGGCAACACTTGCAATTCAATTAGCTGTTACATAGATAGTCCTTCAATTAATTACTCACTTTCCAGTTCTGCCTGGCAACCTACTGCAGAAAGGATATGGAAACTCTACAGAGATCTGTCAGAAAGAAGGACAACAGTCCTGAGACCACCTCCTCTACTGAAAGCAGTGGACTGCTGCCAGCTTCTTTCTGGCTCATCTACCAAAAAGTGTTCAGCTGCTTCTTTCTTCTGGGAATATGTTCAAACTTCTGGTCTGTTTTTGAGCATCCTTCCCTCTTATGGGATTTTCTCTTCAGGTTAATGGAAGGGAGAAATGAGGGAGGGGAAAGGTAAATGTCTTTCTTCCATATTATATTTTCAACATAATTATATCTCACTTTCTTTCTCACCAAAATTAAAAGAAGTATCTTTTCTTTTTTTCAAAGTTGCATAAAATAATGACCAGGATTTCCTATTCAAACCAGGGCACTTTCAAGGCTGGTGATGAGTACTATCAATAATTATTAGTTTAACTTATAAGCATATTCTAGAGCTGATCTGAACAAACCAGGATGCATGATCATACTACATTTGTAAGTGCACACTAACTAGGTGCTGATTCATGACAAAAAGGCTTTAAGTCCAATGAAAATGAGACAAGAAAAGTGTTCATTGTGTGAAGAGATGTAAAATGCCTATTCAGTACCCTGGGTCTCATGCAATGAGGATATCTTATAGGTAGCAGAGTTACAGTCAGGTTGAATGGCTTGGAGAATGGGTTAAAGAACGCTATTTTTTTTTAATCTCAGTGGGAAGCAGAAACTTCTCTGAGATATTATATCTCAGAAACAATAATATAATTTTCATCAATGGATTGGGATTATGATTAGGGTGTGATTCTCAACTGGGAATTTTCTCCATCCCTGCCACTGCTCTATTCCCTGATGCCCCCAGCACATTTGTCAATGTCTAGAGACATTTCTGGTTGTAAACACTAGCAGTAATGCTGGTGTTTATGGGTAGGGACCAAGCTTGTTGCTAAATGCACAAGTTAGCCCTGGACTTGAAAAGAGGTTTCTAGCCCAACATATCAATAGGGCTGACGTTGAGAAATCTAGGTTAGGGGTAAGAAACCACCTGGAAAATATTTTCAGAAGGCATTGAGTGTGTCACCTTGAAGTAACCAGTCACTAACTGTAGTTTGCTTTTCTTTTACCTGGCATCTTTTTGATATTTGGACACATTAGGTAATACTTCCAAATATAAAAGCTGATGGCAGCTTCCTGGACTGACCAATTTTTTCCCCAGACTTCAAAGTGATTCCTGTATAAATTGATCATAGGCCCTTCTGTTCTAGCCATCTTCAACACAAGGATTGCACATACAGGGATGTAATTTCTAAGAGTATATCTGAGACTTTGAGTCCTTTGTTTCTATTGAATTATACTTCTAAGCAAATTGATATATTATTTTTAACTTAAAATTTTATAATATTTATAGTAGAACTATCTACTAAAAAAAGTGGGATGATAAGATTTATGAGAATTTGGTTTGCTTTTTAATGTAGCTGAATATTAGAATGAAGCATTATCTGTTATGGCAGAGTTGGTTTACCAAGTTATTAGCAATTATTATGATATTTTAAATTGAAATCTTTTGACTTTCTCTCAGTATTTGATCTTCTGTGCAAATGTTTGTGAATTGTTTGTTTGTTTTTTTATTCTTTGGACTTTGTGGCAAGTATATTTGATTCTAGATATCAATGAAGGATTGTTCCAGAACTTCCTACAAACACCCAAATCTGAGGATGCTTGAGTCTCTTATTTAAAATAGCTTAGCACTTGCATATAGCCTATGTACATCCTCCAAATATTTTAAATCATCTCTAGATTACTTATAATACCAACCACAATGCCTACACATCACTTTATTCAGCATCGTACCCAGTATACAACAAATACAAATTTTGCTTTTAGGAAATTTTTTCCCCAAACATTTTTGATCTACAGTTAGTTGAAGCCATGGATGAGAAACTCATGGGTATGGAGGGCTGACTGTCTTCATCCCTTACCAATTAAATATTGAAAAAAGATTGAAATTACTTATGAAGAAAAGAATAATATGATTTTCTTTACTATTTTGACCCTTTGGAAAATAATTAGGTTCTAAACTACCAAAATACAATTAGAGAAAGGCAAAGAGTATGCATATGTACAGAATTGTAAGGGGAAAATGGATGAAAATAGAAAAGGAAAGAAGTGAGGTAGTAACTAGAAAGTGGAATGGGCAGTTCTAAGAGTGCTTGTGAAAGAAAGATACTGCCCAGGCACAGTGGCTCACACCTGTAATCCTAGCACGCTGGAAAGCAAAGGCAGGAGGACTGCTGCAGGCCAGGAGTTTGAGATCAGCCTGAGCAACATAGCAAGATCCCTGTCTCTAAAAAGAATAGAAAAATTAGCTGGGTATCCAGGTGTGCACCTGTAGTCCCAGCTACTTGGGTAGCTGAGGCAGGAGGATCACTTGAGCTCAGGAGTTTGAGGTTGCTGTGATACAGGATAATAGCCCTGCACTCTAGCAACAGAACAAGCCCTTGTCTCAGGAAATAAAGAGAGAGAGCAAGAGACTAGCTTCCCTGTTTTCTTATGTGTATATATGTGTGACTTCTCTGCAAGATTTAGTGACAGAATCTATAAGAGAAGAACACATTTCTTATGTTACTAATTTTGCAAGCAATGAAAACCTTTAAATGCCTCAGCTCTATTTATTTTAACAAATTTTAACGTCACTCTTCCTGTGGGGAAAAATCACTGATAACTGTGTTTTCAATGAGAACACGAGTCATAGTTTAATCTTCCTTGATAATGATGGCTCAGCTTTCACCTGTCTTTCCTTCACGATGCTATAATGCAGAGTACAATTCCATGCCTTTTTTCCATTTTTATGTTTTTCTCTTCCTATCAAGTTGTCAGTTCTCAAATCTGCTGCTGTCAGAATGCCTGCCTCTAATTCACTTCTAATCTTTTCTGAGCTTGGAAAACAGATAACCCAGCTGGCTAAGAGTTATGTGTAAGATATGTTAGATTCAAGGAAGCAAAATTTGGAAAAAGGGCCTAGGCCCCGTCTCTGAGTTTCCTGGCATGCCATTCTGGTATGCAGCACCCTTTACTATCTGATTCCCAAGTTTGAGGTTTCTCTGAGGCATACAAAACCTGACTTCTCAATAAATAAGTGAGATGCCATAGTCTCACTGATTATTCTGATTCATTGGAAATTTCTGTTTAAAATGTCTCAGGCTGATTATTCTGTTTCATTAGATATTTACAACTTGGGCTTTAGAGTGAGAGTAAAAAGTTACTACCACCATTTAATCTATGAAAAGTAAGACTTGCAATTGACCTAACCCTGCCATCTGTCCTTTGACCAATCACCAATCAGTCCTCCCCTCTGGCTCCCCTTAGCTACTCCCTCTGAGCAAGGAAACCCTCCAGGGCTCAACAAAACAACAGCTATCAGTTCAGTGGCAGTCTTCTCCAGCACATGTAGGAATCTGCCTCTGCAGAATGCAAAGAACATCATTAATGATAACATGACAATTTAGAAATCAAAATAATATTTTAACATAGTTTTAATTGATTGAAGAGCCAGTAAACTAAAAGGGAAAGTTTTGTGAGTAGGTCAAATTATGTTAGCTGCCATGACTTATTCAGTAAGAATCTTTGCTATGAAGATGATTCTTTAAAAGGCATGGTTTATAAGGTGCATGAGTTTATGACAGAGTTGTAAAAGAAAAAAAATACCTCTAAAAATAAAGGGAAAGCTAATCTTGGGCTTTATGTTAGAAAAATAGTTTGTAGTTTCTCCAATAGTTGTTTAGAGAAGATTTCTCATTAAAAAAAATTGTAAGTTGATTTGGGGAATTTCAAACAAGGACCTCAGCATGTGTGTCACGTAACAGAGCGTGTGTGATACATGCACCATAGGTTATGAGTTCAGTGGTCACATTGTTTGGTTTGAACTTCTCTGAAGGATCCCACCGATGTTAGCTGTAGTTGGAATGCTTTTCATGGGGATGAAGACCTCATTGACAAAGACCTCTTTGTGCTTTCTCCTTCACCAAATGTATTTAAGGATGAGTCTCCTTCATCGTACCTCCTCAAGTTCTCTGTAGCTCATCCCCTCTTATCCGTCACCCTGTCATTGACTTAGGCCCTCATCATTTCTCCCTCCAACCAGTGCAATAGTCTTCTCGCCTTCAGGCTTGCCATCCTGTCCACATTCTACACACCACTAGAGTGACCGGGCAACAGGAGGATCTGATCACTAAAATTCTTCAATGTCTCCCTACTTCTTCAGGAAAATCCCAAAGTCTTTAGCATAAAGATAACATTATTCTTGATTTATACTGAATGCCTCACTATGGTTACTTCTTATCCCCCACCCTCCTCCAAGCCATGTACCTCACATTCCAGTAACACAGAGCTATTTGCCACTTCCTCAATGCTGCATACTTTCTTGACTTTATATTGTTTGCTTACCTCCTTTCTCCACTCCCACACCTTGAAACAGGCTCTCTTCAACCTGTCCAACATGACTCAGGGTCATCTCCTCCAGATACATCCCCTAACACTGCATCTCCCCTCCCCCAGACTGCCCCATTCCACCCAGGATTGGATAGATGTCCAGTTACATTTTCCCACAACACTGTGGATATAATTTGTGGATATACTTCTTGCCAGACAGCGTGGTTGTGATACGATGTCTCTATGCTCCCACACAAGAAGAAAATTTTCTAAAGATCAAGATCAGATGTAATGCTTATATCTTCATCAGACACTCATCATAAAGTAGATGACTCAAAAATGTTTGTTGAAGGAAAGAAGGAAGAATAGTGGAGAGGGGGATGGAAGGAGGAAGGAAGGAAATGACAGGTGTTCCTCTTCTAAACTAAGCTGAACAAGAAATTTTACAAAGCAATCAAGATAACCACCTGAATATTCAAGTAGGTCCCTATATATAAAGTGCTGGTTTGGAGGTGCATTGAATGGTTTCTACCAGGAAGTTTACTCCCTACAAAATCTACATGATGAGATTTTATATATTGTGGCAACAAAATCAAAAGCCTTCAAAACAAAAAACATGTTATTCTTCTGAAAGTTCACAGGGCCCACAATAGATTTCTCATTCAGCTATTTTGTTACTGCTTCATGAACATGCCTAATGATATTGTTGGAAGAACATAACGGAAATATACTTTCCATTATGTGGGTATGAGGGACACATGATGGGATATTTAAGATTTAACAGTAAATTCCTAACCGATGACAATTCAGAGTGCCACATGGATGGTAACTGTTTTAGAGTCAGTGTTTGATAAATATGAACTGAGTCACATTCGCCTCCAGAACAGCAAGGAGCTGACTCACTTTAGGCACCAGTACAGTGCTGTTCTTTCCATGTATTTTTTACAATGTCTTTGTGCTCCCCAAAGTTTGCCTTAGGTGTTAGAAATGACTGATGTCATTGGAGAATTCCTTGCTGGGCATAGTTTCTAGATGGTCAAATACTTCAGATTTAGGTTTTCAACACAGAACTAGCAACATTTATGTGCTTCACGGTGCCATCTCCGTACTTTACAAGTCAAGGTTGTTTGATGATGTACAGCATAGTAGCATTATAGCAGATTTCACAATGACTCCTTTTTGTAGCGTTTGATTTGAGATCAAATCTGACATACACAAACATCCTAGAATTAGCCTTGTCAAAAGGGACAAGATCACAAAGGTCCTAGTAAGTAAGGACACAACTTCTTGTTTACCTGCTATGCCCACCAATCAAACACAGCTTTCTTGCCAAGGAGGTCAGCAGGGTCCACTATATAGCACTTGCCAGTTAGTGAAGACCTACTAACCAGCACTCAGCTTGCAGGATGGCGTGTCTGCTCCTTCTTCCCAGGAAAGGTTGATACTATGGTAGATGAAGGAAATGCCATTCGCAACTCACCCAAAGGATGCTTAAAGATTAGCATCACAATTCTCACTAGCCACTGGGTGATCATACACATGGTGATAAATTCAAGGAGGGTTTCTCTATCCAGAGATCGCAGGACAAGATGCTCTGGAATAACAAAGTGTTAGGATTACAACTGCTCTGAGCTGTGACACCAGAAAAAAAAATATATATATATTGAGCCTCATTGTGCTCTATCAGAAACTGGTCAAGATGTCCTGCTCAATATTCTCTCTTAAGACCTTTTGCCTAGGGGCAAAACTACCAGGCCTTTTTTAGGAGTGCTGCAGGTAAGTTGGCAAAATAGCTACCTCTTAGAGGGGAAAATTGGAATAGGAAATATAAAAGTTGACAGGTCCCATTCTATAAAAAATCAATGTCCTATGCATTCCTAAGATTCAGGTGGCTTGAATCCCAGGGGTTATTAACAAATGTCCCAAAGTGGTTTCAGAGTCACTTGTCAGGAAAGTAAATTTTTTCCTTTAGAAACCAGCCATTGAGCCAATACAACTGAAAACTTGGAATATCCCCCTTGGTTTCACTGACCACATCAAAGGACTCTAGAAACTATGCCTGGCAAGGAATTCTCTGACTAGTGAATCACATCTGTTGGTTCTAACACTCGAGGCAAGCTTTGGGGAGCGCAAGGACACTGCACAGAATGCCTGGAAAGAGCAACTCTGTATGGAGCCTGCAATTAGTCAGCTCCTTGCTATTCTGGAGGCAGATGTGACTCAGTTCAAATTTATCAAATGCTGACTTTAGTGGCTTGAAGACCTAAAACAGTTATCCAAGTGGCACTCTGAATTGTCATCAGTTCAGAATTTACTGTTAAATCTTAAATGTCCCACCCTTGTTTTCCAAGAATCTAGGAACAGGACTACATTTTTTAAGATGTACTGATTGATCATTTGATAAAATAAAAACTTTGCAGAAATAATCATAAATTCTCACATTTAATGTAATCAGTTGAAAGGGTGGGGAAAATCAAAATATGCAAAATTAAAAAAAAAAAAAACTCTAACATTACAAGCATTACTGATACTTGCCACATCAAACACAGCATAAATGTGATCTGTAGTTACCTTACCACAAAGACCAAGCAAGAATTTTAAGCTATCTATCAGTGCTTCATTTTCTACCCTATATTACTTAACAAGGGAGCTGTGTTCTGAGTCATGTGGAAATTTATTATCCAATTTTTTCTGAATTGTTACATTTGCTATCAAGAGCAGAATCTGATCATCTGTCATAATCTGAGGTAGTGACTAGGAAAGGCCCAATTATGCACAGGAAAGCTACGATGAGACTTGAGTCTCTATGTGCCAGAAATCACCCCACTCTCTCCATATTGGGTATGTATACACCCCAATTTGCCAGAAGAATCTAAGTGTATTGTAGTTGTCCAGACTTAATCACTCATAGTGCCTGTTTCACTGACAAAAGTGTTCTTATTTGAATAGCAAATAATTTGATGGCTATAGACCTTAGAAGAATCATTGTCATAATTATTGCCATTAGAACCCAGGTAATTCTAATGTGCAACCAAGGCTGAGAACTGCCATGGTAGTTGAACAGGTAGGGGCAAAACACAGTAATAGTAGTAGACAAAGCAGAATCTATTTCTTGCCCTGAGGGAATTTGCCTTGGATGAATAATATAACTCTGTAGTAGTGGGTGCCCTTTGGAGTGCCTGCCCACTCCAACCCATATAAGCTGCAGTGGGAGTGGGTCTGGGTGGCGGCTGTTTGTACCACTGCCCCTACCCTGCCATTCACACTGGTTAAATGCAGGGCTGTGGGCCCAGTACAAGATGAGATGGTCAATCCCTTGAAATCTGAAATGGCGATCCCAAGTCCAATTCAGTTATTTGGGGGAAGTTGAGCTAAAGAATAAAGCTGAAATGACAAAGCAGGCACATTTGGCAGAAAGAAGAGGGGAAATCATGAAAGCAGGTATTCCTGGGAAAGAGTCAGAGGGGCTACTGCAGGATCCTCAGAGTTGGAGAGAGCAACCTGGGCTTGGGACAGGGAGGCTTCGGACGCACGTTTCCAGTGGGTATTATGAAAAGCCCATGTGCTGGATTCTGTAGGCTTACGGTGCATTCTCCCTAGTTTAAGCTAGTTAAGTGTGTCTCTGCCCCTTGCCAAAAAAGAAAGAAACCCCCTCCACCCCACTTCTTCTTATCTCCTGGGTCCCAGTGCAATTTATACCTGATCTGGGATCCCTCTATATGCTTCCTTTGGGTTTGAAAGTAGTAAGAGCAATGAGAGCTAAGAGAAGTAGGAAGCCAAAGGGTGCTGCAGTGGTCTGAGGAGGGGTCTGAAAGCGTCACGGAAGATGAGTAAAAGGGAACTCATTCCAGGTGAGGCAAAATTACAGTCAAGAATATGCCCAAGGGTAGCGCCTGTGGCTCAAAGGAGTAGGGCACCAGCCCCATATACCGGAGGTGGTGGGTTCAAACCCAGCCCCGGCCAAAACTGCAAAAGAACAAAGAATAGAATATACCCAAGGACACCAAGTCTACATGGGAGGATGGAGGACACTGGAGAATTTATTTTACTCAGTGAAGTGAACTGATTAAAGCCCAGCTACCCGAACGCAGTGGTTCTTCTCCCCTTGGTTTCTCCTGCAGGGAAGAAGTCCTGACATCCAGCACTTTTACAGAAATGCTTCCTAAACTCTTAAATACACCTTGTTTGCCTCACAACTCTAGGGGGGAAATGCAGTAATATTAAATAATAACAAACAAATAGTAATACACAAAAGAAAAGCAACACATTTGCTTTCCTGTTTCTGTCAAAAACATATTTGGTATATATCAGCAGAAGCTGATGGCCTGTTTTATTCTCCGCATACTTTGGCAGACATTGGTTGTTTTGAGAATGTGTTTTACTTCTTTTATCAAAGTAATTCTTTTTAGAAAAAGAAACATTTTATGCTGTCTGGATGGGAGGATGCTTTTAATCTCAATTCAATTTGTGCTACAAACCAAGTATATAAACAAAACATATATATTCCCTAATATCTGGAAATAATATATGTATGTTTCATTTAAAATAAAACAAAACGGAAAAATAAAAAGAAATTTTAATGTAGTTGCATTTTTATATACATGACAAGGATAATGACCATAATCTATGACTAGTGTTGAAGAGAGGATAATTAGTGTATTTTAGTATTAACTACAATTTAAAACCATTGTGGGTAAGATGAACGGAATACGATGACATCTGCAATGGCATTTACCATCAACCAGATATAATGAGAACAGGGTACCGAGTGTTACAAAACCCTTCATGGGAGCACATCCTCTTGCTGATGTAGACCTGGAGTCAGAGTGTGAAGTCACAGGCCAGGCTGGCAACCGGCCAACAAGCATCACCAGGGCACTGCCCAGCCCAGGGCCTGCACCGTGCTCCAGAGTCTGACTCTCACTTCCATTCACTTCCGGCGACCTTTTCTAGATATTCCCTAGATAGTCAGCATTTTCTCTATGTACTAAACCCTGTCCTCAAATTGGAAATAGCCCAAGCTGAGTGGGATCTTGGAGGTCAGTCAACATCGTACTTACGGGGCAACTAAGGTGGATCGCGGTTCAGATTAAGTGGAATCTAAATTTGGTCCTTTAAAAAGAAAAAGTTTTTTCCTTCCAGCTACTATCTCAATCCCTTGACCAAAATGACTTTAAGCCTCACATTTTTGTCTTTCGGATGCCTGCAGCAGCAGCGGCTCCTTACTCCATACGTCAAGCAGTGTTTGTATATATTTCAGCGTATCCAAGCAAGGCCTTTTTAACTTTCCACCCTACGGACGAAGCTGTACTTTCCTGAATGGCAGCCAGGAAAAAACGCGGAGATTTGGCAGGAAGACTGTGGGAAGCCTGGTGCAACACCAGGCTGGGATCTGGAGCAGAGCTTTCTACAAAGGCTGAGGAACGCAACACCCCCTTTGTTTAGCTCTTCATACCAGTACAAATGGAGCCCCCAGATTGCAATCAGGTCCCATTGTATAAACTTGGGGTTTCCATGCCATACAGCATTTTTGGCACCAAATGCCTTATTATTTTTCAGCTGGAAAACCAATTAGCATTCTTTTTATATCTGGGTGTTAATGCTTGGGCCTTAGAGCAATTTTTTGGCCACCAGCCCACATGACTGTGGTCTCTTGGGCAATGCCTGACAAATTAAGATAAAACCGTTACTTCATGTTTTCCTACAAAGAGAAAACAAAAACTGCTTCCTGTTCTTATTAATTGGATGAAGTCAATTTCCACATTTAACAAATAAAAAGGTAAGCATAATCAGGGTGTGACCCACAGCTCTTATCTCTCTCCAAGCTGGTTCCTCTGCAGGAATGTGAGGGGGAAAGACTTGTCAGGTTCTGACTAAGCTTTCCTTCTCCTAGAAAAAATCCTCATGGTCACCAGAGGCCTCTGTCAAATGAAAAGGCTTCGATCACCACAAGGTCACCCCTTTGGCCTCTGCGGCATTTCTGCTTTACAAGTTTGAACAATGTCATGTACCTGAGGGGAAGAACTGTGAAGAGATTCCAGTCCTGACAAGGGGATTAGTCAGAACAGTCAAGAGGGCACTGCCCAGTTTGAAAGAAATGAACAGAGCCAAACATTTCCCTATCTTGAAAGCCGAGCAAAGTGAAGTTCAGACTCCAGGAATGTAGTTTATGATTAGAGAAAGCCATATCTGGGCTGCAGTCTCAAAATATCTGAGCGTGCGGAGAAGGGGAGGAAAGGAGGTTGAAATGGCTGCGGGAGGTGCCCAGCCTGGAAAGTGTTCCCAGGAGTAAACAGCTCCTGCCATGGCAACACAACTCAACGCCACAAATCAGAGGAATGTGGCCCTCCAGCGCGCGCCTCGGGAAAGTCTCCAGGATGATGCAAAATATTTAGAAGGGAAGTGGGAAAACAAACAGAAAGGAAACACAGCAATTCCACCGCAGTTTGAAGACAGAAATATGTTAAGACACAAAAAGTAGTATGGGTGTAGTTACACTGGCATTTTTGTGTCTTTGGTACGAATTGTACATGTCTTTGCTAGAAATGGCCGGAGGGGTTGCTGCTCCATTTCAAGACGTTCTTTGTAAGCACTGGGTGGTGGCATCCTTAAAAAAATCTGTTTAAAAGACCTCTTTAAAGAATTTGTACAGAACATTTTCTTTGCAACCAAATGTATTTTCGAGCTATATTACTTAACAAGGGAGCTGTGTTCTGAGTCATGTGGAAATTTATTATCCAATTTTTTCCTAATTGTTACATTTGCTATCAAGAGCAGAATTTGATCATCTGTCATAATCTGAGGTAGTGACTAGAAAATGCCCAATTATGCACAGGAAAGCTACGATGAGACTTGAGTCTCTATGTGCCAGAAATCACCCCACTCTCTCCATATTGGGTATGTATACACCCCAATTTGCCAGAAGAATCTAAGTGTATTGTAGTTGTCCAGACTTAATCACTCATAGTGCCTGTTTCACCGACAAAAGTGTTCTGATTTGAATAGCAAATAATTTGGTGACTCTATTCACTCACCGAGCCAAAAGGCCTATTGTCTCCTCCCACTTTCCCTAAAGACACCAGTATGTGTCTCTTTCAGAACCCGAAACCCAGGTGAAAAAAGAAAAGGGGATGGGGAGACGTTGTCACCTTGCAAAGAAGGATCCTTGACATTTTGGCTTTATCTACAAGAAGCATGAAATTATCACGAACAAAATCGACTTTGCATGTATTAGAGAAAGGAGAGAAACTGTCCATGCATAGAGAACCCCTGAGACAGTCGTCAGGAATCCTGGGAGCATCCCACTAGATTATATGCAAGTCTAAACAAGGGTGCCTCGGTCAGATCCTGGAAGGCAGGCCAGCATCTCAACAGCAGACACACATGCTGCTGCTTCTTGAGCCATGCAGCCTGGGAAGAACTGCTCGGACATTCCAAATCACCACGTGTCCAGCCATTTCACCTTCCACCAGCTACACTGCTAGCTACAGATATTTGAATCAGCATGGAACTCTTTGATCTCTTTTACATCTAAGTTTAACTGTGGCCTGGGCCCAAAAGGTGGACTAATTTTGGCAACTTCCCCTGTACACTTTTATCTAGAGATAAAAGAAACACTTGGAAGCATAAACAGAAGGTGTATTTCTGTAGGCCCTACAGCCACATCAAAACATAAGACTATAGAAGCTGGTGCTGAATATTAGCTCTGAATTTAGAATTCAGCTCTACTCTGCTTCCTCATTCACTGGCAGCCAGTAGGACCATTGTCTTCTGTCAAAAACAAAAAAAATATGCCATGAAAGGGCTTAGAAAGCAAAGGCCCATTTCTGATACAGTGACTTCATTTTACATGAAATTTTAAAAATTGAAAGCCATATATATGTGAATATATATATATATATATTTTTTTTTTTTTTTTGAGACTCTCCCTCTGTTGCCTGGGCTAGCATACAAGTGGTATCATCATAGCTCACTGCAACCTCCCACTCCTGGGCTCAAGCTATCCTCCCACCTAGGCCTCCCAGACTGCTAGGGTTATAAGCATGAGCCACCATGCCAGGCTAAAAGCATTACACTGACCTTGGGGCCAGGAGTACAAAGTTCTTATGAAGTCTTTGCAAATATCCGTATGACTATAGACCTTAGAACAATCATTATCATAACTATTGCCATAGCAGTGCATTCTATGAGAATTAAAATCACCAAATTGGAAGGAGAGATTCCTAGTCTTTCTTTCTCAATATATAGAGAGACTCGTCAGTTTCTTAAAGAGCTCTTGTGATACATAGGAACTGGTGAGTAGAATAATAATACAACATGGCTTAAATATATCAACATGACCCCATTTAGTTCTTTGACAAATGCAGAGAAACTAACTAGTTCAATGTTGGGCAGAGGAGATGGAAAGAAATTAGGATTAAAAGGTCCTATTATAGAGCATTGAGGTAACACCGGGAAACATTATTTTGTGGGCCATCAAATGGTATCATGGAATTTGTCTGCTATGAAATGTAAAATATTTATTAATTTTCATTCTTTTGAATGAAATTACCTTTTTTGTTCTATAGTTGGCTTAAAAATTGGGAAAGTCGTACCACCCTATTTGGATTTCAATGGTAAAGTTTTCCTAGTTTGCTGGGGAAGGGGATATGACTCAAGCATGAGAAATATGAAATTCTCATTAAAGTTTCCTGTCCATCTCAGAAAGCAGGACTCACCTACAGTTTGAGAGTTGCATTAGGTCATATCTAAGGCCCCTTTCAACAATGTAATTTTTGCATAACAAGAATCTGAAAAGTCTTAAAGAACTTCCTTTTATGTCCATTTCAACACCCCAGAGAAGAAATATTGGCAGCAAAGCCCAAGGTCAAGATAAAACCTAAGTACAGAGAAACAAGTTAGCAACAGACATGAGATTCTCACAACCTCCTTGAAGCAGTTGCCTATCATGTGAAGAATGCTCACATGCCTGACCTTTCCTAAATATTTCTCTCTTTGATTAATAAAAGAAATTATTTTAGTTAAGCAAGAAACACACAAATATGCTCTCACAGTGAAAGAGTCAATTCACTGGACGACATAACTAAGAAGAATAGATTTTAGATATTTTTACCATACTCACCAAAAAAAAAAAAAAAGCCCCCCAAAACAAAAAACTTTTATTTACATGAGGAAATGAATTTTCTTGACTATGGTAATGATGTTACTATGTATATGTACATCAAAACATCATATTGTACCCATTAAATATATGTAATTTTTATTAAAAAGAATCTTTCCATGCAAAAGCAATAATTGAAAAATAAATGAATACCTATTTATACATACGTTATGTATATGGCTCACATACCTCTACGTATGATGCTGTTATCTAATTTAATATGTGGAGATCTAGTCCTTTGTAATGTATTTATGCTCTCCTTTGTTAAGGAGATACAGTTTTTTCTACTTATTAGCTCTTATAAATAGAGACTATCCTGGTAAATATGTCTTAATACCTATGAGTGAGTGTTTCTGTAGAACAGATTCCTCTAAGTAGTATGCGAGATGAGGCTTATTTTACATTTTGGTCAATCTTGTCTGTTTTGTCTATGCTTTGGTCATGTGTGTTTTCTCCGGAAACGATCTTTTGTTCTACTTCCTGCTCTTTCTTTCTCACTCACATACAGGCATTTTTTATATATTAAGAATATTTTATGTGTGTTGTAATTGTTTCTCCTGGTCTGTAGCTTATCATCTGACTTCATTATTGTGGGTGTTACACAGAAATTTTTGTTTTACACTTTTTTCAGGTTCAAGTTATAAATGTTTTCTTACATGATTTGTGGCTTAGGAAAGCTTTCCTAATTCCCCCCAATTATACAAATTTTAATGTATTTTCTTCAAATATCTTTATAATTTGGTTTTAACATTATTCCCTTTAATCTCTCAAAATGTATTTTTTGCTGGCTCGGCGCC